>NC_133325.1:491521571-491847960 GCF_042186555.1 Aquarana catesbeiana
ATCCGTCATCGGAATTCCGATCGTGTGTACACAAATCCGACACACAAAGTGGCACGCATGCTCAGAATAAATAAAGAGATGAAAGCTATTGTCTACTGCCCTGTTTATAGTCCCAACATACGTGTTTTACGTCACCACATTCAGGACAATTGAATTTTCCGACAACTTTGTGTGACCGTGTGTATGCAAGAAAAGTTTGAGCCAACATCCATCGGAAAAAATCCATGGATTTTGTTGTTGGAATGTCCGATCAATGTCCGACCGTGTGTACGGGGCATAAGCGGTATGTGTGGAGAAAACCAGGCACTGCTCATCACCTGTCCAATACCGTCCCAACAGTGAAACATGGTGGTGGCAGCATCATGCTGTGGGAGTGTTTTTCAGCTGCAGGGACAGGACAACTGGTTGCAATTGAGGGAAAGATAAATGTGGCCAAGTACAGGGATATCCTGGATGAAAACCTTTTCCAGAGTGCTCAGGACCTCAGAAAGGGCCGAAGGTTTACCTTCCAACAAGACAATGACCCTAAGCACACAGCTAAAATAACAAAGGAGTGGCTTCACAACAACTCTCTGACTCTTCTTGAACGGCCCAGCCAGAGCCCTGACTTAAACCCAATTGAGCATCTCTGGAGAGACCTAAAAATGGCTGTCCACCAATGTTTACCATCCAACCTGATAGAACTGGAGAGGATCTGCAAGGAGGAATGGCAGAGAATCCCAAAATCCACTTGTGAAAAACTTGTTGCATCTTTCCCAAAAGACTCATGGATGTATTGTATCAAAAGGGTGCTTCTACTAAATACTGAGCAAAGGGTCTGAATACTTAGGACCATGTGATAGTTCAGTTTTTCTTTTTTAATAAATCTGCAAAAATGTCAACAATCCTGTGTATATATGTCAGCCCCCCACACACTTGTATAAATGCCAGCCCCCCCACACAAACACACACATACACCTGTATAGAGTGGCAGCCAGTGCTCAAAATTTTTGGGGGGCTACTAAAAACAACTAAAAAATTCTGAAAAAAAGTAATCAATTGCAGCCTCACTGTTCCATCAAATGCAGCCACTGTACCCATCAATTGCAGCCACTGTCCCCATCAAATGCAGCCACTGCGCCATAAAATGCAGCCACTGTGCCCATCAATTGCAGCCACTGTGCCCATCAAACGCAGCCACTGTACCCATCAAACGCAACCACTGTGCACATCAATTGCAGCCACTGTGCCCATCAAATGCAGCCACTGTGTCCATCAATTGCAGCCACTGTGCCCATCAAACGCAGCCACTGTGCCCATCAAACGCAGCCACTGTTCCCATCAATTGTAGTCACTGTGTCCATCAATTGCATCCACTGAGCCATCAAACGCAACCACTGTGTCCATCAATTGCAGCCACTGTCCCCATCAAATGCAGCCACTGCGCCATAAAATGCAGCCACTGTGCCCATCAATTGCAGCCACTGTGCCCATCAAACGCAGCCACTGTACCCATCAAACGCAGCCACTGCGCCTATAAATTGCAGCCACTGTGCCGATCAAACGCAGCCACTGTGCCCATAAAACGCAACCACTGTGCACATCAATTGCAGCCACTGTGCCCATCAAATGCAGCCACTGTGTCCATCAATTGCAGCCACTGTGCCCATCAAACGCAGCCACTGTGCCCATCAAATGCAGCCACTGTTCCCATCAATTGTAGTCACTGTGCCCATCAATTGCATCCACTGAGCCATCAAACGCAACCACTGTGTCCATCAAACGCAGTCACTGTGCCTATCAATTGCAGCCACTGTGCCATCAAACGCAGCCACTGTGCCCTTCAAACGCAGTCACTGTGCCCATCAATTGCAGCCACTGTGCCATCAAACGCAGCCACTGTGCCATCAAACGAAGCCACTGTGGCCATCAATTGCAGTCACTGTGCCTATCAAATACCACCACTGTGCCATCAAACGCAGCCACTGTGCCATCAAATGCTGCCTCTGTGCCCATCCAATGCTGCAATTGTGCCCATCAAATACCACCACTGTGCCCATCAAATGCAGCCACTGTGCTCATGAGATGCCGCTACTGTGCCAATTTAAAAGTTAACACTGTGACCCCCCACCCGCTGTCTGCCCGGCACTTACCCTATCTCAGTAGGGCAGCGGGTAACGGCGACAAGCTGTGTCCTCCATGCATTTCCTCTCCTTCTCCTGATAGGTGTCCTATCACAGCGCCTGATGTTATAACCAATCAGGTGACAGGTAACACACCCGCGCTTCCCAAACGGTGAAGAGGCGGTTCAGTGTTAGAACAGCGAATATTCATTCACTGTTCTAACACACCTGGGTGAACTGCGGGCACAATGCTCTGCGCTCGCAGTTCACCTTTTTTGAAGCCTATTAAAGCCTACGGCTCTAATCAGGTGCTTCAAAAATACACGCCCGCCACTGTAATTCAGGCGCCTGGTGTCCGAAAAGGGGCTGGACGCCTGAATAGGGGGTGGCTACAGCGGCCATGGATAGATGCAATGCATGAATCTATTCATGATACATAGAGGGGGTGGTGCCCCTGCGCCCTTAACCACTTGACGACCGCCTCACGCCGATGTACGTCGGCAAGGTGGCACGGACAGGCAAAATCACGTACATATACGTGATTTGCCTTCCGCAGGTGGGGGGTCCGATCGGACCCCCCCGGTGCCCGAGACAGTCGTCTTTTGTCCCACGGCGATCAGAGGTGAGGGGGAGGCCATCCGTTCGTGGCCCCCCCTCGCGATCGCCGCCGGCCAATCGAATCATTCCTTTGCTGCTGTATGCTAAACAGCAGCAAAGGAAATGATGTCATCTCTCCTCGGCTCGGTAATTTCCGTTCCGGCCCGAGGAGAGAAGACAGGTATGTGAGTGCACCAACACTACACAACACAGTAGAACATGCCAGGCACACAAAACACCCCGATCCCCCCCCGATCGCCCCCCGATCCCCCCCAATCACCCCCCCTGTCACAAACTGACACCAGCAGTTTTTTTTTTCTGATTACTGCATTGGTGTCAGTTTGTGACAGTTACAGTGTTGGGACAGTGAGTATTAGCCCCCTGTAGGTCTAGGATACCCCCCTAACCCCCCCTAATAAAGTTTTAACCCCTTGATCACCCCCTGTCACCAGTGTCGCTAAGCGATCATTTTTCTGATCGCTGTATTAGTGTCGCTGGTGACGCTAGTTAGGGACCTAAATATTTAGGTTCGCCGTCAGCGTTTTATAGCGTCAGGGACCCCCATATACTACCGAATAAATGTTTTAACCCCTTGATGGCCCCCTAGTTAACCCTTTCACCACTGATCACCGTATAACTGTTACGGGTGACGCTGGTTAGTTTGTTTATTTTTTATAGTGTCAGGGCACCCGCCGTTTATTACCGAATAAAGGTTTAGCCCCCTGATCGCCCGGCGGTGATATGCGTCGCCCCAGGCAGCGTCAGATTAGCGCCAGTACCGCTAACACCCACGCACGCAGCATACGCCTCCCTTAGTGGTATAGTATCTGAACGGATCAATATCTGATCCGATCAGATCTATACTAGCATCCCCAGCAGTTTAGGGTTCCCAAAAACGCAGTGTTAGCGGGATCAGCCCAGATACCTGCTAGCACCTGCGTTTTGCCCCTCCGCCCAGCCCACCCAAGTGCAGTATCAATCGATCACTGTCACTTACAAAACACTAAACACATAACTGCAGCGTTCGCAGAGTCAGGCCTGATCCCTGCGATCGCTAACAGTTTTTTTGGTAGCATTTTGGTGAACTGGCAAGCACCAGCCCCAGGCAGCGTCAGGTTAGCGCCAGTAGCGCTAACACCCACGCACGCACCGTACAGCTCCCTTAGTGGTATAGTATCTGAACTGATCAATATCTGGTCTGATCAGATCTATACTAGCGTCCCCAGCAGTTTAGGGTTCCCAAAAACGCAGTGTTAGCGTGATCAGCCCAGATACCTGCTAGCACCTGCGTTTTGCCCCTCCGCCCGGCCCAGCCCAGCCCACCCAAGTGCAGTATCGATCGATCACTGACACTTACAAAACACTAAATGCATAACTGCAGCGTTCGCAGAGTCAGGCCTGATCCCTGTGATCGCTAACAGTTTTTTTGGTAGTATTTTGGTGAACTGGCAAGCACCAGCCCCAAGCAGCGTCAGACTAGTGCCAGTACCGCTAACACCCACGCACGCAGCATACGCCTCCCTTAGTGGTATAGTATCTGAACGGATCAATATCTGATCCGATCAGATCTATACTAGCGTCCCCAGCAGTTTAGGGTTCCCAAAAACGCAGTGTTAGCGGGATCAGCCCAGATACCTGCTAGCACCTGCATTTTGCCCCTCCGCCCGGCCCAGCCCACCCAAGTGCAGTATCGATCGATCACTGACACTTACAAAACACTAAACGCATAACTGCAGCGTTCGCAGAGTCAGGCCTGATCCCTGTGATCGCTAACAGTTTTTTTTGTAGCTTTTTATTGAACTGGCAAGCGCCAGCGGCCTAGTACACCCCGGTTGTAGTCAAACCAGCACTGCAGTAACACTTGGTGACGTGGCGAGTCCCATAAGTGCAGTTCAAGCTGGTGAGGTGGCAAGCACAAGTAGTGTCCCGCTGCCACCAAGAAGACAAACACAGGCCCGTCGTGCCCATAATGCCCTTCCTGCTGCATTCGCCAATCCTAATTGGGAACCCACCGCTTCTGCAGCGCCCGTACTTCCCCCATTCACATCCCCAACCAAATGCAGTCGGCTACATGAGAGGCATTTTCTTTATGTCCTCCCGAGTACCCCTACCCAACGAACCCCCCCAAAAAAGATGTTGTGTCTGTAGCAAGCGCGGATATAGGCGTGACACACACTATTATTGTCCCTCCTGTCCTGACAATCCTGGTCTTTGCATTGGTGAATGTTTTGAACGCTACCATTCATTAGTTGAGTATTAGCGTAGGGTACAGCATTCCACAGACTAGGCACACTTTCACAGGGTCTCCCAAGATGCCATCGCATTTTGAGAGACCCAAACCTGGAACCGTTTACAGTTATAAAAGTTAGTTACAAAAAAAAGTGTAAACAAAAAAAAATATATATAAAATAAAAAAAAATAGTTGTCGTTTCATTGTTCTCTCTCTCTCTATTCTCTCTCTCTATTGTTCTGCTCTTTTTTACTGTATTCTATTCTGCAATGTTTTATTGTTATTATGTTTTATCATGTTTGCTTTTCAGGTATGCAATTTTTTATACTTTACCGTTTACTGTGCTTTATTGTTAACCATTTTTTTGTCTTCAGGTATGCCATTCACGACTTTGAATGGTTATACCAGAATGATGCCTGCAGGTTTAGGTATCATCTTGGTATCATTCTTTTCAGCCAGCGGTCGGCTTTCATGTAAAAGCAATCCTAGCGGCTAATTATCCTCTAGACTGCTTATACAAGCCGTGGAAGGGAATGCCCCCCCCACCGTCTTCCGTGTTTTTCTCTGGCTCTCCTGTCTCAACAGGGAACCTGAGAATGCAGCCGGTGATTCAGCCAGCTGACCATAGAGCTGATCAGAGACCAGAGTGGCTCCAAACATCTCTATGGCCTAAGAAACCGGAAGCTACGAGCATTTTATGACTTAGATTTTGCCGGATGTAAATAGCGCCATTGGGAAATTGGGGAAGCATTTTATCACACCGATCTTGGTGTCGTCAGATGCTTTGAGGGCAGAGGAGAGATCTAGGGTCTAATAGACCCCAATTTTTTCAAAAAAGAGTACCTGTCACTACCTATTGCTATCATAAGGGATATTTACATTCCCCGAGATAACAATAAAAATGATTAAAAAAAAAAAAAAAATGAAAGGAACAGTTTAAAAATAAGATAAAAAAGCAAAAAAATAATAAAGAAAAAAAAAAAAAAAAAAGCACCCCTGTCGCCCCCTGCTCTCACGCTAAGGCGAACGCAAGCGGCGGTCTGTCGTCAAACGTAAACAGCAATTGCACCATGCATGTGAGGTATCGCCGCGAATGTCAGATCGAGGGCAGTAATTTTAGCAGTAGACCCCCTCTGTAAATCTAAAGTGGTAACCTGTAAAGGCTTTTAAAGGCTTTTAAAAATGTATTTATTTTGTTGCCACTGCACGTTTGTGCGCAATTTTAAAGCATGTCATGTTTGGTATCCATGTACTCGGCCTAAGATCATCTTTTTTATTTCATCAAACATTTGGGCAATATAGTGTGTTTTAGTGCATTAAAATTTAAAAAAGTGTGTTTTTTCCCAAAAAAATGCGTTTGAAAAATCGCTGCGCAAATACTGTGTGAAAAAAAAAAATGAAACACCCACCATTTAAATCTGTAGGGCATTTGCTTTAAAAAAATATATAATGTTTGGGGTTCAAAGTAATTTTTTTGCAAAAAAAAATAACTTTTTCATGTAAACAATGAGTGTCAGAAAGGGCTTTGTCTTCAAGTGGTTAGAAGAGTGAGTGATGTGTGACATAAGCTTCTAAATGTTGTGCATAAAATGCCAGGACAGTTCAAAACCCCCCAAATGACCCCATTTTGGAAAGTAGACACCCCAAGCTATTTGCTGAGAGGCATGTCGAGTCCATGGAATATTTTATATTGCGACACAAGTTGCGGGAAAGAGACAAATTTTTTTTTTTTTTTTTTTGCACAAAGTTGTCACTAAATGATATATTGCTCAAACATGCCATGGGAAGATGTGAAATTACACCCCAAAATACATTCTGCTGCTTCTCCTGAGTACGGGGATACCACATGTGTGAGACTTTTTGGGAGCCTAGCCGCGTACGGGACCCCGAAAACCAAGCACCGCCTTCAGGCTTTCTAAGGGCGTGAATTTTTGATTTCACTCTTCACTGCCTATCACAGTTTCGGAGGCCATGGAAAGCCCAGGTGGCACAAACCCCCCAAATGACCCCATTTTGGAAAGTAGACACCCAAAGCTATTTGCTGAGAGGTAAAGTGAGTATTTTGCAGACCTCACTTTTTGTCACAAAGTTTTGAAAATTGAAAAAAGAAAAACATTTTTTTCTTGTCTTTCTTCATTTTCAAAAACAAATGAGAGCTGCAAAATACTCACCATGCCTCTCAGCAAATAGCTTGGGGTGTCTACTTTCCAAAATGGGGTCATTTGGGGGGGTTTTGTGCCACCTGGGCATTCCATGGCCTCCGAAACTGTGATAGGCAGTGAAGAGTGAAATCAAAAATTTTCACCCTTAGAAATCCTGAAGGCGGTGATTGGTTTTCGGGGCCCCGTACGCGGCTAGGCTCCCAAAAAGTCCCACACATGTGGTATCCCCATACTCAGGAGAAGCAGCTAAATGTATTTTGGGGTGCAATTCCACATATGCCCATGGCCTGTGTGAGCAATATATCATTTAGTGACAACTTTGTGCAAAAAAAAAAAAAGTGTCACTTTCCCGCAACTTGTGTCAAAATATAAAATATTCCATGGACTCAATATGCCTCTCAGCAAATAGCTTGGGGTGTCTACTTTCCAAAATGGGGTCATTTGGGGGGGTTTTGTGCCACCTGGGCATTCCATGGCCTCCGAAACTGTGATAGGCAGTGAAGAGTGAAATCAAAAATTTACACCCTTAGAAATCCTGAAGGCGGTGCTTGGTTTTCCCAAAAAGTCCCACACATGTCGTATCCCTATACTCAGGAGAAGCAGCTGAATGTATTTTGGGGTGCAATTCCACATAGGCCCATGGCCTGTGTGAGCAATATATCATTTAGTGACAACTTTTTGTAAATATTTTTTTTTTTTTTTGTCATTATTCAATCACTTGGGACAAAAAAAATAAATATTCAATGGGTTCAACATGCCTCTCAGCAATTTCCTTGGGGTGTCTACTTTCCAAATGGGGTCATTTGGGGGGGGTTTTGTACTGCCCTGCCATTTTAGCACCTCAAGAAATGACATAGGCAGTCATAAACTAAAAGCTGTGTAAATTACAGAAAATGTACCCTAGTTTGTAGACGCTATAACTTTTGCGCAAACCAATAAATATACGCTTATTGACATTTTTTTGCCAAAGACATGTGGCCGAATACATTTTGGCCTAAATGTATGACTAAAATTTGGTTTATTGGATTTTTTTTATAACAAAAAGTAGAAAATATCATTTTTTTTCAAAATTTTCGGTCTTTTTATGTTTATAGCGCAAAAAATAAAAACTGCAGAGGTGATCAAATACCATCACAAGAAAGCTCTATTTGTGGGAAGAAAAGGACGCAAATTTTGTTTGGGTACAGCATTGCATGACCACGCAATTAGCAGTTAAAGCGACGCAAAGCCAAATTGGAAAAAGACCTCTGGTCCTTAGGCAGCATAATGGTCCGGGGCTCAAGTGGTTAATTGGCACACCGCCACTACCTGGATATATGCCAGCCCCTACACACACACACACACACATATATATATATATATATATATATATATATATATATATATATATATAGACAGTGGGCACAGAAAGTATTCAGACCCCCTTAAATATTTCACCTGTAAATATGTCAGCCCCCCCACACACCTGTATATATGCTAGCCCCCCCCCACACACACACCTGTATACAGTGGGGACTCTGTATATATACTCTTTGTTATATTGCAGCCATTTGCTAAAATCATTTAAGTTCATTTTTTTTTCCTCATTAATGTACACACGGCACCCCATATTGACAGAAAAACACAGAATTGTTGACATTTTTGCAGATTTATTAAAAAGAAAAACTGAAATATCATATGGTCCTAAGTATTCAGACCCTTTGCTCAGTATTTAGTAGAAGCACCCTTTTGATCTAATACAGCTATGATGCAACAAGTTTTACACACCTGGATTTGGGGATGCTCAATTGGGTTAAAGTCAGGGCTCTGGCTGGGCCATTCAAGAACAGTCACGGAGTTGTTGTGATGCCACTTCTTCGTTAGCTGTGTGCTTAGGGTCATTGTCTTGTTGGAAGGTAAACCTTCGGCCCAGTCTGAGGTCCTGAGAACTCTGGAGAAGGTTTTTGTCCAGGATATCCCTGTGCTTGGCCGCATTCATCTTTCCCTTGATTGCAACCAGTCACCCTGTCCCTGCAGCAGCAGTGAAAAACACCCCCACAGCATGATGCTGCCACCACCATGCTTCACTGTTGGGACTGTATTGGACAGGTGATGAGCAGTGCCTGGTTTTATCCACACATACCACTTAGAATTAAGGCCAAAAAGTTCTATCTTGGTCTCATCAGACCAGAGAATCTTATTTCTCACCATCTTGGAGTCCTTCAGGTGTTTTTTTAGCAAACTCCATGGAGGCTTTCATGTGTCTTGCACTTAGGAGAGGTTTCTGTCAGGCCACTCTGCCATAAAGCCCTGACTGGTGGAGGGCTGCAGTGATGGTTGACTTTCTTCAACTTTCTCCCATCTCCCGACTGCATCTCTGGAGCTCAGCCACAGTGATCTTTGGGTTCTTCTTTACCTCTCTCACCAATGCTCTTCTCCCCTGATAGCTCAGTTTGGCCGGACGGCCCGCTCTAGGAAGGGTTCTGGTCGTCCCAAACGTCTTCCATTTAAGGATTATGGAGGCCACTGTGCTCTTAGGAACCTTCGGTGCAGCAAATTGTTTTTGTAACCTTGGCCAGATCTGTGCCTTGCCACAATTCTCTCTCTGTGTCTGAGCTCTTCAGGCAGTTCCTTTGACCTTATGATTCTCATTTGCTCTGACATGCACTGTGAGCTGTAAGGTCTTATATAGACAGGTGTGTGGCTTTCCTAATCAAGTCCAATCTGTATAATCAAACACAGCTGGACTCAAATGAAGGTGCAGAACCATCTCAAGGATCAGAAGAAATGGAGAGCACCTGAGTTAAATATATGAGTGTCATAGCAAAGGGTCTGAATACTTAGGACCATGTGGTATTTCAGTTTTTCTTTTTTAATAAATCTGTAAAAATGTCAACAATTCTGTGTTTTTCTGTCAATATGGGGTGCTGTGTGTACATTAATGAGGAAAAAAATGAACTTAGATGATTTTAGCAAATGGATGCAATATAACAAAGAGTGAAAAATTTAAGGGGGTCTGAATACTTTCCGTCCCCACTGTATATATATATATATATATATATATATATATATATATATATGTGTGTGTGTCAGCCCCAGACATACACAAACCTGTAAACACACAAGGCTCTGGCCCCTCCCTGTACACAAACAGCCCCCTCCCTTTTCTTCACAGCGCCTACTTGTAAAGAATTTCTTCCTACCTGGTCCCAGCTTGTTTTCACAAAGCTGACATGTTGCTGACACAGAAAAGCCGAGCACATGAGGGGTGCACATGCACATAGTAGCCAGAGGTGGCAGTAAAGAGTTCGATGTCTGTGCTTAATGAGATGAGAACAGCAGAAGCTGTTAAATTGTCTGTAATGCACAGGGGAATGCCACAGGGAAGTCCCGTCAAGTCACCGTGCGTCAGAGGGGGGCAGGGTCACCGGGTGGCCCCGCCCCCCGTTATTTAAGAACTGTCAGACGAGGAGCGCCGTCACACAGCGGGAGCCTCCCTCCATGCCAGCATGGGTGCGGAGCGGCCCGGAGAAGAAAATGAAGAAGAGAAGAAAAGAAGAAGAGAAGAAGATGAAGAAGAAGAGAAGAGCGGGAGCCCCCCCCATGCCATGGGTGCGGAGCGGCCCGAGGAGAAGAAGATAGAAGATGCCACGGAGGAGATGCTGGACGAGAACGCCGGAGGAAGAACCAGAAGAGCCAGAAGAACCAGAAGAACTAGAAGAACTAGAAGATGAAGGAAGATAGAAGAAAGAAGAAGTATTTAAATAAAGGAATTGTCAAAAACTGTCTCTTGTCATTTTTAACATTTTTGACAGTTTTTTAGTGAAATGGTAGGGGTACTTTTGTACCCCCTTACCATTTCACACAGGGGGGGGGCCGGGATCTGGGGGTCCCCTTGTTAAAGGGGGCTTCCAGATTCCGATAAGCCCCCCGCCCGCAGACCCCCACAACCACCGGCCAGGGTTGTGGGGATGAGGCCCTTGTCCTCATCAACATGGGGACAAGGTGTTTTGGGGGGCTACCCCAAAGCACCCTCCCAATGTTGAGGGCATGTGGCCTGGAACGGTTCAGGAGGGGGGGGCCGCACTCTCGTCCCCCCTCTTTTCCTGCGGCCTGCCAGGTTGCGTGCTCGGATAAGGGTCTGGTATGGATTTTTGGGGGGACCCCACGCCGTTTTTTTTTTTTTTTTTGGCGCGGGGTTCTCCTTAAAATCCATACCAGACCTGAAGGGTCTGGTATGGAATTTAGGGGGAACCCCACGTCATTTTTTTTTAAAATTTTGGCCGGGGTTCCCCTTAATATCCATATCAGACTTGAAGGGCCTGGTATGGAATTTAGGGGGACTCCCACGTCATTTTTTTTTTTTAATTTTGGTTCGGGGTTCCCCTTTGGGGAATTCCCATGCCGTTTTTATCAATGAACTTCTATGTGTATTGTCGGCAATGCAATAGCCGCGGGTAGTTTTAAATGAGTTTTTTCCTTCAAAATGTCATTTTGCTGTCAGACTGTTCTAAACACAGGAAACATGCGCCCCTTTACAGGCATACTATAGAAACCCCCCAGGTACGAAATTTAAAGGGATATTACACTTTTATTGTTTGACTTTAAGCATTATTAAAATCACTGCTCCTGAAAAAACGGCCGTTTTTAAAACTTTTTTTTGCATTGATCCATGTCCCCTGGGGCAGGACCTGGGTCCCCAAACACTTTTATGACAATAACTTGCATATTAGCCTTTAAAATTAGCACTTTTGATTTCTCCCATAGACTTTTAAAGGGTGTTCCGCGGCATTCGAATTTGCCGCGAACACCCCAAATTGTTCGCTGTTCGGCGAACTTGCGAACAGCCAATGTTCGAGTCGAACATGAGTTCAACTCGAACTCGAAGCTCATCCCTAATCTGCTTCTTGAAAATCCTCCAAACTTAAAGATGTATATTTAACCACATATGAACAGGTGCATCTATTTGTCGCAAGGAGGTTGGAACTGAGTCCGGATTAACAATGCAAGATAATTTGTCCTCAGTGCAGCTCAGATACATAGCCTGATAAAATTACAGGCTGGCTGTTACTGAGCTCCCTTCCTGTTACAGAGACAGGTGCAGGGGCTGAGGAGTTGAGCTGAGGCGTGAGCCTAATGTTGAGGCACTGTTTCCACTTCAAGATCCAGTGGGAGGGGCCTAACGGAAATGCTAAAAGAATAAATGCCCATCAGGTCAGCCTTTCTATGTGATTTGCAGCTGATGGAAGTGGGCATATTTCATAACATTTCATAGTAGTCCAAGATATCATGTTGTCAGGAGCTTCTAGTGCTCCTGCTTCGCATTCCAGCATCCGTGTTTTGGCTATTGCATTCCCTTGTCTTTGTCCACCTGCATGGTGATTGATGTGGTCAGTCACCTGTTATAAGCAAGCCAAGCACTCAGTCTCATGCTTGTGATAAAAAACAACAAACAAAAATTGTCCAGTGCTCTGGGTGTCACAATGACAATAGCAGCAGTCCAAGGTGAAAATTAATTAAAAAGTTTTAATAGATCCAGAATATAAAAAAATAAGTGAATAATAAGACAATTGTCAAAATTAATACCATGATAACAAAGCATTGTACACTTGAATGAGAAATATAAAAATATAAAACAGACAGAAAAGTCCAATCAGTAACAGATAGCCTGAACCGGAGATCCATCCAACTAAACTAACCCCAGGCTGTGAGTGAAAGGGGATGAAGGAGAGGAAAAAGCCCAAAGCTTGCAGCCTCTGGAGACTCACATACTCCTCACTGGCTGTGGGATACAGAGGGGATGGCTCACCAGTTCCTGAAGGTAGCTTTGTGCATGTAACCTGGGAACAGGCAGTGATTCCACAGTGAGGAGGGAAGTCTGGCCGGAGCTCCGTGCCGAGGAGCAATGACGCCAACCCAGCTGGAGGGGGAGGGCGCGGCTGCACACGAGGGAGCCACCGGAGAGACAGCTGATGGTGCTGGGCTGCTGACTCACCAGTCTGTGTCCCCTCTGGGTGAAAACAGACTCAGTGGGAGATGGTGTCACACGGGGAAGCCAGTATTAACACGAATAAAAACAGCCAAAAGTGAAATGATGTAAAGAAGACTGCCATAGAGTCAGCTGATGATAATAAGCTGAAACCTCACATGTCTGTGCCTTCTCTGGAAAAGCCTCAATAGAAGGTGATGACACTCAGGGAATCCGATGGTAAGGGCAAAAATAGCCAGCCAGGAGGGAAAGGATAGAGCCAGCCGTGTGAATGGAAAGTCTTGCTGTGGGCAAATTAAAACTCCCAAAAATGGATGGATGGACGAATGTTCACTGTGGCATGATTCTGAGTGGGACCTCTGTCATAAGGTTGCCTTGACGACGCGTTTCATTAGTGCTTTTTCGTAGTCAAGAAAAGAAGGCAACTTCCAAAGTTTAAATACAAGAATGTATATTTCTCATTCAAGTGTACAATGCTTTGTTATCATGGTATTAATTTTGACAATTGTCTTATTATTCACTTATTTTTTTATATTCTGGATCTATTAAAACTTTTTAATTAATTTTCACCTTGGACTGCTGCTATTGTCATTGTGACACCCAGAGCGCTGGACAATTTTTGTTTGTTGTTTTTTGCTACTAATCTGTATCCACCAGTTACGATTAGTCTAGCTGCACTGGTTCCCTTCCTGCTCTCCCCCCCTCCCTTTCCCCTCCCCCTCCCCTCTCCTGAGTTCAAGTGATGTAATGTGATTTTACATAATACATGTTATGTACCACAGAGTATGCTGATCATATTATATGTTATTTATCATATGCCCCAAGTGACCCCCCAAGTGACCCCCCCCCCGGGTGCACACTCTTTGGCGCTGGGTTATTATTGTTGCTGTTTTTACTGTGTTCTCTGGTGTTCCTAGCAGCCTTTGTTTAGTCATCTGAGGGCGTTCTTGAGGGGACAGTTCACATTGAGAGATTTTATCTCGATCCAGTATAGAATTTTTATGAGCAGTTATTCCCTTTGGGCGGGAGTTCTTTGTCTGTTTTTTTTTTTTTTCAATATGAGTAATAATAGAACACATGGGTTACAGGCCATTTTTGATAACATTGGTAGTAGCATCAATAATCAGCACCCCAGCACAAAGGACTACACATTCTACTCAACAGTACACAAAATTTACTCCAGATTGGATTACATCATGGTCGAACATAGAAACTTGGAAGAAATAGAAGAAACAAAAATAGGCATAATAACCGCCTCAGATCACAGCCCAGTAACCTTGAGAATGAAAATAAAAGGAGAAGTCCTTGAAAGGGGTCCATGGAGAATCAACGAAACTTTATTAGAAGACAGTGAGACCGAAAAAAGCATCATAGAAGAAATTAAAAGATATTTTGAGGAAAACGATACACCAGAGGTATCGAAAGCAACAATATGGGAGGCGCATAAATCTGTTATTAGGGGCAAGTTAATAGCCATAGGGGCAAGAAAAAAACAGGAAAGGAAAACAAACATGCAACAAATAATTAAAGAAATTTATGAATTGGAACGAAAACATAAAAATCAAGTAAACAACAAAATCTTCGGCCTACTATCTCAAAAGAGAGAGCAATTAAAAGACTGGATGGAACAAGAAGAAAGGAAGGACTACAACAGAGTAGTACAAGAAAAATATAAATGGGGTAATAAACCAGGAAAATACCTAGCAAATCTGGTATAAAAAAAGAAGTCTTTGAATTACATTGAGAAGATCAAAAATGAAAAAGGAGAAGTGGTAAATAAAACTACAGATATAGCGATAACATTTCAAAAATACTTCAGCTCCCTTTATGCAATAAAAGGACAGGAAAGTTGGAAAGAAGCGAATACAAGAACAAAGAAGATACAAGAATATTTAAAAAAAGCAAACTTACCAAAACTAAAAATAGACCAACTAGAAGAATTGGAAAAAAATATTACGCATGAAGAGGTAAAACTGGCATTAAAGGAAACTCCCGTAGGAAAAAGCCCAGGACCAGACGGGTTTACGGTCAAATACTATAAAAAATTTGAAGAACAGCTGACTCCAAAACTATTAGAATATATGAATTCCTTAGGGGAAGATGAAGAAATAAGAAGTGAATCGTTATTAGCTCATATTACAATACTACCAAAAGAAGGGAAAGACAAAGTTAACTGCTCAAGTTACAGGCCAATAGCCCTATTGAACGCCGATACGAAGCTGTACTCCAAGATCCTGGCCACTAGGATAAAAAAACTAATCCCACTGTTGATCAACCCGGACCAAACTGGTTTTGTCCCGGGGAGAGAGGGGCGGGACAACAGCCTAAAATCATTATTGATGTTGCACAAGAAGGTGCAGAATGAGACCCCAGTTCTATTCCTGTCATTGGATGCAGAAAAAGCATTTGACAGGGTAGACTGGGGTTTTATGATGGATACATTGCGGCATTTGGGTATCGGGACAAAAATGATGAAGTGGATAACAAATTTGTATAATGGCCCGACAGCAGTCGTAAAAGTAAACGGTAGACTCTCTCCAAAAATTAAGATGCAGAATGGAACACGGCAAGGCTGTCCACTGTCTCCACTATTATATGTATTGGCTTTAGAACCACTATTAGCAACACTCCGCAATAACAAAGAGGTAGAAGGAGCGAAACTAGGAGGAAAAGAGCATAAGATCGCTGCTTACGCGGACGACATCTTGATGTACGTATCCAACCCAAGAGTGTCACTCCCAAACATACTGAAAGAAATTAAAAAATACGGAGAACTGTCAAACTTCAAAATTAATCCAATAAAAACGGAAATATTAAACATAGGTCTAGAGAAAAAGGAAGTTCAGTTTTTACAAAAAGAATTCCCATTCACTTGGGTAAAAGAACTAAATTACCTTGGAATTAAAATAACTCCTAGAGTCGAAAAAATTTATCAGGCAAACTTTATTCCACTGATCAATGAGGTCAAAGAAGAAATGAAAAAGTTAAGAATACAGCCACTTTCATGGATTGGAAGAATAAATATGTTTAAGATGACGATATTACCTAAAATAAACTACAGATTACAGATGTTACCAGTAAAAATCCCGCAGAGCTTTTTTAAAATAATTAAAACAATCCTGCTAAAATACATATGGCTTAATAAAAAACCAAGAATTAATTACACGCTGATCACAAGGAAAAAGGAGCATGGAGGTCTTGCCGCTCCAGATATAAGTAGGTACTATAAAGCCATAGTTTTAACACGAATGTTAGAGTGGACAAATGAGAAAAATGAAAAAAAATGGGTGGAAATGGAAAACACAATAAGTGGAGCCACACTACATAAGAATATTTGGATTCCACGGAAATATAGAATATTGGACACCGACACGCACGAAATAACAAAAAATGTATTTAAAATTTGGGACACCATCCACTTAAAGAATGAATGGAAATATAATTCACCACTATTAGCACTCACAGGATCGAATCTCTTCACCCCTGGGAGGGAAATATTTGAAATCCAAGGAATAGGTAACCCACAACTGAAAGATATCACTAGAAATGGTAAAATAAGAACACGAGTAGAAATAGAGGAAAGGAATGGATGGAAGATGAATGAATGGAAGTATACTCAACTAAGGCACCTAGTAAGCACAATACCACACCCACTGAGAGATGAAACAAAATTAACTGCACTGGAAAAGCTATGTAGCAATGAAACACCATTAAAAAACGGAACATCAAAAATTTATAGTATACTGACAGATTTGGAAGCACAAGAAAGACCAGAATATATAAATCAATGGGAAAAAGAAATGAATTTAAAAATAGATAACCAAAAAGTGGAAAAAATGATAGAAATGGGATATAATAAGGCTTGGGACATGAAGACCATAGAAATTAATTATAAACTAGTATCAAGATGGTATATGACCCCAGTAAGAATACACAGATTCCATCAAGATAGAACCTCCTTGTGTTGGAGAAAATGTGGCCAAATAGCAACGATCACACACATATGGTGGGAATGCCCAATAATAATGGAGTACTGGAAGGAAGTGTTAAATAACATAAAAGAAATAACTGGAGAAGAAATAGAACAAAATATTTGGACTTGCCTCTTCCATATCTACAATAAACCTAAGAAACAATATAGAAAATCAATAATACCTAACCTCCTGAATGCGGCCAAGGCCTTAATTCCCAAGAATTGGCTAAAAAGTGGAAAACCAGACATTAGAAACTGGCTAAAGGAAATAGATTATGACTACAAAATGGAAGGAGGAGAGAAAGGGGATAATAGTAAATGGGAAAGTTGGAAAAACTACAAAGTCTCGGATATTTATTTAGATAGGATAAAAGAAAGAATAGGTGCAGAGCCAAGTGGATAAATAAACAACATAAAGGAACGGACCAGACACAGGGGAGGGGGAGGGGGGGGGGGGGCGGGGGGAAATAAGAGGGACTGAGAGAGATTAAGATAATAATAGGGTTTATAATTATAGAAGGCGTTTTGTCGTCGGTTTTTAAAATTATTTAAGAATATCCTAGAAGGGAAAAATAATAAAGATGTGACGGAAACAATCCACAATGATGTGAAAAAGGAGAAGAGATAAAGTTTGACACATAAAGTTGAAATAATGTCTCTCGGAAAACTTTCGCTTTCGCTTTCCAACGACCCCATACGGAAGCTTTTGAAATCCGTATGAGGAAAGCTTTCTTTCTGCGGCAAGATGCCAAACAGTATGAGCAGACCCAATGGTGGGATCTAGCTTTTCTTAAAAAGTATATAAAACTAGGTATCACTCCCAGAGGACTTCGTATCAAGAAGCAATGCAGGGAGTGGAGATCCTTAGCTGAGTTTTGCACAATCAAATGGATCAAAATTTTGATCTCACAAAGAGAAAGGAAATTAGAAATAGCAAAACAACAAGTAAAAGAGAAGGAGGCTACTGCCCAAGAATTTAGCACCTCCTGCTTGTTTTCCAAGTGGCTTCAAGCACTTGACAGAAATGTCAGGAAGGATGAAGACGCATTGGTCTACAAGAAAACAAAAAAACTAGAATGTGACCTCTTTGATTATGGAAATGGCCAAGTTTTCGATTGGCAATGCCATAAACAGGAGCCCAATGAGACAGTAACACAAAAAAAGACTATAAATAAATCTAAATCTCGGAATACAAAGTCAAAAAAACATTATCCCAAAAAAACTTTAAATTCCTCACCCATTTCCAAAACAAATTCACAATTGCCAGATAGGGTTGCCCCTATACCAACCTGCCCAATAGTTCCAGTGTCTAAGACAGCGGTTGTGATGGAAACTGTACTGACCACCACCATTCTAGATCTGAACCCTTCCCCCCCAGTGTCCTCCTCTTTGATGACACCACTCGTCCCTTCAATCGTAACGCAGGACGTTGTCATCGTTTCACCTCCCAATACTCAATCTCAACTGATTTACAATATACCAATCCAAAATAGCTTTAGTCCTCTGTCTCGTGACCTAGAGGACTATATTCTACTGGGTGCAAAGCCAAAATCCTAGAATACCAGTGAGGATCACAACTCACAGGGCATGTATAGCTTATTACCATCTTCTAATAACCAACATTTTCAGTCTCTTCCTCCAAAGGGAGCCCAAAAAGAAAAAAGAAAACTCGAAGAGGACATAGAGGAGGAACCACTAGGAAGAGTAAACAAGAAAGAGAGGTCAGAACCAATACAGTGAACAGTACAATAAAAATATATAATCTGTCCTCACATGTTCTGACTCCCTCTGAAGAGTCTTTATTCCAAAAGGGCTTGGGTTTTTCTCCCTCAATAGGCCCAAATAAATTTGGTCTCTTCAAAGATCTACACCAATTTATACGCTCCCTAATGTTAAAACACCACTATGCCCCCAACCCATATACACAAAAAAGGCATGAAGGAGACCTGCCCTACACTAGTTCCATTACCGGAATGTACACCCCCTACGGAACTTGATGAAGAGGCATTACAAGCTTTGGAGGACCTATGGGTCGAGGGCCACATAGAAGGCTATGTTCCCACTGCCGGCTTAGACCCACCAGTGACACATACCCCCTTCCGACCCAAATCTACCTTTTTTCCAACTACCTCAAAAGGTCCTTATATAGAAACCTACTACCAAGCGGTATACAAAGACTTTCTGCGACTTTGTGATGGCCCCAAGACGCGGAAAGATCACAATTTGAGTAAATGCGAAAACCTAGCCCTGAAAGATCTGATAGCCAATACCAACATCACCATTAGGCAGGCGGATAAGGGAAGTAGCTTGGTGATACAAAACCAAACTGATTACATCAAAGAGGCAAGTCGGCTGTTAGCAGATACAGACACGTATTTGAAATTACAGTTTGACCCTTTACCAGCTTTTCAGCTGGAACTAAGGTCTTTGGTACAGGAGGCTTGGCATAATGGAGTGCTCACTAACAAAGAAAGACAATTTCTATTACCACCTGAGTGTAGTACTCCATATTTTTACCATCTCCCGAAGGTCCATAAATCAATGATTGATCCCCCCGGTAGACCTATAGTGGCGAGTACCAATAGTTTTACCAACGGTTTGTCCATTTACATTGATTTCTGTCTACAGCCTCTGGTATGCCAACTACCATCATATATTAAGGATTCCAATGAAGTCATTAAAGCCCTACAAAATTACAAATGGGAAGAGGGTTATTGGTGGGCATCCCTTGATGTGTCTTCCCTTTATACCTCCATACCTCATGAGGTAGGCTTGAGAGCTGTACAACATTTTTTGATGAAAAGCGGAGACTTTAATTCTCTGCAGTCACAATTTTTGGTTCAGGCAACAGAATTTTGTCTCAAACACAACTACTTTAGTTTCTGTGATCACTTTTATTTGCAACGCAGGGGAACCGCTATGGGAGCCAATTTTGCTCCGGTATATGCCAATCTCACCATGGGCTACTGGGAGGAGCACAGCATCTGGGCACACAACCCTTTTGCTGAGCACATTGTCTTTTTTGGGCGGTACATCGATGACATTGTGCTCATCCGGAGCGGGGGCCCGGATCTGTTCTCCTCCTTTGTGACCCATTGCAATTCTAATCCTCTTGGGTTGTCCTTTACCCACGTACTAGACCCTCATGAGCTCGTATTCCTTGATCTGGTATTGGCTCATGATCAACATAGGATTTTTACAAGAAACCATGTCAAACCAACCAGTGGCAATTCTTACCTTCATTTTAGAAGCTGCCACCATCCTTCCTGGAAGCGTAACATCCCAAGTGGCCAATTCAACAGATTAAGAAGCAATTTCTCCAGAATGGAGGATTACGTCAAACAGGGGGCTACGATGAAAAGGAAATTCCAAGAGAAGGGCTACCCATGTGATCTTATTAATGATGCCTTTTTGTCCCACATGAATCCCCTTCCCAAGGATAAGTCCCCGAAAGAAGACATAGGAACCAACCAGACAGTTAGATTTATTTCTACTTTTAATGAGAACTTTAAGTCTATATCCGGAATTATTAAGAAACATTACAATATTCTATTATTGGATCCACATCTAGCTCCGATTTTACCTGAGGCTCCACACGTGACATTCCACAAAGCTCGGACTATTAAGAACCTATTAGCACCCAGTAAAGTAACCAATCATCATCTAAATCTCCACTTGACATCAGGTCTTATTTTAATGACAGAAAGGGGATTTTTCAGTGCAAGAAAAGGGGATGCCTCACGTGCCAATTTATTGTCCATGGCTCCAAAACTATTACGACCAATCTAGGCAAAATTTTAGGAGATCAGGCAATTTATTACTTGCTCGACAGACTTCGTAATTTATGTTTTGCGGTGTCCCTGTGGGCTTTTCTACGTCGGTCGAACCATCAGGGCTCTACGGGACTCATTTCTAAGGGGAGCGATGAACATAGTGTCCCTCGACATTTTCTATGCTTTCATAATAAGGACTTTAGATGTTTAGAAGTTTATGTGATTGAAACCATTCCCAAAGGCACACTTACCAGCAACAAGAGATTTTCTCTGCTTTGCAAACGTGAGGTTTTTTGGATATACATGTTTGACTCACTTGCCCCCAAGGGGTTAAATGAGGAGTTGGGGACATGTAGCTTTGTGTAAACTCTGGTGTATAAAGAATGGCCGTATTCTATCTCATGTAAATGATGTAAATACCCATGTATGTTTTATTGTGTTATTTATGTTTTCCATTGCGAGTCCATTGAGCAACAGGGATTTTGAACTGGAGACAATGTCCTTCTTGTCCCCTCCCCCCCCCACTCCCCCCCTTCCCGTTCTCACAATGGGCCAATCACTCCCGCCTGCATTTCAATTTCATTCCCCTTCCCTTCCATTGCTCCTTTTTCCGTTTTTTTTCCCCTCCCCCTTTTTTTCCATTTAACATTCTTGTATTTAAACTTTGAAAGTTGCCTTCTTTCCTTGACTATGAAGAAGCGCTAATGCGCAAAACGCGTTGTCAAGGCAACCTTATGACAGAGGTCCCACTCAGAATCACGCCATGGTGAACATCCATCCATCCATCCATTTTTGGGAGTTTTAATTTGCCCACAGCAAGACTTTCCATTCACACGGCTGGCTCTATCCTTCCCCTCCTGGCTGGCTATTTTTGCCCTTACCATCGGTTTCCCTGAGTGTCATCACCTTTTATTGAGGCTTTTCCAGAGAAGGCACAGACATGTGAGGTTTCAGCTTATTGTCATCAGCTGACTCTATGGCAGTCTTCTTTACATCATTTCACTTTTGGCTGTTTTTATTTATGTTAATACTGGCTTCCCCGAGTGACACCATCTCCCACTGAGTCTGTTTTCCCCCAGAGGGGACACAGACCGGTGAGTCAGCAGCCCAGCACCATCAGCTGTCTCTCTGGCAGCTCCCTTGTGTGCAGCCGCGCCCTCCCCCTCCAGCTGGGCTGACGTCATTGCTCCTCGGCACGGAGCTCCGGCCAGACTTCCCTCCCCACTGTGGAATCACTGCCCGTTCTCAGGTTACATGCACGAAGCCGCCTTCAGGAACTGGTGAGCCATCCCCTCTGTATCCCACAGCCAGTGGGGAGTATGTGAGTCTCCAGAGGCTGCAAGCTTTCAGCTTTTTCCTCTCCTTCATCCCCTTTCACTCACAGCCTGGGGTTAGATTGTTGGATGGATCTCCGGTTCAGGCTATCTGTTACTGATTAGACTTTTCTGTCTGTTTTATATTTTTATATTTCTCATTCAAGTGTGCAATGCTTTGTTATCATGGTATTAATTTTGACAATTGTCTTATTATTCACTTATTTTTTTTATATTCTGGATCTATTAAAACTTTTTAATTAATTTTCACCTTGGACTGCTGCTATTTAAACAGGGACAGTTCCCCTAGTGGACTTTAAAGGCACATATGAAAAAATGTGTAAGAGAATGTAGTAAGTAGACAATAATTTATTCATTACAAAAAGAATCTCATAAAAGCATCAAACATATAACACAAATAGAAAGGAATGCGATTTCATGTATCTATACATATATAGCTATTGATACCAATAAGCTTGCACCCGACGCGTTTCGGAGTTGTTTTAGCCTCCTTCTTCAGGGGTGGTTGTAAGCTTTAACAAAGATTTCTATTTAAGAAATAGTATATACAACATAGACATAGTAAGTATATGTATACATCAGACCATAAAAATATAGGTGCAATATTCAATTAATTTTGTTTACACTTACATTGGTATATATGTAGACTGGCTACACATTCCAGAAAGGTTTAAAAACAATGGTGCTGACACTGACTGCCCATCAAGCGTGTTTCCCAATCGTGATATGTAGGAATTCTTTAGTATGCCCAGAGTAGTAGTATAACCTCTGGCGAAATGAAAATAGCTGGGTATGGATATATAGGGTGGTTTTACTTCCTTATGATAGGAAGAAAGGCCCATCAATCGAGGGCATACAGATATTTTGGATCTGGGATCTCACTGAGGCCAAATGCGGGTCCTGTAAATTGCGAAAAAATATGAATGTATAGTGACCAGAAATATGGGTATGCTCAATGATAAGAGAGAAGTTTTTTTGGGTAATACAGATGTATCCTACCTGGTGGGCCTACTGTACAGAGTTCGAAGAGGAACACCAAAGGATGATGGGTGTAGACCAGATGGATCTCAGATAGCTGGAAAAATCAACATAGAGGAGAAGGGACATATAGGAGTCTCATTCTGGTGATTATGTAATTTATCTTGACAGTTTGAGGTGTACATACAGATGTGTATTTTAGGATTTTATATATGAAATGACACAGGTTCAACAAATTTGTCCCTGGTTGTTAGTATTAAATTCAATTGAGTGCTCTTTTAGTCAATCACAGGGAAAGAGGGGGGGAGGGGAAGGGGGGGAGAAAGGGAAGGAGGGGAGGGGGGAGGGGAAAGACAGGGGGGGGGAGAAAAGGGGGGAGGGGGGGAGGAAAAGGGGGGGAAAGGGGGGAAAAAGGACAGGGGAAAGAAGGGAAGGGAATAAGTATAGGGGAGAAAGGAATCAAGACGGGGGGAGTGGATGGAGAAAAGAGAGAAAGAAAAAAGAAAGAAGAAAGAAGAGAAGAGAAGGAGGAAAAGAACAGAGGGGAAGGGGCAAAAAAAAAAAAGGCGAGGGGGGGTTTGGAGGGGGAGAGGGGGAAGGAAAGGGGAAACCGGGGGGGTTGGGGGGGTGAGGGGAGGTGGGGGGGCAGGGAGGAAAAAGTGGGGGGGAAGGGGGGAAGGGAGGAAGGAGGGAGGGAGGGAGAGAGGGAAAAAAAAAAAATTAAAATAGCAAAGAAGGAAAGGGGGGGAAGAGAAAGGGGGGGGAAGGGGAGGGGGAAAAGAAGAAGGGAAGGGAAGGGGAGGGAAAGAGAAGTGAAAGGCTCGGATGTGATAAGAGATTAATGGCTTGTAATTGCAGTAATGCAGGTATAGGCAGGTGAGTGTATATAGATTCAGTATGGTATCTAGGTCACTTACAGTATGTTGCAGCAGCTCACACCAACAGCGTCCTGCCCACAGCAAAGGACACTCGGTGTGAGCATTGCCAGAGTATTTCAAGCCCTCCCCATCAATCAGCTGTTGGTGTAATAGCCAACAGCTGATTGTAGATGGTGGAGGAGGGACGGACGCGCTAGGACTGGCCCCCCGGGTGGAGCGAGCGCCGCCAAGTCCCCACGGCGCATGCGCACGCATACACGGTGAGGTGTGGCCATGCCCACTACACCCGCCGGAACGTCTGGCTTCCCCGGCGGACTGCGCATGTCCGCCGGGGTCGTAAGATGGAGGACAGTGTCAGCAACGCTGTATCCTCACACAACGCCGCCATGAGCCAGGATTGCTCAGGCGGCTTTGTGTGCCGGGCGGATGACAGATCACAAGGTGGAGGAAATAAAAATTAAAGAATAAGGAGGCACCGATATTGTGCATAAATGTAAAAGAATATATACATATGTTGTAAGTTAGTCACCATTGTACAGGAAAAAACGCTGGTGGGCAGTGTTTGCAGGTTAGGATGATACCTAATGGAGGGGCATACATTGTAAAACAGTAGCTTGAAT
The DNA here is from genome assembly GCF_042186555.1 of Aquarana catesbeiana. Taxonomy (NCBI): domain Eukaryota; kingdom Metazoa; phylum Chordata; class Amphibia; order Anura; family Ranidae; genus Aquarana; species Aquarana catesbeiana. The sequence goes on from NC_133325.1 coordinate 491,546,187, forward strand.
TAGTATACATACAAAATGCATAACTCAGATAAACATTATGTGGGTAGGAGCCAGGAATTCAGGCTGATTATATATACAGTCCGGATTATTGGGACCCAGAGTGCCTTAACATAGAGTAGGCATATGCATAATAATGGTCTAATCAGAGTATCCAGGACATATCATTAGAATACATTGTAAAACATTTTACAGGTCCCACTTCTATATGTAAACATGAATGTAGGTAATAGACATCAACTAAGCTGAGTACATATACATATTGCTTAGCTCAGAACGCCACTTCTGAGTTTTGATTGAAGGTGATTTGTAGCCTTAGAAGTATATAGTCAATAACACAGAATCTGCTAGGTATATATATATACATCCAGTCCATACTTGAAGAATGTGTCCTTACATGTACATATATGCCTCATGTTATATGTAAACAAGAGGAGGGGGAGCAACGCAATAGGTGAATTGGAGTTAAATTGATATATAGAGGAGCAGGCAGTAGTGCCAGAGGGATAAGGGGTATCAAAGGGCAAGGTGTTTATATACTCAAAAACTAGGTTTGTGGCCCAGATATATATGTGTATTGTATATATAATCATCTTATTCATTGCTCTCTACCACCCGATGAAAAACCTTCGAGAAAAGGCTTGAACCAGATGGTTTTGTTCAAGCCTGGGGGTTGGGTAGCTCTTAGATTGTATATCCAGCGGGATTCTAACTGTAAGAGTGTCTTATTCCAGTAAACTCCCCTAGATTCCGGATGTACCCGGTCCAGAATAAGGAATTTAATCTTTGGAAATTTACCCTTATGTGCTATTAAAGTGTGTCTCCCAAGTGGGAGGTCAGGGTCACATGTTTCCATGCTCACTATGTGTCTATATGCTCTCCTCCAAAATTCTGTTTTTGTTTTCCCTATATAGAAGCATGTACATTCACACAGGAGTAGGTATATCACCCCCTAAGTCTTACAATTATCGAAGTGTTTGGGATGGAAGGACTGGCCGTTCGGGAGGGTCGGGTTTTTTTCCGTAAGCATATATTTGCAGTAGTTGCATTTTCCACACTTGAATGTTCCCTTATATTTGCAATGTGTTTTATTTGCCCCTTCCTTAAACTCACTTGCAGTGATCTTATCTCTCAAGGACGTAGTTCTTTTAAAGGTGAAGAGGGGTCTCTGTGGGACAAGCGGTCCTAGTGTTGGATCACACTGTAACATATGCCAGTATTTTGTCACAATGTTCCTGACCTGTCTGTGTTGGTTGTTAAATTTGGTAATGATCCTGAGAGTGTCAGTATCGTTCTTGTCAGGTTTATTTACTTTTTCAGAATACAGTAACTCCTCTCTTGGCTGCATAAGGGCTTTTTTGAAAGAGCGTTTAAGTGACGCATGGGAATACCCCCGTAGTAATAATCTGTCACGTAGCTTATTTGCCTCTATTCTGAAGGTGTCATCGTTGGAGCAGTTGCGTTTCACTCTAAGGTACTGGCTATATGGAATTGAATTAAGGAGGGGTTTGGGGTGGAAACAAGTAGCATGTAAAATTGCGTTACTTGCAGTGGGTTTTCTGTATAATCTACTTGTAATATTTCCTTCCTCGCCCCTGCAGACCTCTACGTCCAAAAATGTGATGCAGTGTTTATCAAACGGCATAGTAAAATTGAGGTTGAAGTCGTTGCGATTCATCCTCAGCAAACTTTGCTTAAGGAGATCGATCGATCCATCTATCCCATATGATGAAATGGTCGTCGATGTATCGGTGCCATCCGAGTATGTGGTCCGTATACATCGACAGACTTTCGTCACCTAAAAACATGGCCTCCCACTCCCCCAGGTACAGGTTGGCATACGATGGGGCACAACATGTCCCCATCGCAACCCCCTGCACCTGGAGGTAGTGGGAGCCATTAAAGGTAAACACATTGTGGCTGAGAATGAATTCTAGTAGTGAGGTAATGAACTCCCCATATGTGGGGTCTATGTCTCTGGCTGTGCGAAGGATATGTTTGATGGCTGCTACACCCTTCTCATGGGGAATGGAACTATACAAAGATTCGACATCGATTGTAACAAACATTGCATGTTCAGGGATTACTCGTTTGTCAATAATTTGTAAGAAGTGTACTGTGTACTTTACGAAGGAGGGTAGGGCATAGACGAATGGTTTCAGTACTTCGTCTATCAATTTGCTTGCATTTTCACTGATTGCCCCTATACCAGAGATGATTGGTCTGCCGGGAGGGGGGTTTTATGTCTTTATGGACTTTTGGTAATGAGTAGAAGACCGGTGTACGAGGGAAGTTGTTTCTAATGAATTCCCATAGGGATTTTGTGATTGTTGAGTTGGAATAGGCCGTATCTATCAGTGTATAGAAATCCTGATTATATTTTTTAACCAAACTCGCCAGTATCGGGCGATACCATTCTCGGTTGTCTAATAGTCTATTGCACATCCTAATGTAGTCTTCATTATCGAACACCACAATGTTCCCACCCTTATCCGCATTCTTGATTGTAATTTGGTCGTTCTTTGACAGTGTTTTGAGTCACTTATAGTTAGATTTTCAGGAGATTTAGTATGGATTCTTATCTTGTCTAATTCTTTGTCAACTAGCTTTAGGAAGGCCGCTGCATTTGGATGGGTACTTGGTGCAGGGCAGAAGTCGGATTTCGTCTTGAGTGTGGATATGTTTCCCTTAGGGGGTTCATTGGGTGTTTCGATAGACTCTAGTATTTGAGAAAGGTTAATTTCATCTATGAGGTCAGTTGGGTCGTTTTCGTCAAGAAGGGACAACAACTGCTTCAATGCTTGATGTTCTTGTGAGGTGAGATTAGTAGGTCCCTCCTGCCTGTGGTATAGTTTTTTTAGAATCAACTTGCGTATGAACAGTTGGAGATCCTTGTAGATCTTGAACTTATCCAAGTTTTGGTTAGGACAAAAATTTAGGCCTTTTTTAAGGACATTGACTTCATCGTGAGAAAGTTTATAGGATGAAAGGTTGATTATATTTAGGTTGTTTGATTTTTGTTCTTGGTCAGTATCTGGGACAGTTAAAGTGCTATGTGAGTGTAGGTATTGGGGTTGGATTGTGTGGGTTGTACACCCATCAAGATCTTTTCTAAAAAAGATGGGTCATTGGAAATAGTGTCTAGTGTCGTGACAGTGGAGGGATTGGACTGAGGATTAATTTCCCTTGTTGGGGTATGTGTGTTACTTTGTGCGTTTGGTGCTTTCAAGGTTGGCTCTTGTGTGGATGTGGAAGGATTAGTTTTTTTGGGGATGTCAAAAGTTAATTTCTTTGCTTGTTGCCCCTCATTGGGGTCACCACGAAATGTACGTTTAGTGCTTTGTCCTATATTAGGTTTCTGAAACATTTGGGTGTGGGTTTGAGGTGGGTTAGAGGTGGGTTGTAAGGAGGTGGCTTGGTGTCCCTGATGTTGATGATTCTTATTTTGGTTAGATCTATTTTGAGTCCATCTATATGCCTTTCCATCTCTAAAGGCATTCCTGTCACGGATAAGTTTCTGTCGTTTTTTTATGAGTATATCCTTGTTGAATATTTCTAAGTGTGTTTTTAATCTATCCTCTTTATTAGTGAGGGGTCTCTGAGTTTTTTGCTGTTGTAGTTTGTTACAAAGAGTTACAATATCTGTGTCTAAGGTGTTGGATCTCTTTCTATATTCCTCAATCAGGATTTCCATCAGGCTTTGTGAGCATGCCCGTAGGGCCTGTTCCCATTTAATTTTAAATTCCGAGTCCAAGCCCTCCAATGTTGGGAAGATTTGGACTCGCAATCCTGCAGGGTTGATGTCTTCTTTAATGTAGTCCTGGAAAGATCTGACATGCCAATAGAATAGTGATTTTTTCTCCAGAGTCTTGGAGAGTCTGGAGAAAAGAGAGGATATTTCGGAGTCAACGGACATACGCAGTCCGCCGGGGAAGCCAGACGTGCCGGCGAGTGTAGTGGGCGTGGCCACGCCTCACCGCGTATGCGTGCGCATGCGCCGTGGGGACTTGGCGGCGCTCGCTCCACCCGGGGGGCCAGTCCTAGCGCGTCCGTCCCTCCTCCACCATCTACAATCAGCTGTTGGCTATTACACCAACAGCTCATTTGGTGGGGAGGGCTTGAAATACTCTGGCAATGCTCACACCGAGCGTCCTTTGCTGTGGGCAGGACGCTGTCGGTGTGAGCTGCTGCAACATACTGTAAGTGACCTAGATACCATACTGAATCTATATACACTCACCTGCCTATACCTGCATTACTGCAATTACAAGCCATTAATCTCTTATCACATCCGAGCCTTTCACTTCTCTTTCCCTCCCCTTCCCTTCTTCTTTTCCCCCCTCCCCTTCCTCCCCCCCTTTCTCTCCCCCCCTTTCCTTCTTTGCTATTTTAATTTTTTTTTTCCCTCTCTCCCTCCCTCCCTCCTTCCTCCCTTCCCCCCTCCCCCCCTTTTTCCTCCCTGCCCCCCCACCTCCCCTCGCCCCCCCAACCCCCCCGGTTTCCCCTTTCCTTCCCCCCCTCCCCCTCCAAACCCCCCCTCGCCTTTTTTTGTTTTTTGCCCCTTCCCCCTCTGTTCTTTTCCTTCTTCTCTTCTCTTCTTTCTTTTTTCTTTCTCTCTTTTCTCCCTCCGCTCCCCCGTCTTGATTCCTTTCTCCCCTATACTTATTCCCTTCCCTTCTTTCCTCTGTCCTTCCCCCCCCCTTTTCCTTCCCCCTCCCCCCCCTTCCCCCCCTTTTCTCCTTTTTTTCCCCCCTGTCTTTCCCCTTTTTTCCCCCCTCCCCTCCTCCCCTCCTTCCCTTTCTCCCCCCTTCCCCCCCCTCTTTCCCTGTGATTGACTAAAAGAGCACTCAATTGAATTTAATACTAACAACCAGGGACAAATTTGTTGAACCTGTGTCATTTCATATATAAAATCCTAAAACACACATCTGTATGTACACCTCAAACTGTCAAGATAAATTACATAATCACCAGAATGAGACTCCTATATGTCCCTTCTCCTCTATGTTGATTTTTCCAGCTATCTGAGATCCATCTGGTCTACACCCATCATCCTTTGGTGTTCCTCTTTGAACTCTGTACAGTAGGCCCACCAGGTAGGATACATCTGTATTACCCAAAAAAACTTCTCTCTTATCATTGAGCATACCCATATTTCTGGTCACTATACATTCATATATTTTCGCAAATTACAGGACCCGCATTTGGCCTCAGTGAGATCCCAGATCCAAAATATCTGTATGCCCTCGATTGATGGGCCTTTCTTCCCATCATAAGGAAGTAAAACCACCCTATATATCCATACCCAGCTATTTTCATTTCGCCAGAGGTTATACTACTACTCTGGGCATACTAAAGAATTCCTACATATCACGATTGGGAAACACGCTTGATGGGCAGTCAGTGTCAGCACCGTTGTTTTTAAACCTTTCTGGAATGCATAGCCAGTCTACATATATACCAATGTAAGTGTAAACAAAATTAATTGAATATTGCATTTTTATGGTCTGATGTATACATATACTTACTATGTCTATGTTGTACATACTATTTCTTAAATAGAAATCTTTGTTAAAGCTTACAACCACCCCTGAAGAAGGAGGCTAAAACAACTCCGAAACGCGTCGGGTGCAAGCTTATTGGTATCAATAGCTATATATGTATAGATACATGAAATCGCATTCCTTTCTATTTGTGTTATATGTTTGATGCTTTTATGAGATTCTTTTTGTAATGAATAAATTATTGTCTACTTACTACATTCTCTTACACATTTTTCATATGTGCCTTTAAAGTCCACTAGGGGAACTGTCCCTGTTTAAATTCGTATTTTAGAATGTGGCACAATTTGCAGATAATTAGCCGACCAACAACCCCTGTTCTTGGACTGCTGCTATTGTCATTGTGACACCCAGAGCGCTGGACAATGTTTGTTTGTTGTTTTTTGCTACTAATCTGTATCCACCATTTACGATTACTCTAGCTGCACTGGTTTCCTTCCTGCTGTCCCCCCTCCCTTTCCCCTCCCCTCTCCTGAGTTCAAGTGATGTAATGTGATTTTACATAATACATGTTATGTCCCACAGAGTATGCTGATCATATTATATGTTATTTATCATATGACCTCCCCCGGGTGCACACTCATTGGCACTGGGTTATTATCAATGCTGTTCATGCTTGTGATAGATAGTGATATGGGTTTTGTTTCTGATCAAGCTCCTTGTCTATCTGCCCTGCTCTGCTAGATTGGGTTTCCCTGTCTATGACTTTGGACCAGATTTTGGACTATTCCCCGCACTCAGCCTGCCTTTTACCTAGAGACTGCCATAGAACCACACTATCTGTCTGCTAACCGCAAGTATCTGTTTGCTTTGCTCAGTTTGCACCTACCCTGGCGTGGTGGCCAGGCACTATAGCACTGTGTATAGGGATGAGCTTCGTGTTCGAGTCGAACCCATGTTCGACTCGAACATCGGCTGTTCGATCGTTCGCCGAATTGCGAATGATATGGGCCATTCGCGCCAAATTTGTGTGGCGCGTCACGACCCATAATTCACTGCGGCATCGCAGTGCATTGCTGGTTGATGATTGGCCAAGCATGCACTATGACCCGCATGCTTGGCCAATCACAGCGCCGTCTGTAGAGAGATCAGTAATTGGCCAAAGCCAGGGTGGCTTTGGCCAATTATGGCTCAGGGGGTTTAGAACACGCCCCACACTATATAAGGCAGCCTGCACAGCGGCCCTGTATAGTGTGTTCCAGCTTGACAGAGAGATAGACAGAGAGAGAGACAGTGTCATTTGATTAAAGTTAGATAAATTAGGTAGGACAGTCAGTCAGTTAGCTGCACTTACAGTGTATTGTGTATATATATGCATCCCAGGTGTGGTATATATATATATATATATATATATATATATATATATATATATATATATATATACACTGTATACACTGTATTCAGTTTAGCTAGATCCGTTCCTGTTATCTTCCTGCTGACAGCCAGGCTTGTGTTGTTACAGTATTTACAGCTACCTGAAGAAAATTGCTGATGTTCTTTTGATCCTATTAGTATCACAGTCAGGCAGCTAGACTATTTACAGTTAGTGTAGTGCGTCCTCCTCAAAGTGTTCAGCTAAAGCTACAAGTTAGTTTAGTGTGACCTCTGCACAGTGTTCAGCTAAAGCTACAAGTTAGTGTAGTGCGTCCTCCTCACAGTGTTCAGCTAAAGCTACAAGATAGTGTAGTGCGTCCTCTGAACAGTGTTCAGCTAAAGCTAAAAGTTAGTGTAGTGCGTCCTCTTTACAGTGTTCAGCTAAAGCTACAAGTTAGTGTAGTGCGTCCTCCTCACAGTGTTCAGCTAAAGCTACAAGTTAGTGTAGTGCGACCTCTGCACAGTGTTCAGCTAAGGCTACAAGTTAGTGTAGTGCGTCCTCCTCACAGTGTTCAGCTAAAGCTACAAGTTAGTGTAGTGTGACCTCTGCACAGTGTTCAGCTAAAGCTACAAGTTAGTGTAGTGCGTCCTCCTTACAGTGTTCAGCTAAAGCTACAAGTTAGTGTAGTACGTCCTCTGAACAGTGTTCAGCAAAGCTACAAGTTAGTTTAGTGTGACCTCTGCACAGTGTTCAGATAAAGGTACAAGTTAGTGTAGTGCATCCTCCTCACAGTGTTCAGCTAAAGCTACAAGTTAGTGTAGTGTGACCTCTGCACAGTGTTCAGCTAAAGCTACAAGTTAGTGTAGTGTGTCCTCCTCACAGTTTTCAGCTAAAGCTACATGTTAGTGTAGTGCGTCCTCCTCACAGTGTTCAGCTAAAGCTACAAGTTAGTTTAGTGTGACCTCCGCACAGTGTTCTGCTAAATCTACAAGTTAGTGTAGTGCGACCTCTGCACAGTGTTCAGCTAAAGCTACAAGTTAGTGTAGTGCGTCCTCTGAGCAGTGTTCAGCTAAAGCTACAAGTTAGTGTAGTGCGACCTCTGCACAGTGTTCAGCTAAAGCTACCTGTAGAAGGTTGGTGGTGTTTTCCTGATCCTATCACTACCGCAGGCAGCTAAATTATTTACATGTTAGTGTAGTGCGACCTCTGCACAGTGTTCAGCTAAAGCTACCTGTAGAAGGTTGGTGGTGTTTTCCTGATCCTATCACTACCGCAGGCAGCTAAATTATTTACACATTAGTGTAGTGCGACCTCTGCACAGTGTTCAGCTAAAGCTACCTGTAGAAGGTTGGTGGTGTTTTCCTGATCCTATCACTACCGCAGGCAGCTAAATTATTTACACGTTAGTGTAGTGCGATCTCTGCACAGTGTTCAGCTAAAGCTACCTGTAGAAGGTTGGTGATGTTTTCCTGATCCTATCACTACTGTAGGCAGCTAAATTATTTACATGTTAGTGTAGTGCGACCTCTGCACAGTGTTCAGCTAAAGCTACCTGTAGAAGGTTGGTGGTGTTTTCCTGATCCTATCACTACCGCAGGCAGCTAAATTATTTACACGTTAGTGTAGTGCGACCTCTGCACAGTGTTCAGCTAAAGCTACCTGTAGAAGGTTGGTGGTGTTTTCCTGATCCTATCACTACCGCAGGCAGCTAAATTATTTACATGTTAGTGCAGTGCGACCTCTGCACAGTGTTCAGCTAAAGCTACCTGTAGAAGGTTGGTGGTGTTTTCCTGATCCTATCACTACCGCAGGCAGCTAAATTATTTACACGTTAGTGTAGTGCGACATCTGCACAGTGTTCAGCTAAAGCTACCTGTAGAAGGTTGGTGGTGTTTTCCTGATCCTATCACTACCGCAGGCAGCTAAATTATTTACACGGTAGTGTAGTGCGACCTCTGCACAGTGTTTAGCTAAAGCTACCTTTAGAAGGTTGGTGGTGTTCTCATACTACAGGCAGGCAGTTGATTTTGCTAGCTGCAGTATCAGTATATATATATATATATATATATATATATATATATATATATATATATATATATATATATCCCAGCTTAGTGCAGCTACAGGCCATTAGTATGTCTGGAAGGTCAACAAGGAGAGGCAGACAGTCACAAGCCAATAAAAGAGGGCAAGCAGGCTCTGTGCCTACAGGCAACAGTGCTGGTCATGGAGACGATGCATCCTCATCAGCACGTGGCCGTGGGACACGCTTGGCCTTTTTTTTGGCAGCTGGCCGTGTTGAGCCGCAACATGCGGAAGACTTGGTCGAGTGGATGACCAAGCCGTCCTCATCCTCCTCATCCTCTCTCACCCATGCTCAGGGTACTTTGTCTGGCAAAGCGGCTGCCAATGCGGCCTCTTCCCTCGGCTTAATGGCATCAGTGACTCCCTAGCCCCACCATGTCCTCCTGAGGAGTCCTTCGAACTGTTTGACCACAGTGTTGGGTACATGCTCCAGGAGGATGCCCAGCGTTTAGAAGGCTCTGATGATGATACTGAGCTAGATGAAGGCAGTAACGTGGGCACGGACAGAGGGGGTGCCCAAGAAGGACAGCAATCTGGCAGTCATGCTCCCCCTGCTGCAGAATACTGCCAGGTTTGCTCCAGTGATGAGGAGGGAGGGGATGATGAGGCCACTGACTCAACATGGGTGCCTGATAGGAGAGAGGAGGAGGAGGCCAATCACCAACGGGGCAGGATGCCCTCCAGGGGCCAGCCTAAGGGCAGCACACTGACTGCATCACACCGCAAAGCTCCGCATGTGCAGGGCGCTGCTGTCTCTGCACGTTATTCTAAAAGTTCTTTGGTGTGGCCCTTTTATGAGATGAGTGCATCAGATCCCACCGCTGCTATTTGCAACATATGTCTTAAGCATATCTCGCGTGGCCAAAACATCTCCTGCTTGGGTACCACATGCTTGACCAGACATATGTTGACCTGCCATGCAGTTTGTTGGTAAGCATATCTAAAAGACCCACACCAAAGAACAAAGAGGACCTCTCCTTGCTCCTCATCAGCTGAGATCTCCAACCCCACTATACCTTAAGTCCTCTCTGAGACCTGCACTGAGAGGAATGAAGGTGTAGAATTAGGTTTGTCACAGCCAAGTACTTGTGGGCAATCTGCTTTCAGTACACCGACGTCAGATTGTACCAGGCAAATTTCCCTGCCCCAGCTGCTGCACCGCCGAAAGAAGTTCACTCCCAGCCATCCACTTGCCCAGCGGTTGAATGCTAGCTTTGCAAAATTGCTAGCACTTCAACTGCTACCTTTTCAGTTGGTAGACTCTGCCCCCTTCCGTGAGTTTGTGGAATGTGCGGTTCCTCAGTGACAGGTACCCAAACGCCGCTTTTTTTCACGGAAGGCAATTCCGGCTCTCTACTGGCATGTGGAAGGCAATGTCTTGGCTTCGCTGGACAGGATGGTCAGTGGTAAGGTGCATATTACCACTGATTCATGGTCCAGCAGGCATGGACAGGGACGTTACCTAAGTTTCACGGCACATTGGGTCACTCTGCTGGCAGCTGGGAAGGATGCAGGACAAGGTGCAGTAGTGTTGGAGGTTGTTCCACCACCATGCCTCCAAAATGCCACTACTAATGATTGTAACTCACCTCTCTCCTCCACCCCCTCCTCTTCTTCTTCTTCCATGGCCTCTTCCTGTGCTTTGTCCTCAGAACCAGGGGTGCTGCGTAGGCGTTCAAGGGGTTACGCAAGTACGCAGGCCAAAAGATGCCATGCAGTGCTTGAGCTGGTGTGCTTGGGGGACAGGAACCACACTGGGGAAGAGGTTCTGTCAGCTCTGCAGGGGCAGATTCAGAGGTGGTTGACGCCACGCCAACTTAAAGCAGGAATGGTGGTTTGCGACAATGGCACCAACCTCCTCTCTGCCCTCCGACAGGGACAACTGACTTATGCGCCCTGTTTGGCTCACGTTCTTTACTTGGTGGTGCAGCAGTTCTTGGGCAGGTACCCGGGCTTACAGGATGTCCTGAGGCAGGCCAGGAAAGTCTGTGTGCATTTCCGCCGGTCATATAATGCCAGTGCTCGGCTGGCAGACCTCCAAAAGGAGTTTAACCTGCCCAAGAACCGCCTAATCTGTGACATGCCCACCAGGTGGAACTCAACGTTGGCCATGCTGCAGCAGCTGCACATGCAGCAGAAGGCCATCAATGATTACCTGTGTGACTATGGCACCAGGACAGGGTCAGGGGAGCTTGGTTTTTTTACCCACGCCAGTGGGCCATGATCAGGGATGCATGCACTGTCCTGTCACCATTTGAGGAGGCCACGAGGATGGTGAGCAGTGACAGTGCATGCATCAGTGACACTGTCCCCCTTGTCCACCTGTTGGAGCACATGCTGCATGGAATAATGGACAGGGCACTTGAGGCAGAACAGAGGCAGGAAGAGGAGGACTTCCTTAGCTCTCAAGGCCCCCTTTATCCAGACAGTGTTCCTGCGTGCCCGCCAATCACACAGGAAGAGGAGGAGGAGGAGGAGGAGGAGGAGAAGGATTATGTCAGTATGGAGGTGGAGCCTGGCACTCAGCATCAGCAGCAGTCTTTAAGGGATCAGTCCCAAGAAACACATGGACTTGTACGTGGCTGGGAGGAGGTGGCTGTGGACCATGTCGTCCTTAGTGACCCAGAGGACTCCAGACCGAATGCCTCAGCAAACCTACGCTGCATGGCCTCCCTGATCCTGCAAAGCCTGCGTAAGGATCCTCGTATTCGTGGTATCAAGGAGAAGGACCAATACTGGCTGGCAACCCTCCTTGAACCACATTACAAGGGTAAGGTTGCGGACCTTATCTTGCCGGCACAGAGGGAGCAGAGGATGAAACATCTTCGGGAGGCCTTGCAGAAAGGTCTATGCAATGCATTCCCAGAGACTGGGAGGTTACAAACTCCTGTTTCTGGACAACGTGTTGCTGAGGCTTCGATCAGTCAAAGAAGGAGCGGTGGAGTAGGTGGCCGTCTGACCGATGCGTTCAGACAATTTTTTAGTCCGCAGCCCCAAGATATGATCGGTTCCAACAACCATCACCAGCATCTGTTTTACATAGTGCAGGAATACCTAGGGGCAAGATCTGACTTGGACACCTTTCCCACCGAAAATCCTCTGGGTTACTGGGTCTTGAGGATGGATCACTGGCCAGAGCTTGCACAGTATGCAATTGAGCTACTGGCCTATCCTGCATCCAACGTTCTTTCGGAACGCACATTCAGTGCTGCTGGAGGCTTTCTAACCGATCACAGGGTGCGTCTGTCCACCAACTCGGTCGATCGACTGACCTTCATAAAAATGAATCAGTCTTGGATCACCACCAACTACCAAGCACCTGATGCTGATGTGACCGAATAATTTTTTTTGAAATGTCAGATCCCTTCAAAGACTGCCTATCCTGATGCTGAGTGACTATCCTGTTATGCTGAGTAATTATCCTCTTCCTCCTCAATGATCATGCTGATAGCTTGTAAGAACATTTTTGGTTCTGGGCACCGCTACCAGTGCCCAAGGCCTAATTTTTCAGCTCCTGTTTAACAGGGGTGTGTAATTACAGTTTTTGATGCAATTCTTTTGCAGCAGGGCTAGTTCCTGCACTCCAACTAAAGTATCTGTGAGGGGTTGCAGTGTTGTGGCAACAGCACCAGTGCCTAAGGCACAATTTTTCAGCTCCTGTTTAACAGGGGCGTGTAATTACAATTTTTTATGCAATACTTTGCAGCAGGGCTCGTTCCTGTGTTCCACCTAGAGTATCTGTGAGGGGTTGCAGTGTTGTGGCAACAGCACCAGTGCCTAAGGCACAATTTTTCAGCTCCTGTTTAACAGGGGCGTGTAATTACAATTTTTTATGCAATATTTTGCAGCAGGGCTCGTTCCTGTGTTCCAACTAGAGTATCTGTGAGGGGTTGCAGTGTTGTGGCAACAGCACCAGTGCCTAAGGCCCAATTTTTCAGCCCCTGTTTAACAGGGGTGTGTAATTACAATTTTTGATGCAATTCTTTTGCAGCAGGGCTAGTTCCTGCGCTCCAACTAGAGTATCTGTGAGGGGTTGCAGTGTTGTGGCACCAGCACCAGCACCAGTGCCTAAGGCCCAATTTTTCAGCCCCTGTTTAACAGGGGCGTGTAATTACAATTTTTGATGCAATACTTTGCAGCAGGGCTCGTTCCTGCATTCCAACTAGAGTATCTGTGAGGGGTTGCAGTGTTGTGGCAACAGCACCAGTGCCTAAGGCCCAATTGTTCAGCCCTTGTTCAACAGGGACATGTAATTAGAATTCTTGATCCAATATTTCACAGCAGGGCCCGTTTCTGCGCCCACCAAGATTAACTGTGAGGACTTACAGTGTTGTGGCACCAGCACCACCACCACCAAAGGCCCAATTTTTCAGCCCCTGTTCAACAGGGGCATGTAATTAACAATTCTTGATTGAATATTTCACAGCAGGGCCCGTTTCTGTGCCCACCAAGATTAACTGTGAGGACTTCAGGAACTCAGAGGAGTCTCAGTGATGGAGTACGAGGAGGTGACGTGCCGAGGTGTGGGGGTGGGGTCTGGTGGTGGGGCGGTAGACAAGGCATTTTTGAACGGGTTGGCGGGATGGCGTTCCTGAAAGCACGGGGTGAGAGCCCGTGACTGAAGATATACCTCCTCCGAGGCGACAGGCAGCTGGCTCCAGAGAGTAGCAGAGGCGGCTGTACTGAAGCCGGGATTGACATCAGCGCAGCTTATGGAGGACCTGTTGGAGCGGAGGTGCGCGGCTGCGGCGTCCCCTGGCTCTCTCCCCTCTGGCTCCCCCCCCTTCCTCGCCTGCGGATCCCTGACAGTGCTCCATCCTGCCCCCCCCAGCTTGGCAGTCCCGTGGAGACGGAGCATGGAAAGTGGATGTGCCTTCTCATCCTAAAACAGGACGATCAGTGGCAGTGACCGGGGAGACGGGTGGTGCGGAGGTCCCCCCCTCTCCCACATCGCAGTGCTGACAGTGAAAAGGATTAAGCAGCCCATACAGAACCTCGAGAATCCCCCCCCGGAGGTCCCCAGGATCCAGGTAGGATCAGCCTGGCTGAACTTTTTCTATAAGAACTGTGTTACATGCCTGAGTTAACTGCTAGTGTTAGCAGAAGGAAAACTGATCCGATACTGGAGGTTTGTAAAGGGACTTTTGGGTGCTACGGTGTGAGAAATTAAAAATCATGCAGAGTGGAGCTGTAGCTATTGCCGGTACCCTCATTATGTAATCATGTATCATGTAATCATATCAGTGAAGTGATTGGTTTCAACTCCTTAAAGCGACGAGCTGGGAAGATTTGAATACAAGCGGTAAAAATTTCCCTATTTACGAGATAAATCTGGGCTGAGAATAGGACTGTCATCACAGTGTGTAATTGAAGCCAACACATTAAGGGGGACAGGGGGTATATAAAGGAGGGATGAATATGAGAGGACGTCCCCAAAAATCAGCAGACCCTAATAAACCCAGAGACAGCTTGAACTCCAGTACAATTCAAAAATACTTAAAAAGTCCCGGCATGGAAAATAAACAAAATACAAAGGAAAAAAAAAAGGCTTTAGCTAAAAATAAAGGGGCCCGGGGGGGTCGGCTAATGCAGGGATCCATTCTGAAAGAGAACCAGATCAAAGCATGGAGACGGACCTTGCAGGATCTGCAGGTGAAGCTTTGCCCACGAAAGTGGAGATACAAGATATGTTCTCGAAGCTGGAAAAAGTAATTAAAGCGGAAATTCTCAATGTAAGGACAGATATGGGCCATCTTCTTAAAAGAGTGGAAGAAGTGGAGAAGGTGGTGGAACAGCAGGGCGAAGAAATCTCAACGCTTGAAAAACAAGTAAAAACGGGGGCAGGAGGCGGAGCCTAGCAGAGCAGACATGCATTGTTAGAGCTCCACACCGCTGAGGAGAGAAGAGAAGGACAAAGCGGAGCCTGCAGGCTTAAAAGGTATCCATTTGAACCTTTTTGCCCCAGGGAACAAACTGAAAGTTTGGGCAGGAAATATGGTACTGGGAGGAAACCATGGCAGAAATAAAAATCACCTCACAAAATGCTCACAGGCACTCACTGCAGCTGAAGCAGCTCCATTCACCTCACAATATACAGCATCAGGGCGCTCTCACAGACAGAAAATGTCACAGCAAGACTCTCCATTTGAGCCAGATACAGAACAAATCCTCTCACAAACTTCTCCACAAGACTCCTCAGCATCCCCAATAATATTATTACAATTTGAAAAGATGCTTCATAAGGCTTTAAAACAAACCTCAGACCAAATAACAAAAAGCCTAACCAAAGAAATAAGAGAGCTGGGAAACCGCACCGCAGCCTTAGAAATAAAAATGGATGAAATTGAAATTACAACCCAAGAAAATATAACAGAATTGGAACAATTAAAAAAAGAGAATTTAATACTTCAACCTAAGCTCGAAGATTACAAAAATAGAGCCAGACGTTCAAACTTGCGCATAAGGGGAATACCTGAAACTGTGACAGACCTGCAATCTACTATTACTGCTCTATTACAAGAACTAAAGCCAGATATCCCTATTGAACGTTTAGAACTGGACAGAGTACACAGAGCCCTCACAGCCAAAAAGAAAGATGGACCCCCACGTGATATAATCACAAAATTTCATTATTACAGAACGAAAGAACAAATACTAATTGCTGCAAGAGAAAAAAAGGAACTTAATTTTCAAGGACACAATTATCAAATTTTTGCTGACCTATCCCAACTTACTATTACTAAAAGACGATCCATGAAACCCCAACTAATGGAACTGCAACGCCACAACATTATGTATCAATGGGGCTTCCCCTTTTCAGTCAGATTTAACTACCAAGGTACAATTTACAGAAGCAGATCAGCAGATGAACTACAACAAACCCTTTTAAAATTAAATCTGACAGAACCCACAAGCAGCAACACTCCCACATGCAGAAGAATGGCATCATCTTCACCTTCAGGCAGCACCCAGAAAATTTCAGAACAAAATGGGAATCATCATTCTCACAAAAGAGGCCGTTATGCCACATCATCCATGGACCAAGAAGATTCAATGGACTGACATCCTAATTCCTGATATCTCTTCATTTATTATACTAAGAGATGGTTCTCTATAAAAAACCTATATTTATAACTGAATGTAACTGCATTCTGATAGTCACACACTGTGTGGGATCATGTTACATTCCAGTTATATTTCTTATTACTTCTGATTCATATAGCCTTAGAATATATAAGTGAAATAAGGAAATTCTTGTTCAGTTATAAATTATCAGGTAATAACAATAGATTTATTACTTTTTAAGACAAATATGTTCAATAACCCAGAAGTAATGGAAGCTTTTTCTTTCTTTTCTTAAAACAAATATAGTATTACCTAACTAGTTCCTAGAATTATGTTTTTGTTTATTCTAATCTGAAGCAATACAACCTCAATTTTATGAGTTAACATATCTAAACAGTTACATATGAATAAAATATGTAATTGTTTACTCTAAAAGGGTTAAAATCCCAAAATAATTCAAACTATCTTCATCAATACCAAAGTTATTAACAGTACCTTTCTAACTGAATTATTTAGCCTAGGGCAAGACTAACCATATACAACCACCCTGGAATAAATAATTTCAACAAAAACTATATTCTGCACTCCAATTAATGAAACATCATTTTGATGTCTTTTGACATAGCACTTCTCTCCTGTATGCGGAAGATCCGTGTACCCCCATTAGCCCTCCTCATTCTCCCAACCATATTATGTGGGAGTGTGACGAAGGCACTTATTCCCCTGAGAGAGATATTTATTCTCTTTCACGGGTAAATTGTGATTACTTGCAAAAAATAATTTATACAATGTATCATCTAATCTCATATGTTTTTTGTTTACTCTTTACTCCAGAATTCACTGGTTTCTTTTCTATCTATTCATCTCTTCAGTCCACACAGGTTGATCTGCGCAGTCAGCTCTGCAGAACAAAAAGTAAGTCAAAACTATTTGATCTATTGCCATGGCACCACTGAATATACTTTCCCTGAATGTTCAGGGAATAAATGTCCCTCAAAAAAGGACCAAAGCCTTCCGTACTTTCCATAACAAGAAGGCTCACATAGTATGCCTCCAAGAAACACACTTCACCAAAGATTCTACTCCAAAATATATTTCTCCTTTTTATCAACAAATTTACACGGCTTCTGCCTGTACCAAGCAAAGGGGAACTCTAATTGCATTTCACCGATCCACACCATTCACCTTATCATCAGAAATTAAAGACCCAGAAGGTAGATACCTGATACTCATGGGTTATATAATGGATACAGCAATCACGGTGATTTCCTACTACGCTCCTAACAAACAACCTACACCATTCCTCTCACATATATTACAAGTGATTAATACACACAAAATAGGAACAGTGATAATGTGTGGGGATTCGAACCAGGTCCTCCTCCCATTTCTAGATAAATCACCTTTTACACCATCCAAAATAACCTCTAGATTACCTTTTTCTCAACTTCTTTCCAAATACAATCTGGTAGATTCGTGGAGAGAAAGTAACCCAATGAAAAAGAAATTCACTTATTTCTCGCACCCTCATCAAACCTTCACCAGAATAGATCATAATTTTCTAACAATAGGAATGATACCAGAAATTATTGCATCAGATATAATTCCGATTCCGTGGTCTGACCATAATGCAGTATACACTACTATAGCCTCAGCCATACCAAAAGCGCATGACCCAACGTGGTACTTACCGGACATAATGCTCAAACACCCACTACATCAGATGGCCATTGAACAAGCTTTAAAGGAATACATATCAATTAATAATACAACAGACATCTCCCCAATAACACTGTGGGAAGCTCATAAGCCTGTCTTGCGTGGTACAATACAAAGACAAATGGCACTATTTAAACGGGAACGCAAAAATCTAGCAAAAAAACTAGAACTCAATTTTAATGCAGCCTACATATCATTTCAAGATAATCCATCTCAGAGTACAAAATCTCATCTGGAAAAATCTAGATTGGAATACGATCTATTTCTCACTGAGTCAGTTGATAAATCCCTCAAACGCTCCAAACACAATTTCTACATGAATACAAACAAACCAGGTACATATTTGGCTCGGGCATTAAATTCAACTAACAAATCTTTCAAACCAATACGTTTGAAATTATCAAAAAATGTTTACACTTGTAATCCAGTTAAAATAGTCCATAAATTTCACTCACATCTCGCAACTTTATACAAGACAAACAATGAATTTAATCCTACAGAGGCTGAATCCTTCTTCTCAAAAATAACCTTACCTGAGTTATCTCAGAATCAAAAAAGCAGTTTGGATGAGCCTATAACTATAGATGAAGTTGCTAACGCCATAAAAGACCTAAAACTTAACAAAAGACCAGGCCCAGACGGCTACTCGGCTTTATACTATAAAACATTCTCAGAAATACTCTCTCCCATTCTCACTGAAACTTTTAACAAACTTCTAGATGGACATTCTTTTCGGCAAGAAACACTAATGGCAATTGTTTGTATGATCCCAAAACCCCTTTCTGATGATACTTCCTGTGTGAATTATCGGCCTATCTCTCTGTTAAACCTCAATATTAAATTATTAGCAAAAATAATAGCAAAACGCCTCAATAGCATTATAGGAAAATTAATACATAGAGATCAAGTAGGCTTCATGCCAAATAGACAGGCAGGCGATAATATACGCAGGGCAGTGTTATTGGCACATATTGCTAAAAAACGGAAAATCCCTTTATGTTTTCTATCTCTCGATATTAAGAGGGCATTTGACACAGTATCCTGGCAATATATGCAATATTCATTACAAAAATGGGGTTTTGGACCCCACTTTTTAACATGGATCAAAGCATTATATAATAAACCCAAAGCCTATATAAAATATGCTGGATACAAATCTGAAGCCTTTAATATCGAAAGAGGTACCCGACAGGGTTGCCCATTATCTCCCTTATTATTTGCCCTTATACTCGAACCCATGGCCCAATACATCAGAACAAACCAAACTATAACTGGCATTGAAGTAGGAGGTATTACACACAAATTATGTATATTTGCAGACGATATATTACTTTTTCTATCATCACCACAGGTCTCTGGTCCTAACTTAATACCAGCTCTTGATGGATTTGCAGCCCTATCAGGCCTTATGATTAATCCTAAGAAATGCCTAGTGCTTAATATTTCACTCACAAACATGGAATTGATCCCGGCTAGGGCTGCACTCCCATTCACATGGGCAGAAAAATCAATCCCATATCTTGGAATTCATTTAACAGCATCTCATTCTGACTTATTCTCAACCAATTATCCTCCTGTATTAAGACAGATCACAAATCTAATAAAACAATGGTCGCAACTTCCTTTATCCTGGATAGGGAAGATTAATGCAATCAAAATGACTATTCTACCCAAATTGCTTTATCTATTCAGAGTCCTCCCTATTCCAATTCCTTCCTATTTTTTGAGAATAGTACAAAAAAGAGCAACTTCGTTTATATGGGGCTCTTCTAAACCACGTATACCTATACACACACTACATCTTCCCAAAAATAAAGGAGGCCTGGGATACCCTAATTTTACTAACTACTACAGAGCAGCACATTTGGCCAGTCTGTCCAAATACCATGCAAAACAGGAAATCCCATTATGGGTATTTATAGAGGCTTCAGAAAATGACCCTCTATTAATATCAAATTTATTATGGCTTGATCCTAAAGACCGCTTTAAAATTCATAATCCCATAACTAAACACTTCTTATCTCTCTGGGATAAACTAAAAACCAAATATCAGTTACAATCTCCACACAATCCTCTCCTTTCTTTTATTAGAAATTCGGCCTTTTATCCGGCATGGATCTACCCAAATTCTTTTAAAGCTTGGACAACATCAGGCATTCAGACACTAAATGACTTCATAGCATCTAAATCATTCCTTTCATTCCCATCGCTTAGAGAAAAATATGATCTACCAAACTCTGAGATATTTAGATATCTCCAAATCAAAAATTTCTATACACCATTCCTAAAGGGGGATACACCATTATCCCAATTATCCATTTTTGAATCAATCTGTACAAAAGATCCATTTGCTAAAGGTACAATTTCATCACTTTATAATCAATTATATGGAGTAGCAAATCTTAATAGACCCTCTTACGTTCAGAGGTGGGAGGAGGACCTGGGACGAACTTTAGAAGACACGGACTGGTCTAACATATGGTTCACATCTAAGTCATCTTCACCCAACATCTTAGCACTGGAGACAAATTATAAAGTCCTAACTCGCTGGTAACTTGTACCCGCTAGAGTGGCAAAATATTCACCTAATACCTCAGCTCTTTGTTTTCGAGAATGCCCAGAAATAGGCACATATTTACACATATGGTGGACGTGCCCAGTAATCCAAACCTTCTGGAAGGAAGTCTTCGTGATTGCATCTAAAATATTTTAAAAAATAATACAACCAGATCCATATTTAACTTTACTTAATCTAAAACCGGAATGGTTAACACTCTCTCAATTCAAACTTATGATCCAACTAATAACGGCTGCAAAACAAACAGTGGCCAAGGCATGGAAATCTCCTACATTGGTACTAGCAGAAACAATTCACAGAATGAATAATACAATGTCCCATGCTAAGATGGTTGCCATCGATCAAAATCAAATTTCAAAATTTGAAAAACTTTGGCATCCTTGGATAAAACAACAGTTCCTGTCAAACTTCAATGACTCTGTCCTGTTGCCATGGTAACAGATTAAATGACTTACAGAGACACCCATTCTAAGGCTTCAAAGAGAACTAAAAAGAATAATAAACTGACGAGCGGGACAACCTTGTGGACCATACCTCTACCTTTCAACCCTTTTTCTTCTTTCTCTTTCCTTTTCTCCACCTTACGATTAAAGCTCATTATCAGAATTTATTTGACCTATATACACTATACTTGTAAACAATATGTATAGTAGGTATAAATCATTTAAATACCTACAAAAGTAACTAAGGAAATGATATATATCTTTAATTTAGGTTTACGTGAACCCAATGTTTAATATTTGAAATTTCATGATATTTACCTATATAAACCCTACTGTAAAACAATGAGCTTACTTTATAGATCCTTGTAAACTTACTTTATGTATCTTTATAACATTGTATGCTCAATAAACTTCTTTTGACAAGGAAAAACAAGTAAAAACACTACAGAGGGGCCAACGCGAATTGCAGCATAAATTAGAAGAACAGAAAAATTAAAATAGGCGACAAAATTTAAGAATCAGATCCCTACCAGAGCAGAGAGAAGAAGATTTGGCCATGATTATAAGAGAAATTTTTAATCCGCTACTGGGAAGGAATCCAGAGTGTGAGTTAAAAATAGATCGAATACACAGAATTAGAAAGTCACCAAATGCGAGAGATGAAGCGCCCAGGGATGTCATCGTGAAGTTCCACCAATTTGAGGATAAAGCAAAAATTTGGATGAAGTTAAGAGGGGCCCAACCAGTGAAATTCAACAATCAAGAAATTCAAATATATTCAGATCTTTCTGCTGGAACCCTGGCGAGAAGACGTCAACTGAAACCGTTACTAGACTTATTAAGGGGGGCAAATCTAAGATACAGCTGGGGTTTCCCGCTGTCTCTAAGTGTGATAAAAGAGGGTAGAACCTTTAAAATAAGACACAACGAAGACTTGCAGGACTTCTGTAGAAATTTAAATATTGTTGCCCCGAATATCCCTGAGGGGGTATTCCTGTAGTAGAAGGTCATGAAAGTAGCAATGGGCGGTGTGGGGGGGGGCTGGTGGGGTTTTGGTGGGGCGGGAGGGGGGAGGTAGGTAGATGTAGTTGAAGTTTGTTGAAGACAGGAGGTCTATTGTTGCCGCTGTCCACCAGGACCCCACTCCATGGCACAAGGATGTGCAGGGCATGAGTATGGTAAACTCGGCACTGTAATCCAGCGGTCTAGTAGTGGCGGAGGGTGAGGGGGGGCGGGGGGAGGGCGGTTGGTGGGGGGCGAGGGGGAGGGGGAGATGCGTGGGGGAGGGGGGAGTGGGAGGGGGGGAGGTGGGGGGAGAGGGGGAGGGGGGGAGGGTGGAGGAAGGGGGGTTTCTCTCCTGAGCAGACTCGCTCTTCGAAGAGCACTTTTGGTAAACCCCAGGTCCTAAACAAGGTTCATGGTACAGGTTAAATGAATTTGAAATGCTTGACGTATAATGTTAAAGGGTTAAACTCGCCCAAAAAAAGGCATAAAGTGCTAAGAGAGCTGCAACACTATGAGGCAGATGTGGTTTTTCTACAGGAGACCCACTTAATGTGGGAATCCGGTATAAAGCTTTATTCTAAGTATTTTCCAAATTGGATATACAGCGATACTCCTAGGAAACGGGCAAAAGGGGTGGCAATTGGCTTCGCAAAAAGTTTGAATTATGTCTTAATAGATAGGAAGACAGATCCAGAAGGGCGTTTCCTTTTTTTGAAGATTAGAATTGGAGAGAGGACCCTCACCCTGGCTAACGTCTATTGCCCAAATAGAGACCCGACCAAGTTTCTTTCTAAGGTACTCAACAGTCTGCTGGAATTTAGAGAGGGGGAAATGATAGTAGCGGGAGATTTTAACTTCAGCCTGGACCCATCCTTGGATAGTTCATCAAATGCACGGGGGATGAGTAAGAGTACTCTGAGAAGAATAGGGAAAAAATTACATGACTGTCAGCTGATAGATGTGTGGAGGATTCAACATGCTGGGGTCAGGGACTTTACTTTCTTCTCCCCCATGCATGGGACTTATTCCAGATTGGACTATCTGATGGTGGATCATAGGTTGCTGGAGGCAGTTGAAGAAACTAGGATTGAGATCAGAACACTGTCAGATCATGCCCCCGCTACGATGAAACTGAGATTTAAAGAAGTCCAAAAACCCCCTTTCACATGGCGGCTAAATGAGAGTCTAATTAGAGATGTTAAGATTGCTGAAAAGATCCAACAGGAAATAGATTCGTTTTTTCTAATTAATGATACGGGAGAGATACCGGGGGCCACAGTATGGGAAGCCTTCAAGGCATATATTAGAGGGGTCCTGATTTCGGTGGGAGCAGGAATGAAAAAAGAAAGAAAAAAAAAAAAGGAAACGCTTATAGCAGAAATTTTTAAATTAGAACAGATGCATAAAACTCAAACAGGATCCGGTAGGACCACATTGCAACTGCTGATCAGCAGGCGAGACGAATTAAGAGACTTAATGGAAGAGGAGACGAATCAAATAATGAATAGACATTTGAAAGACAAATTGAGGTGGGGTAATAAAGTAGGTAAACATCTGGCAAAAATTCTGCAGCGAAAACGTGATAAAAACTTTATTGATAAGATTCAAAATAAAAAAGGGGACCTGAAGTTCATCAAAAGAAATTGGCGAGGAATTCAGGCAGTATTTTGCATCTCTATACTCTGTCGATACAAAAGGATGTAGGAGGGGAAAAAAGGAAAGGGTAGAGGCCTTCTTAAAGGAGGCAGGGATAAATAAGCTGACCGAAGAGGACACAAAAGATCTGGATAACCCCATAACGGAAGAAGAAATCCGCTCGGCCTTAAGATCATCTCCCTCCGGGAAGAGCCCCGGCCCTGATGGTTTCATGGCTTGTTTTTTTACATTTGGGGACTCTTTGGTCCCGAGGCTATGCCAATTATGGAATGAGCTTGGGACACAGGGAGAGCTGAGTGAGGGTGCTCTGTTGACGGCTGTGACCTTAATACCGAAGGAGGGTAGGGACCACACCCTGTGTTCCAGTTATAGGCCTATAGCTCTTATAAACGCAGACATTAAAGTGTATGCGAAGGTGCTGGCAACACGGTTTAAGGAGAAGATGGCTCACCTGATCCATTCGGACCAGGTGGGTTTTGTCCCAGGGAGAGAGAGCAGAGACAACGGGGGTGCGGTCCTTGCTCGTTACAGAAGCCATCAAGAGCAGCGGAACCCCAGGACTATTTCTGTCAATAGATGCCGAAAAGGCCTTTGACAGAGTAGACTGGGGTTTCATGATCAATACGCTAGAAGCAGTAGGTGTTGGAGAAAAAATGATAAAGTGGATTAAAATTTTATATAATCATCCCCCAGCTTATGTAAAAGTCAACAATATTGCCTCAGCCCAGTTCGAAATGCGGAACGGCACCAGGCAGGGCTGCCCTCTTTCTCCTCTCCTTTTTGTTCTGAACCCCTGTTGGCTGCTTTATGAAAAAACCCGGACATAAGGGGTTGTACTGTTGGAGGGGAGGAGCATAAGGTGGCTGCTTATGCCGATGACGTTCTTTTATACGTTACAAACCCTAGGATCTCGATTCCTAATATATTAGCTACAGTGAAGAGGTTCGGAGAGATCTCAAATTATAAAATTAATTTGGAGAAATCCGAAGCGCTAAACATCAACATAGACAAGAAGGAAGAGGCGTGGATCAGAGAAACATTCCCCTTCCCAATAAGAGAAGACATAAAGTACTTAGGAGTCAAGTTATCAAATTCGGTAAAGAAGACCTACTTATTAAATTTTATCCCGCTTCTGGACGAAATCCGAGCGGAAGTGAAAAGGCTGGTGCATCGCCCGATCTCATGGATTGGGCGAATCAACTCAGTAAAAATGGTGCTGGCCCCAAAAGTGTTCTATAAAATGCAGATGCTGCCAATCCCGTTGCCCCAAATCTATTTTAAAAAGTTAACACAAATATTAAATGGGTTTGTGTGGAATAATAAGAAACCCAGAGTAGCACATAAAGTGATTTGCAGAGAAAAAGCACATGGGGGGCTGGCTATGCCAGATTTCAAAAAATACTTTAATGCAATAGTAATTGCACGGGAGGTGGATTGGGTTAAGGGAGGGCACAATAAAAGATGGGTTAGTTTAGAAATGGGGTTAAGTGGTTCATGTTTGAAATATTTGTTATGGAATCCCCCACAGTTTAGAAAATTAGGCCCTGATACACATATTATCACACAACTCACTTTCAAAACCTGGGACTTGATGTACACAAAAAATAGCTGGGAATATAACTCACCGCTGATATACTTAAAAAATAATGAACTGTTTCCCCCGGGGAGGGAGGGAGTAGGCGGAAATTGGATAATAAATAATGAAACACAATTAAAAGATATCACGAAGAATTGGAAAATGTGCACGTTTCAGCACTTAGTTACACAAAAGGATTTAATGAAAGTAAATGGTTGGCGGTATATACAGCTCTCTCATTTTGTTGAAAGTCTCCCTGGGCCCATAAGAGAGGAAAAAGATCTTAGACCAATAGAAAAAATTGTTAGTAGTAGCAGGTCCAGAGGATATGTTTCTGTGATTTACAAAATGTTATTAAACAGTGAAGAGATGGAAATGCCGCCATTCATTAAAAAATGGGAAAGGGATCTGGGGGCAACATTAGAGGAAAATGCAGTGAGTAACATTCTAAAGGCAACACACAGTTCGACAATGGATACCAAAATGACAGAGACAAACTACAAGTGCTTATCCAGATGGTATGCTACGTCAGATAAAATCAACAAATACCAACCAGATAGGTCTCCAAACTGTTGGAGGGGGTGTAGGGAGGTGGGGACTATGGCCCATCTTTGGTGGAGTTGCCCAGGGATCAAAAAGTTCTGGCAAGAGGTACTCCAAATTATAGAGGAGATCACGAGCAAAACGATCCCTTACGACCCGTGGGTCTGCCTGTTTCACAGTCTGGAGGGAGGAAAGCGGGAGTACAATAGGTCCATTGTTCCCGTTTTATTGAATGCAGCAAAAAGTGAAATACCTAAGAAATGGCAGAATACCGAAGGCCCTAAGATTAGCGATTGGCTCCTAAGAGTGCAGGAAACATACAAGCTAGAGGAAAAGGAAAAAGACCCATCAATTAGAGAGCACGAGACAGCGGGAGGTAAATGGGCAAGTTGGGTGGTCTTTAAGAAATCAGCAAGGTATGCGGAGAAGAGGCTGTGTTGACCTGGTTCAAATGGGGCAAGTAGGAAACAAAGGAGTGGAGTCTGTGGGGGAGGGATGGGGGGAGGCTTTGGGGTTTTAATAGAGTGGGAGGGGGGCCTTTGGGGGATATGAGGGGAGTTTAGTAATGTATTTGTGGTATGATTATTGTAAACTCTTTTTGTATGGATATATATAAATTAAATAAAGAATTAAAAAAAAAAAAAACTGTGAGGACTTACAGTGTTGTGGCACCAGCACCACCACCACCATCACCAAAGGCCCAATTTTTCTGCCCCTGTTCAACAGGGACATGTAATTACAATTCTTGATCTAATATTTCACAGCAGGGCCCTGTGAGGGCTTACAGTGTTGAGGCCACAACAACACCTAAGGCCCAAATTTCTGCTGAATATATACAGTAGGGCAGGCTCCTACTTTCAAACATCCAACTTACCAACGACTCCTACTTGCAAACGGAAGGAGACAACAGGAAGTGAGATGAAATCTACCCCATAGGAAGGGAAATTCTCTCCTGTAAGAGTTAATATGGGAAAAACTTTTCTCCTTTCCACTGATGCTTTGTCACCAATCCTTGTTTCACAAAAAACCCCAAATTTTCAAAAAACATTTGTCATTGGGACAAAAAGTGAGGTGAAATCTTCTGAAGAGGAGCACAGACAGAAAAACAAGTGTCACAGGGGTGATAACCCTTCCCTATGTTTTCCAAAAAGCTTAAAAACTGATTTTTTGGCTGGAGCTACACTTTAAAAATGTACCAGTTCAAAATTACAAACAGATTCTACTTAACAACAAACCTACAGTCCCTGTCTTGTTTGCACCGCCTGTATACTGCTGTTCAGAGTATATAGGGCCTGGGGGCCCCACGCGTTTCCTTTTTTTAATTTGGGTGCGGGGTTCCACTTAATATCCATACAGGACCCAAAGGGCCTGGTGCCAGGACCCGACATTACATTAAAGCCGCAAGCAGTTTTAAATGACTTTTTTTCCTTTAAAAAT
Organism: Aquarana catesbeiana; assembly: GCF_042186555.1. NCBI lineage: Eukaryota > Metazoa > Chordata > Amphibia > Anura > Ranidae > Aquarana > Aquarana catesbeiana. Next base: position 491,573,167 of record NC_133325.1, read on the forward strand.
GTCATTTTGTGCAGGGACTGTTCTAAGCACGGTAAACATGCGCCACTTTACAGGCATACTATAGACACCTCCAGGTACGATATTTAAAGGAATATTTCACTTTTTTTTTTTTACTTTAAGCATTATTAAAATCACTGCTCCCGAAAAAACGTCAGTTTTGAAAAGTTTTTTTGCATTGATACATGTCCCCTGGGGCAGGACCAGATCCCCAAACCCTTTTTAGGACAATACCATGAAAATTAGCCTTTAAAATTAGCACTTTTGATTTCGAACATTCGAGTCCCATAGATGTCGATGGGGTTCTAATGTTTGTGCGAATTTTCGGTCCATTCGCAGGTTCTGGTGCGAACCGAACCGGGGGGGGTGTTCGGCTCATCCCTAAATGTGTATAAGTCCTGGGGGGCAACCAAGTACTGGTAGGCCTGCTTGCCTTATGGGAAAGGGGGCTGCTATAGGTGAAGAACACAGTAGCCAGCTATAGTGTCTGACCACCTGCGTTGGGTAGACGTGACACAGTTTGGAAATTGGCAAACTAACACGCCAAGTCCACGAACTGTCTGTGCATGTAAATGCACCTCCAGCAGTAACACAGGAGCCAGAGCCCAAAGTTAACCCACCTGATCATTTTTTTGGTGACCCCCATGTGTTTTCCAACTTTAAAAATAGTTGCATGCTATACTTTAAATAACCAAGACTGGGGATCCCCCCTGCAACCATGTAATAATTAGGTCAACCCGCTGTGCTTCAGAACTAGAGTGTGGATTAAGCTTAGTCTCCCCACAGATGACCCGACCAGAGGGTCAGTCAAAGCTTTTTTCATGGCCTTGGGTTTACTATATGATGATCCTGCTCATGCCCACTCAGCTAAAACTAACCTTAGGTCGGTCATTACATCAGGATAAACGCACCACTGAACAATACTGTTCTGATTTCCGCCGCTGGGTAACTGACTCAGGGTGGCATGACCCAGCTCTAAGAAGCCAGTTAAAGTTAGGCTTATTGGACTCCATCAAAGACTCCTTAGTACACTACCCTGAACCAAAGTCATTAAATGAAGCCATGCAAGTAGCCATCCATATAGACAAGAGTTTACGGGAAAGGCGTACAGTGATGTTTGTTTCTTTGCCCCCCAGTATGCTGCCTTCTTCTTATTTATCAACCCTTCCTGAGCCCTCTCAACCTCCCCATGAGGATGAGCCCATGCAAATTGGTGCTTCCCATTTATCCTCTGGGGAAAAGGCTAGAAGATTTCAGGGACTCTGCTTATACTTTGGCAACCACGGCCAAGTTGTCACCAGCTGCCCTAATAAGCTGAGAAATGCTTCTATAGACTATACTGTGTCAGTTCCCCTTGGAGATAAACTATTTGTTCCTGCACAACCTAGCTCTGCCAAGTTTTCTCATCACCTCTCAGCTTTCATAGATTCTGGTGCTGCTAGCAACTTCATTGATAGGGACCTAGCACATGTCTACAGATTCCTGTGACTGCGAAGTTGCACAGACCCTTCTTAGTCTTAGCTGTTTATAACTCTCCCTTGTCTATGGGCCTTGACACCTTGTGCACTGTACCTATTGCCCTGACCATTGGGGAATTTCATAGGGAGACAATCAGCTTCTACTTGATCTCATCTCCTGCTTATCCCCTTATCTTAGGGTATACCTGGCTTAAACTTCATAACCCACGCATAGACTGGGCTACAGAGGAGATTAGGTCCTGGTCCCAGACCTGAATACAGAACTGCTTTAAAACTGCTGACCAGTGGCCCATTTATAACTCTTGTGTGGCCAGAACCAGTCATGTGCCTATATTACAGTCCTATTCAGATCCTGATCATGACAATTTTTCCAAGTGTGACTCCAGTTTGCATAACTATGTGCCTTTATATGACTCTGATAAAGCAAAAAACACTGACAAGTTTATTGAATTATTTACAGGCCACCTCTCCTGCCTCTATGAGGATCCCTAATGTTTTCCATGTTTCTCTTCTAAAACCCCCTCAGAGGGAAACCATTGTTTGATCTCAGCCTCCACTCATGGTCATCAGACAGGAAGAATATGAGGTAGAATGTATTCTGGACTCCAGGGAAATAAGGAATTCTGTCCAGTATCTGGTGGCCTGGAAGGGCTTTGGTCCTGAAGAAAATTATTGGGTCCCAGCTGCACCTGTTCATGCTAACAGACTTGTACAGAACTTCCATCGCCAGAATCCTGACAAACCTGCTCCAAGGGGTCCGGGGGCCCCTCCTCAGAAGGGGGGGTAATGTCAGAAGCACCTAGTGCTCCTGCTCCTCATTCCAGCATCCAGGTTTTGGCTATTGCATTCTCCCTGTTTTTGTCCACCTGCAGGGTGATTGATGTGGTCAGTTATAAGCAAGCCAAGCACTCATTGTAATAGAGAGTGATACGTGTGTTGTTTTTAAACAAGCTCCCTGTCTGTCTGCCCTGATCTGCTAGATTGGATTTCCCTGTGTATGACTTTCAACCAGATTTTGAACTATTCCCTGAACTCAGCCTGCCTATTAACTAGACTGTCATAGAACCAAGCTATCTGTCTGCTAACTGCAAGTATCTGTTTGCTTTGCTCAGTTCACACCTACCCTGGCATGGTGGCCAGGTACTATAGCATTGTGTATAAGTCCTGGGGGAAACCGAGTACAGGTAGGCCTGCTTTCCTAGTGTCTGGCCACCTGCGTTGGGTAGACGTGACACAGTTTGGAAATTGGCAAACTGACACGCCAAGTCCAGGAACTGTCTGTGCGTGTAAATGCACCTCCAGCAGTAACACAGGAGCCAGAGCCCAAAGTTAACCCACCTGATCATTTTTTTGGTGACCCCACCTGTGTTGGGATAGAGGTGACACATGTTAACTCTAAACATCGACTATAAAGTTAATACAGTTACTAAGAAAATAGTGTAAGGTTTCTCTCATCATTCTCTTCTTTCAATTGAAAAAAAAATAGGAGGCCCAGGCTAAATGGCCATATTTGTTTTCTAAAACCATGTGCAAAACAAGATGGAAACCTACTTCAGACACTTTTAGATGGCTCTTGGAAGTATTATCCATCTACAGGATTTATGTCAAGCCAGAGAATAATACCAGTAGCTGTTACTTGCACTTTATAAACTGAGAAAATGAAAGTGGTTGTAAACCCTTACATATGCACAGTGAGGTTACTAGTCTAAGGTGACAAATCCTCCTACATAAGTTGTACCTATTTATCGGCAGCCTTCTATTCTGTACAGCCATTCAAATTGCAGAATGTATGCTTATATGAGATTTCAGAAAGCAGGAGTCAAGGTGTGGAAGTTGCACTCAGCGGAGCTCAGTGAGGGCTGATTGGAGGTAAGGGACACACCCCCTTCACACAGCACACAGGAACAGAGCTGAGGCTGTCAATCACTGACTGTTTGCTGGAGCTCCCTTCCTATCACCTTTTCATATCTTGGTGTCAGGAAAACTCATCAGAAGTGACTCATGCTTATGGAAGAGGAACAAGGCAGTGGAAAGAAATGACACTTAGCATTCTGGATTGAGACAAATACACACTAAAGAGGGATATGCTTTGCATATATTTCATGTCATAGGTTTATAATCACGTTAATATAAATTGTATAACTGTTCTAACTTTTTTTGACAATAATTATTTAATAGGATTTTTAGGTTTGTTTCCACATTAAAATCAATCCTGCCACCTCTCCACTGACAATATCTTAAGGTCATTACAAATAGATGGGAGACTAAAAATAAAAACACACTGGATACTGCTCTAGCCACATTGATAAAAATACAAATATAGTATAACTGAAGGAAGTCAGTTGTAAATATACAGTAGTGTGTTTTGTAAGAGTAATACAACTGTAAAAATCCAGTGTTCTGGCATTAAATTAAGCTATAAAGAGTGCCAAGACATTTAGATTAAAATTTACTAACTGTGTTTGGTTTAGTAATTAGGAAGTGAATTTTGAAAACAGAAACAAATAAATAGAAATTTAAATAGAAAAGAATGCATTGCAGGATCAAGAAAGTGGGGTTATTTGTAACATCTATTGTACTGCAAATGGAATGGATCATGTGCTTGTAATATGTATGCACGATTTTAATTGAATATCATAAATATTTACTGGAATGCAAACATTGAGAAAAAGATATTGTATCTGTGTTTTAAATTAATAACAATTCCTTAACTTTAAAAGTGGGCAACACTTTAGCAAGGCTATTACAGTAAAACCTTGGTTTGCGAGCATAATTCGTTCCAGAAACATGCTTGTAATCCAAAGCACTTGTATATCAAAGCATTTTTTATTTTTTACAGGCTATAAAAGAAAAGAGAGGCACCTCTAAGTGTAGCAATAAGTTGATAAATGTTGTACCTTCATTAAATGTAGCCATATTGCTACACTTAGAGGCTCCTCTCTTCTTTTTTATACTCTGTTGTGACATGACGCTACTCTTATATCAAGACATTGCTTGTATATCAAAGCAAAACATTATTAAAACATTTTGCTTGTCTTGCAAAACGCTCTCAAACCAAGTTACTCTCAGACCAAGGTTTTACTGTACATTATTGCAGAAAAATAATTAACAAAAATGCTAGATGGAGTTTTAAACCTAAGTTGACATTAATAAAAAAAATGCAGATGTTAAAATGTAAATAAATACAAAAATAAACTTAGCTTAATATTAAATGAAAACGCAAACAATTATCCAGTGCCCACATGTACCACCTTCAGGGCTATGCCAAGCCCACCCTATATAGAGAATATACTGTGCCCATCACTGTACATCACAGTGTGACTATATTGAACACATACATTGCAGATGATATATTATGCCAACCAGGGCTTTTCTTCAGGGGGAACTTGGTGGAACTCAGTTCCACCACCTCTGGCTCAGACCCTTTGGTGCCTGCTCACCACAATCACTTGTAAACACAGAAGTCTTGTTTCTGTTTTACAAGTGACAGCTCTGCACTCTGTACTCTGTATGTAATGTAATCCTGGTATTTAATGCCCCTTTAAGACCCTCCTACTGTTTTCGTGAAATTTGACTGAACACACCCACTATTTGATTTGGAGGGTGTGTGTAGGGGGAGGGGTTTTGTGGGGCCGTGGTTAAGTTCCAGCACCTATTGTTTGAGAAAAAAAGCCCTGATGCCAACCATACACATCCAATATGGATTATAGTGTGTACACACATTTATACATCAAACTGTGCCCACACTGTGCATCATATACAGACTACAGACACAATATGTGTATAGCTACCAATTCTATCGACATAGAGGAAGTATGTTGCCAGCAGGGATGCCAGCAACAGACTATCCTGAGCCCATAGGTACCACCACCAGGTCTATGGCATGCTCACACTATATAGCAGCCAATGTACAGAACACTGGGTGTGGCCAGATTGTGTTAATGGTGGGGGGAGCTTAAGGGGCATGCTTAAATCAAACAAGGTCAGTCTCTCCCCAGTACTATCCCCCAAGGGCAGATTTTCACCCAGTATACAGTAATCCTTATCCCACTCCAGATCAGTCTGTCTCCCAATATAATCCCTCCAGGTCAGTCAGACTGACCTAGGGGAATTGTACTGAGAGACAGACTGACCCCCAGTACAATCCTTGCAATAGTTGCACACATGTTTAACAAATTACTGTTTTCACTAAAATCATTATTAGCACACATAAACACAACATAGCTTACAAAATTCCTGTTAACCACTTTCCCCCTGGGTGAACGTCTTATGACATCATTAGGTTTAAGTGGTTATACTGGGGTGATGCCTGCAGCTACAGACATCATCCAGGTATTAAAATTTTCAGGAAGGGATGTTGTTGGAGTAATTTGAGCTGCTGTACAGCCACTCTATCACTTCTACAGTCAACGGAAGGGGGTGCCCCCTCATCGCCGTCGCCTTTCCCAGGCTCTCCTATTCCAATCAGGAGCCTGGGATGGCTACAACTGGCAGTATTCTGTGGACTGCACAGAGAGGAACTGACATTGTTCCTCTCTCTTGATGACACCATAAATTGGAAGTGACGAGGATTGTGTCACTTCCGGTTTATGATTAGCGGCCAGTGAAGCAGACAATCAGGCTGATCTGTGTCTGATCAGCTGCTTTGGAGGCCAGAGGAGAGATCTAGGGCCTAATACACCTCAGATCTCTCCATAAAGAGGACCTGTCATGGCCCATGCCATCACAAGGGATATTGGGGTGTTCCATGCATCCCTGTGCAGGCAGTCCCATTCATGTTGATTGGGATACAAGGGCAGTCACTGCTCCTAATCTGACACCTGTGTGGGTGTAGGCGCACCGGGACATGCCCCTGCACTCACATGGGTGTCAAATCAAGAGTAGCGGCTGTACTGCCTGTGAATGAATAGAAGTCTCTACACAGAGGCTCCTATTCATTCACAAACTGAAGCACAGTAAACACAGTTTACTATGCTTCAGTAATGAATGAACACAGGAGCAATCGATACCGATCGCTCATTGTGTTCCTTCAGGAAGGGGCTAGTAAACATGGCATGTTTACCAACCCCTCCGCTTTCCATCTCTGACAGCTGCACTGATTTCCTGCCCCAGCAGCAGCTACAGCTGGTAGGAGGGGAAGGAAGTAAAGCCAGCCAGCAGCTGCAGGGAGGTGGGCATGGGTCAGTGCTGCGGTGGGGAGCCCAGTACAGGAAGTGCTGGAATGCCATAGAGGTAAGAGTATACTTTGACAGATTTGGATTCCCTGGCCTGAAGCTCCCCTGCAATAGCTGAAGCCAGCTACAGGGAAGCCGGGCAGCAGCGCTGTAGGGAGGTGGCATGGGGCATCGGTAGGGGGGGTCAGTATGAGGGTCGGAGCAGTGGGGAATCTATTTTTGGAGTTAAATTTCCTCCAAATCCCCTGCTACGCTCCAAATTGGCGGTAAGGGTGAGGAGCCAACAGCTGCAGAGAAGTAACAGGGCATCAGTGGTGGATGTGGTGGAGGAAAGGAGGAGCATAAGCAAGGAGGGGAGACATCTGGAAACACAAGTGGAGCAGCAGCATCTCCTCCATGTGTGCATTGTGTGTTAGATCACAGTGGCTGCCCCACCCCCCTCATGGTTGATATGCCACTGACTATGCCCACCATATACATCCTATATGGACTGTACACATGACATGCAGACTCCATACAATACAAGTCACACGCAGTCTATGCCCACAGCTTCCCATATACAAACATACACAGCCCAGTGGGAAGGTGCCAAGTACAGACCTCCTATGCCCACACGCACAGTACACAGCCGGTGGCTGTCTGATTGGCTGCACTGCATACTAATTCCATTGAGAAAAGCTTTGCCAGGGGTTACCCACATTATTCCCCCCCACAGGTGTCCACATAAAGGGTACACAACACAAAGTTGCATCCCTCCATCCCTTACTTTTGGCACAGGGCAGAGCGATGCAGCCCAGTACAGTGACAGCAGCCATGTACCAGGGCTCCCTTCCAGAGGTTCCCCATGTACCTGACTGGTCTCTGCTCTATGTGTGAGGCTCACACAGGAATGAGGATTGCACACTGGAATCTTCCACTGCGGCAATCAGCAGAGGGGGAGCAGTGCTGCATCAGTGCCTAGTACAAGGCTCCCTGCACAGCAGGTGGAAGATTTCCCCCCTGCACACATGGTATGGCCTGATATAGGCACAAGGTGGCTCAGGAAGGATCAGAGCCCGCATCAAGTACATGGCTGCGATATGGTGGGCTGTGGGGGCTGACAGATGGCCTGTTCTTTTTGGACAGCTGGGCATAAAAAAAGGTAGGGGCCTGGAGCTGCAGCTCCAAAAGCCCCTACGTTAATCCAGCCCTGACTCCGACCCCTTACCGCACGCTTAGACCTACACAAAATGCCAGTCCCAATATTAGGTATATTATCAGGTCAGGAAAGAGGGGGAAGAGCGTGCACCCCCCCCCCCCCCTCTCAAGTAGCAGATCTGATTTTACTGCTGATTTTGTGACACAAAAGGAATGAGAAGTGAACACACTTTTAAACAAAAGGAGCATGAACCTGACCTATGTTAGTGCTGAGAAACAAACACTGTTACAGACCCAGTCCTTTCCCACCTTGCACTATTTTTTGTTTTAATACACTATTTAAAGATTAAGATTTTTTAAATATTTTAATTTATTATTTTTTTAATATTTATTATTTTCTTCATAATGCCGTCCCTGCCCTGTTTGAGCAAACACCAGGAGGTAGGGAAGGCAAGGCTGTAAGTGAAAGTATAAATTATCACTTAACAACCCTTTTCTACTTCTTCAGAGGTGTATACTGATAGAATGATGTTCTATGGTTTGGCAACTGCTACTTGCAGTTCTTAACATGTGGTCTCTCCTTCCTTACTACAGCATGCTTTCTTCTAGGACTGGGAAGTATAGGCAGAACCTGCTTATTTATATAGCAACCACAGGCTAAGTCCCTGCCCAGTCTGTCAATCAAGCTCACTATTTAGCTGTGCTTGGACCAATACCTGTTGTCTGAGCATTAGGTAAATTTTTCTAGCCCCAGTTCATGCTATTTCCCTACTTTCCTGATTTTCTATTTATCAGTTTCATCTTGAATCTGACTATGCTTGTTCACCGCCCGCCCTGAGCCTCACTGTTTCTGATACTGCCTATTGACTGTGTACCATGCTCTAGTTTTTATACCCGGTCATCTGCCATCTCCACAGATATGCTTTAGAGCAGCAATCCTGTAATAAGAATACACTGTACAGTATTTTTTTTAGAATCCAACAATGAATATACTTTAATTTGATAGCTTTAGTGAGACTTTCAACTTCTTTGAAACATCAGTGTCTGTCTTTTCCATTTTGCTATCCATACCCTCCACAGTGTCAGAAGATTCCAGGTAATGGGCTATTCAGTGGGGAGCAGGTCTTATAATGCAGCATAAATGGCAACATTAAAAATATACAAATCATTTAAATAACACGTGCCTTAAACCTGCACATGAAGCTACTTACCAGTACAATGTTCTCCTGCAAAAGTGATATTTAAAAAAAGAAAAAACTTCCAATGCTAAATAACAGATCCTTCCCTAAAATCCTAACAAGCTTTGTAAAAATTGCATGAAATTCCCCTCAAAATCCATACTCAACCCTTATCCACTGGGTAAGGTTTGGATATAGATTTTGAGGGGACCCCTCTTAACCATTTCAAGGCTTTTTTAGTCCCTTCCAGCCCAAGCCATTTTTCAGATTTCAGTGCTGTCACATTTTGATTGACATTTACTTATGCCATGTAACACTGTACCCAAATGAATTTTATATATTTTTTTTTAGACGGAGCTTTATTTTGGTGGTATTTAATCATCACTGTTTTTTTCTATGCTATATAAAGACAAAACGACTGAACATTTTAAATAAAAGAACAGTTTTTCTTAGTTTCTGTTAATCAAATTTTGTAAATAAATGATTCTTCTTCATAATTATAGTTCCTGTAGTTCCAGTTGTATAGTTGTCTGCAGAGGATGGGTGGGACAGGTGTCTCTCAGGAACATAGGAACATGGTCATTGGAATATGCAGATGGGTCAGTACTGGTGACAGGCAGAGGTGTGGTCAGCAAACAGGCAAAGGATTAGGTCCAGCCAGCAGGAAAATTCATGGCTGATATACAGGCCTGGGCTAGTTCAGGCAGAAGGTAGAGATGTTGTTGGTATGCAGACAAAGGATCAGTCTAGACAGCAGGCAGAAACATGGTCAACAGGCAAGGTTCAGTCCAGGTGGTAGGCAGAGATATGGTCAATATGCAGTACAGTATTTTGTGAGTGCAATATTTAGCTCTAGGTCAAGAAAAAATTGTAAATTCTTCAACTGTAATGTGCTTCTACTCAAATAGATAGGCATAAACTGATATTTTTGTTGATGTACTGCTGGGCATACAAGTTACATTTGAACTTAATAAATCTGCTGTGAAAAACAAGCAAACAAAAAAAACTTTCTGTCTGAATGCATGGTTGGGATGAACATGGGGGATAATATTTGCTGCTGAATTAGAAAGTAACCATAACATATTTTAAAGTGCCTCTGAGACCCTAGTATGGGCCCCAATCTATTGTGGCTGATGTGACACTACACTACTTGTACTTTGCCTTTCATCTGGGTGTATTGCATTGCTGGTGCTCACCTGCTGCAGTTCAGAACATATGATTTTATTTTTTTTTTTTGTAGGGACCATTTCCTATAGCAGAGACTGAATAGATATTGCAGAGAAATATGTTTTTTTTAATTGTTTTGAAATTTGTTTTAAACTTAAAGTGTGCCATTCATAATATTTTGGGTCCCGGACAGTGTCTCTTTGGCATTGGATCACTTTGGGCCTAACTTATTGTTGTACCATGAGGTAGTGGCTTGACATGCTGTTTACTTTTACTGTTTGTGAGTATGTTTTCATTTGCCTTTATTAAATCACCATTGGGATAATACACTATGCTGGAGCACCTTCTGTTTTGTATTTTGCAGTTACTGTTTGGACTACCCCGGTCGTTAGAGGACAACAAGGCCGGATTTGTCCCCCGGTGATATTTCAAATACACATGAAGATTGCCCCTAGTCCACCACACTCACGTGCAGGAGGCTTTGAAAAAAAAAAATCAATTCTTGAAATGTTTAAAAGTAAAAAATGAGTCACCACAGATACACATTTAAGCTTCTTCAGTATGGCAGTGCAAAGAAACATTTTATGCATAGCCAAAACTTTATTTACATTTAGGATAGGGTAAGGAAGATTTAAAACCCTTGTCAGTGTATTTTGTTTTTGTCCTTACAACTCTAAACTTGTGTATATCCTCACTGACATTGGTTACCAGTACAAAAAAAGGTGTCAGTCTCCCAAATTGGGACACAGACAGCAATAAAAAAATTCTTTAATAGCGCTTAGTAACATGATTCTAAATATCATATTGTGTAAAACAAGACGTGAACATGGCCAGCAGTATTGCACAAATAATACAAAAAACAAATATTCATTTCATTCAGCGTTCTTCTTATGCTGTGACCCATAACCAGTCATTGCAGCGTCACAATTGCTGAGCTGGATAGGACATTCAGATGTCCTACATATGTCACTTGCTTTGCGCATGATTCAACATTGTCTGGAGAACCCTAACAGCAAATCATAAATTACTTATACTGCATATTAACCAAGGTTATAAATAAACAATAAGCTTATGTGCAATGCTGATTTACTGCAGAGCTAAAAGAATACTAGGCAAGGTCAGGCACAATGAACAATCCCCCCCCCGATGCTTTAATTTCTCTTTGAAGAGCCACTTTGAAAGTCCAGGGAGATTTATGGAAAATGTATATTTGTAGCTTTCATACACTGGAGAATTTTCTTATGTCATCCTGCTTCTCTAACGTGTAAACACAAATCTTAATTGTTATGTTTCTTTTTTTTTCAGTGTGAGCTCTGCTTTAAGACTTCATCCTTACAGTATCCTAGCAACTATTTTCTGGTCAACTATTTTATAATTAAAACCAAAGGCTAACTCCTGCCATTTTTATCTTGAACGATCAGATAATGATAATGCATATTATTTTATTCAGTGCCCTTTATGTGGAGCATTTTACTCAAAATAAATATGTTGTCTAGCTTCTATTAAAAGTAATTTACTAATGTAATGAGAACAAGATGAAAGTAAGATGGGCATTTTTTATTTTTTTTGCTTAGCCACACAAATAATTTCCAAGATATTTTTCTTGTGCTTCTCTATACGACAAATTTTAATGAACTTCCCTGAAATGAACTAGTCTGAAAGCCTATAAATATTTACTTTGGTTAAGTTATAAATGTTATATTTCCCTGCATGCCTTTTTGCCCACTTGCAGATTAAAATAGGAACATTCCTGATGTAAGATATGGACTTTTGTTGTGTTTGTTTATTTTATATTTAAAGATTTTTTTTTCTTAATGATATCTCTTTTTTTTAATGCTCATTGCAAAGAGACACTGATTTTTGTATGTACAGTATATTACTAATAGAGAACATGTCACTTTGTTACTCCAGTTTTAAAGTTATGAAATGTATGTCAAACGCATTTTAGTAAACATTTGTCATAGGAATTAACTCACAATTGAAAAAAATAGACTTAGACTGAAATGTAACTTTTAAACAGACTAATTTTTTATGTACAGTATCTCACAAAAGTGAGTACTTCTCACACATTTTTAGAAGAGAGTAACTAGCTCTCCTAGGTTCGCAAGAGGGGGCCGTGCCACATCCGTAAAAGTTTAGTGAAAGAAAAAAAGGGGGTTCCCCTTAGTGGATTTTCCCGGCACTTGCACAGCAATTGTATAAAGTGGAAGAGTAGAAACTCATATAAAGAGTAAAACAATATTTTTATTTAAAGATTCTCATGAATTAAAAACATTATAAACATTGCAAACAACGGAAACATATTATTGGTAAACACAGTTCAGACAAATTTTTTGGTTGTGTTCTACTGGGTGGTGACACTTATAAGATGGAACTCTTTTCAAGCCCAACGCATTTCGGGGTTACATTTTATTTCAGTCCTTCTTCAGGGGCTTAATTGGAAAGAGAAATTCATCTGTTGTGTTAACGTTGCTTTCTTTGGAGCAAATAGTAAAAACCATAAGGAGAGGCAAGAGATGCTTGGGAGTGGAATGACAGTTGGATATGATTTACATATGTGAAATGGTGTTCTCTGGGTACTCTACCATTGTACAGTAGTTCCTCACATAGGGGTATATAACATTTCACCTACCCCGCCCCTCCCGGATGCGTGCCGGCCAAAGCGGTATACTGGAGCAAAGAGGAAACAATCCTTAAGTTAGGAGATATTTGTAGTTAGCCAGCCACACATCCCAGCATCCGGCAGGTACGATGCCTAATCCTGCCGGATGCTGGGATGTGTGGCTGGCTGACTACAAATATCTCCTAACTTAAGGATTGTTTCCTCTTCTAAAGATGATGCACAAGAATGCCTGCAAACAGTTTGCTGAAGATAAGCAGACTAAGGACATAGATTACTGGAACCATGTCCTGTGGTCCAATGAGACCAAGATAAACTTATTTGGTTCAGATGGTGTCAAGCGTGTGTGGCGGCAACCAGCTGAGGAGTACAAAGACAAGTGTGTCTTGTCTACAGTCAAGTATGGTGGTGGGAGTGTCATGGTCTGGGGCTGCATAAGTGGTGTTGGCACTGGGGAGCTACAGTTCATTGAGGGAACCATGAATGCCAACATATACTGTGACATACTGAAGCAAAATATGATCCCCTTACTCCGGAGGCTGGGCCGCAGGGCAGTATTCCAACATGATAACAACCCCAAACACACCTCCAAGTTGACCACTGCCTTGCTAAAGAAGCTGAGGGTAAATGTGATGGACTGGCCAAGCATGTTTCCAGACCTAATCCCTATTGAGCATCTTTGGGGCATCCTCAAATGGAATGTAGAGGAACGCAAGGTCTCTAACATCCACCAGCTCCGTGATGTTGTTGTGGAGAAGTAGAAGAGGACTCCAGTGGCAACCTGTGAAGCTCTGGTGAACTCCATGCCCAAGAAGGTTAAGGCAGTGCTGGAAAATAATAGTGGTCACACAAAATATTGACACATTGGGCCCAATTTGGACATTTTCACATAGGGGTGTTGTCAGGTCTCTCACTTACCAGACCGGAGAGTCCACTTCGGCAGAGGGTAGGCTCCATTACATATCCGACTCACGGCCCCTAGTAGAGCAGACAGGAGGCACACGAGTGCGGAGTGGTATGAGAGCCTGTGCAGGAGTCCATATTCTAGAAGCTAGCAGTCTTCAAACAGCAGATATTAGTTAGAGGCACAGGCAACGGATGCTGAGCAGGAGCTAAAGACAGGTCAAGCACAGGCTGGGTGTGGCAACAGGCGGGCAGTGGAGGTACAGGAGGAGCAGGCAGAAGCGAGGTCAAACAAGCCGGGGTCAGATGCAGGCGGAGGTCAGAAGGGTCCAAGAGGCAAGCCGGGTCATCAACAGATCAGGAACACAGGAACTAGGAACAGGAAACAGGAAACAGGAACTAGGCACGGAGCTGTTGATCAGGCAGCACTGATCTTGGGGAGAGGAAAGCCTAAATAGGCTGATTGGCGCTAAACGCCGTGCCCGTGCGCGCGCCGTTATGCACAGGCGCCCGCGCACCCGCCCGATCGCGCCCCTGGACAGTGGCGCACACACCGGCACCACCAGACCAACGCATAGTAGCGCCCACGGGTGAACGCGCACTAACGCGAACGCGCGTACGCGCCCGGGCAGCAGTGCCCATAGAGGCAGGCTCCCGTGCACCCACAGGAACGCGTGCACTAACGCCCCCCGACGCGCGACGACGCCCAATCAGGTAACCTCTCTGACAGTTGTACTCACTTTTGTTGCCAGCGGTTTATACAGCAATGGCTGTATGTTGAGTTATTTTGAGGGGACAGCAAATTTACACTGTTATACAAGCTGTACACTCACTACTTTACATTGCAACAAAGTGTCATTTCTTCAGTGTTGTCACATAAAAAGATATAATAAAATATTTACAAAAATGTGAGGGGTGTACTCACTTTTGTGAGATACTGATATATGTTTTTCAGGGGCTCTGTTTTTGGTGAGATACCCCCTAATCTGGGAATATTCTTAGCACAACCCCTAACTGGAAGCAAAAGCCGGCATCAGTGAGATGACCGTGAATCTAGCCCCTGTTCTTTAATCTCCGGGTTGCTGTATTGGATGTTTAAGCACATCAGGTTGGTTTCTGATACACAGATACCCATTTTGTTCATCTTCTCTTTTTTCCCCTTTTTTTCATTTCCTTTTCCCCCCTTTTCCTCCCTTTTTTCTCCTTCTATCCCCCTTCCTTTCCCCTCCTCCTATTTCCCCTCCCCCCTTCTTTCCCTCTCTTGCCCCCCCTCCTCCCCCTCTCCCAACCCCCCTTCCTGATCCTTTCCCTTCCTCCTTTTCCTCCTCTTCTTTTTCTCCTTTTTTCCTCCCTTTTTCTTAAAGATTTTAGTACAGTGGAATATTTGCTTACTATGTATATTTTTCAGACTTTTTAGATTTGAGCGCTTATTAGTGTCCCGCGTGTCTGCCGTGGGGGGGATTACCTTGGGGTGCCCCTGCCGGGCTGCTACTGTCACCCACTGGGTTATCTGGGTAAGCAATGTGCGGTTCCAAAAAATCCCCACTCTACCAGCCATTCACTAAATTATGTTTTTCTCAAAACAAAAATCTTTTTATATTGGAATTGCTACAGCTGATTGGATATAAGATCATAATGATTTATTATCTTGTAGATATCATTGATTGACTCCTCCTGGGGAAGCGGTATATACCGTGAAACATGTAGAGGACCATGTCAAGACCTGCCATATTTGGTATCACCAGTACTTATTGGGGATTATTGACCCTATGAAATCAATAATGTTGCTCGGCTGTAACTACAGTTTTTATAATGTTTGAACTTGCATGTTCTTTCCTTTTTTAATCAAAAATGATTACCAATAAAATGTTAATATTTTTTTGAATCATTGTTAAATCCTTGGGTACCGAGATAGTTCATTTCTCCATTTGGCCAGGGGCAATTTTTTTGGGTAGCCCTAGGCTCCCTTTTCCATGATTGCCTTACTGTGGATGATTTTACCCTTCTCTATGAAAGATGGCCCATTTGAAAAAAAATTCTTAGCACCTGCAATTTAGGCCTCTGTTGGATGGCCTTAGGCCCTGGTGACCAATATGGACCTTTGGTTTATCCCACTATGTGACTCAGTGTATAGTTTATACTAATTAAAGTCCTTTGTTTGGGCTTCTCCAGAACACACCTTTGTGGTATGGTTTTTATCATGTACCCCTGTGTAGGTGATTGTCTGTTAAGTTGTTATGCCTCCTTTTTATTGCATCAGACATTTTTTTCTTACATTTCTGTCCCAGTAACAAACGGGCAAGTAAGAGGAGATTAACCACTTACGAACCGCCCAACGTCATTATACGTCGGCTGTTTGAAGAAGGATATCGTTGTTATGGCAGCAGCTAGCTACCATAACCCTGGTGTCCTCTTCTTGTGTGGGTGGTCCGCTTTCAGATAAAGTGGTCTCTGCAGCTCCGGTTTCCGCCACTTTCGGGAGCCACCGGTGGAGGCCACTTTCGGGAGCCGCCGGTGGAGGCGATTGCGTCCACTCCCGTGTGTGGTATGGAGCTGAGTGAGGGAAGGCTGGCCCCCACCCGGCTCCATACCATTGCAGGGCGAAAGCAACGTCAAAACGTCACTTCCACCCATAGCTCTTAAAGAGACTTTTTTTTTTCTAACAACTTTTTTTTTATTGCATTTTAGGGTAAATATGAGATCTGAGGTCTTGTTGATCTAAGATTTCATATTTAAGAGGTCCTGTCATGCTTTTTTTCTATTAAATGGGTCTTATTTTTTAATTCAAAAAAGTGTATTTTTTTCCAAAAAAAGTGCGCTTGTAAGACCGCTGCACAAATACGGTGTGACAAAAAGTATCGCAAAAACCGCCATTTTATTCTCTAGGGTGTTAGAACCCCCAAACATTTAATATATTTTTTAATTTGTAATTTTCTAGCAAAAAAAAAAATTTAACTTGTAAAACAACAAGTTTGAAAAATAGGCTCGGGGTTGAAGTGGTTAAGAACCTCCCCTAAGAAAACTGACAGCAGTCAAGTGCTTAAGGAAAGTTTAACCCATTCCTAATCCATAAAATGTGTTTTTATTACAGCTGTTCCCCATTGGAGAGGTGTTTCTTAAATTCCTGTGTCTGTGACAACTTTGTCATCAGAACAAGATATGAAGGGATTTCTTCATGGTGGAAATATAGACAGTTCTTTCTGAAACAAAAAGAAAAAAAACAAAATGATTTGGTTGACTTAAGTGCACTTAATATAGAGACACATTAGTCGTTGTTTGTAGAAATTGTTGCCCAGCTCATTTTATATTAAAATGTGAGATTTACATTATTTAAAAGCTGAGCATGGTCTATGTTCTCAGCCATGTTATGCTAAACAGGCTTATAAAATCCAGGTTACAGTTTTATTCTACAGTATGGGATTACATTAGGAGAAGTCAGCTGTGTGCAGGAAAATGTCTTTTGTCAAGCCAAGAATGTTATCTGACTTAAAGTATGCGGAGCTTCAGCTCAAAGTGAATTTAAGATTTATGTTTGTTAATGTCATTTGCCCTTTTATAAAGAAAATGTTTAATTTACTAGCTCTTAAATCGAATTTATCAAAAGATACAAAAATTGAGCATGTGTGTTTTTCTTAAAGCAGTATTATATTTAGGAATCAGTGAATTATTTTTAAAAAATGCACGCAGCCACTTATTCACCCAGTTTACCTCCAAAGTCATGTTTTTTTACCTCTGTGGGCTTTTTTGGGGTTTAAAAAGGAGTGTTTGGCAAAGAGCAGAGAAAAATTATTTCTGATATGTTCATATATATGCCATACCCTTTTTGTACTTAATGTATATATAAATTCAATTCTGTTCCCTTTTTTAAATGGAATAGGTAAGGCTTTAAAATGTCTTTTTGCTGTCTCTTTTCCCTTTTTTGAGATTTACCTTCTTTTCCTGTCCTCTAGATACAGCCAGAAGTTAAAGTGAGGTAAGCCCCTTCTTGTGCAGTTGTCATGGAACATGTGACCCCATTGTAATATCTTCTCTCATCCTATTCTAGTGACAACTCAATATTTTGGATTATATCATCACTTTCGGTCCAATTGACAGTGGTCTGAATCTGAGACTGAATCTGCCTAGCTGGGATACAGACAGCAATAGCAACCTGTCAGGGGTTCAAACCCTTCTCAACTCTAATCAAAATCGAAAAAAGATGTGCCTTAAGACAAGCCTTCAAAGGATTTTTGATTAAACAATAAGGGGAAAGAATATATTTCACTAAGGGAACTTTTTTTTTTTTTTACAAGTTTCATTTGTTCTTTCTTTATCTCTCTTTGTTTATTGCCCTTTTGTATGTAGACAAAATAAAAGATGCCAGAGGGGTGTAACATCATTTGGCACATATTAACAATGAACTCAGACAAGGTTTGCATTAAAATAGGGATTCCTAATTCACATACTGCAATATATGTCATGGCAAAGTTGGACAATTTTGTCCAATTATCTGATCATTCCCATTTTATTGATGGTGAAAATGAGTATGGACATTTCATAAAATTAGCACCTTTTATATATTCAGAAGGCAGAGTTGGCAAGCTTTGATTTGCAAGCAATATGTGTGAACCCGTTTCAATACATTTCTTCAGTTATTTGGTCTCTATGCCTAGGCAAACAATGTCATACATCTCAGGAGCAGGAGCGGCTGGTCCACAAGAGGCGCAGGGGCGCCCCCCCCCCTAGTTTGCATGCAGGGATGCATGCAGGGCAACAGACTCCTTGATTTCTATAAGTTTGTTTTTTTCAAGCCACATGATTAGAGTCTGATGCTCTACCTGGCTTCAAAAAGGTTGGGCTCGGGGCACAGAGCACTGCACCCTGAACCTACCCAGTGGTGAATTGTCTTCAGCTTCTCCTCTTGGCCAATCAGGACAGGAGGTGGATCGGGTTGGCTGGGAGGAGAAGCAGAGGAAGCCGTAGTGCAGCTACCCACTTGGGATACTGCGATTACCTGGTTAAAATGGAGGGCTGCAGATCAAGCGGATCTGGACTGATGAGACTCCGCTCCCTTGGAAATCCATGAGTACATGACTGCCTGCCATATCTTCTGCAGTTCCCAGAAGTGTCTCCTGATACCTTGATTTATTCTGTACCCCCAGAACTGAATACCTAATTTAGCCTGTCCAGAATCGTGCTGCCTCCCCCACCAAAAAAAAAATTAGCAACAGCCACCACTGCTCAGGAGGAGAGGAGGGGTTTTCTCAGCTAAGTGTACCTTTCTGCCTGCAATCCTGGGCTAAGAACTTATGAATTCCAGGAAGTAAATGCTACATAATTCTTCTGCCATTACTTATGGCCAGAATTGCTAGGGGGTGTTTTTCTACATGATTTATCAGCAAAATAAAGCATGGAGACAAGCTTTTCTACAAAAACCTTTCATGCGCTATTCTTGACTAACAGAGAAATATTAAAAGCAGACTTTTGTTGGTGAAATCTTATTGCATGATGCCATATACATGTTTGCGCACATGTATTTTCCTAACCAGGGACAAAGTAATTTGGTCTTCATTCTATTCCTTCCCACACAACACATTAGATTGGACTACATTTTCAATTAACCAAAACTTTTAGACAAATCACCGTCAGTCCAAATAAATCCAATTTTGCTTCAATCATGCACCAATTTTGGCTAGTACTGATATCCCAACAGACTGCTTATGGCATCTGAAAGACAGACTTATGGATGACACTACCTGCCTTTAGGAGTAGGGATAGGCCGAGCACCCCCCCGCCGGTTCGGTTCGCACCAGCACACCGCGAACAGGCAAAAAGTTCTAGTGAACATGCAAACCCTATTAAAGTCTATGGGACATGAAAAATCAAAGGTGTTTATTTTAAAGGCTTATATGCAATTTATTGCCATAAAAAGTGTATGGGGCCCCGGGTACTGCCCTAGGGGACATATATCAATGCAAAAAAAGTTTTTAAAACAATTGTTTTTAGGAGCAGTGATTTTAATAATGCTTAAAGTGAACAATTAATATGAAATATTCCTTTAAATATCGTGCCTGGGTGGTTCCCTTAGTCTGCCTGCAAAGTGGCACATCTGTGCGATGTGTAGAACATGCCACAGCAATAATGACATTTCTAAAGGAAAAAATGTCATTTAAACTTGCTCGCAGTTGTACTGTATTGCTGACTCCCGGCAATATAGATGAAAATCCAAGGAAAAAAATTAAAATTTGGATGGGGGTCCCCCCGAAAATCCATACCAGACCCTTATCCGAGCATGCAGCCTGGCAGATCAGAATAGGGGAACCCCTCCTGAACAATACCAGGCCACAAGCCCTCAACAAGGGGGCAGGGGTGCTTTACTCTGCGCCCCCCACCCCAAAGCACCTTGTTCCTATGTTGATGGGGACAAGAGCCTCTTCCTGACAACCCTGGCCTTAGGTTGTCAGTGTTCTACGAGCGGGGGCTTATTGCAATCTGGAAGCCCCCTTTAACAAGGGGCCCCTCAGACCTTGGTCCCCCTATGTGAATGGGTATCAGGAATATGTACCCCTACCCATTCACCAAAAAAGTGTCAAAAAGTAAGAACCACAAGAAACAGATTTTGACAATTGCTTTATTAAAAAAAACAAAAAAAGTGTCCCATAATGTACATCCATCATCAATCATGCCACCCAAAGGACCTGAAAAATAGAATAAACAAAAAGTCTCCGCTTCCATGGGAGGCCTTCCGGCGGCTGCTGTCTTTTTTCGCTTTGACAGTTCTTAGGCAAGGGTGGGGCTGATGAAACCAGATGACTCCACCCCCTCTGATGTCACATGACATCACATGATGTCAGAAGGGGTGGGGTCACTTGGTTACGTTACCAGGTGGCCCTGACCTTGCCTATATAACAGCTGTCAAAGCTAAGAGACAGCAGTCGCCGGAGGCCTCCTAGCGGGGCTTTTTGAATTTTTTCTATTTTTCGGTCCGTTGGGCGGCGTGATTGAAGATGTATTTACATCACGGGACACTTTTTTTTCTTCTTTAATAAAGGAATTGTCAAAAACTGTTTATTGTAGTTTTTACTTTTTGACATATTTTTTGGTGAATGGGTAGGGGTATAATGTACCCGATACCCATTCACATAGGGGAGCGGGATCTGGGGATCCCCTTGTTAAAGGGGGCTTCCAGACTCTGATAAGCCCCCTACCCACAGACCCTGACAACCACCAGCCAGGGTTATCAGGAAGAGCCCTTTGTCTCCATCAACATGGGGACAAGGTGGTTTGGGGGGCACCCCAACGCACCCTCTCCATGTTGAGGGCAAGTGGCCTGGTATGGTTCAGGAGGGGGTCGCTCCCTTGCCCCCAATTTCCTGGCCTGCCAGGTTGCTTGCTCAGATAAGGGTCTGGTATTGCCTTTGGCCATTCATGGCTCTCACAGCACAGCGCATACAGGTCATGTGAATGCTTTGGCAAATCAGCAGCCACATTATGGCCACTCAGGAATGGGCAATTTCTTTTTTTATTTTGGCATGGCCAAAGGGCCTGGTATGGATTTTGGGGGGGGACCCACGCTGTTTTTTTCTTAATTCTGTCATAGGGTTCCCCTTAACCACTTCAATACACAGTATTATATACCCTGCACTGTATTATATATACTAAACTGACTGCACTATATACTCTGCAATGTAATATATATATATATATATATATATATATATATATATATATATATATATATATATTACACTGATGGCACTATATACTCTCCACTGTATTATATATACTACACTAACTGCGCTATATACTCTGAACTGTATTATATATGCTACATGGACTGCACTATATACCCTGAACTGTAATATATATATATATATATATATATATATATATATATATATATATATATACACTACACTGACTGACTGCACACTACACTAGCTACCTGCCTAATCTCTATCCATTCATTATATATGGCTGCCATGTAAGCAGCAGCCTTATATAGTGTGGGGCGTGGACTTGCCTTTGGCCAATCATGGCTTTCATAGCACAGCGCTGTGATTGGCCAAAGCATACAGGTCATGTGAATGCTTTGACCAATCAGCAGCCGCATTATGGCGCACTCTGGAATGGGCGAATTTCCCACGAATGCCCCATTAGTTCATTTGTTCTTACGAACAAACGAACAGCCGATGTTCGACTCAAACATCCAGCTCATCCCTATTCAGGAGATATCCCACACAATCACCCAATTCATGGCAACCCATGCACATGGAAAACACTTCCTCACCTGTTCAATAGGAAGCATTAAAATGGGTCCTGTTTGGAGTGTTCATATCGCTTTATTCTAAACCCAAGAAAGAGACATAAAACCAAATCGCTTCTATATCACCAGCTTCCTAGTCTTGATTTGCCCCACAAATCTTCATGCTTCCATGCAACACTCATAAAATATTCTAATATAAGATCCCAATTACTTTAACTCATTGACCACCTCTTCTTGGTCGCTTGTGACCGCACTACCTAGGAGCTTGAAGATAAATGCAGTTGCATACTAATGCGGAGATTACACAGCAGAAACACAAGCACCTTTATTCTATGCATACATACCAAGTCTAATTCAATAGTTCATAAACCTAGCATAATCTCTAAAGGTTTTCATTCCATCTTTTACAATATTAAAGGAAAATACTCTGATCCCTGATTAAGCATGCTCAAACAAAAAATTGGTGTCTACGGTTCTTCCCACACTAACTCCAGAAATCAGAGCAGAGTTTGGCTCTCCATTCACTCCTGAATAGGGATGAGCCGAACACCCCCCGGTTCGGTTCGCACCAGAACCTGCGAACGGACCGAAAATTCGCATGAACGTTAGAACCCCATTGATGTCTATGGGACTCGAACGTTCGAAATCAAAAGTGCTCATTTTAAAGGCTAATTTGCATGGTATTGTCCTAAAAAGGATTTGGGGACCCGGGTCCTACCCCAGGGGACATGTATCAATGCAAAATAAACTTTTAAAAACGGCCGTTTTTTCGGGAGCAGTGATTTTAATGATGGTTAAAGTAAAAAAAAAAATATTTAAATATAGTTTAAATATTCCTTTAAATATCGTACCTGGGGGGCGTCTATAGTATGCCTGTAAAGTGGCGCGTGTTTCCCGTGTTTAGAACAGTCCCTGCACCAAATGTCATTTTTAAAGGAAAAAATTTCATTTAAAACTGCTTGCGGGTTTAATGTAATGTCGGGTCCTGGCAATATGGATGAAAATCAGTGAGACAAACAGCATGGGTACCCCCCAGTCCATTACCAGGCCCTTTGGGTCTTGTATGGATATTAAAGGGAACCCCGCACCCAAATTAAAATAAGGAAAGGTGTGGGGCCACAAGGCTCTATATACTCTGAACAGCAGTATACAGGCGGTGCAAACAAGACAGGGACTGTAGGTTTGTTGTTAAGTAGAATCTGTTTGTCATTTTGAACGGGTACATTTTTAACGTGTTTAGCTCCAGCCAAAAAATCTTTTTTAAGCTTTTTGGAAAACATAGGGAAGGGTTATCACCCCTGTGACATTTGTTTTGCTGTCTTTCCTCCTCTTTAGAAGATTTCACCTCACTTTTTGTCCCAATGACAAATGTTTTTTGAAAATGTGTTCTTTTTTGTGGAACAAGGATTGGAAAGCATCAGTGGAAAGGAGAAATGTTTTTCCCATATTAACTCTTACAGGAGAGAATTTCCCTTCCTAGGGGTAGATTTCATCTCACTTCCTGTTGTCTCCGTCCGTTTGCAAGTAGGAGTCGTTTGTAAGTTAGATGTTTGAAAGTAGGGGCCTGCCCTATATACTCAGCATAAATTTGGCCCTTAGGTGTTGTTGTGGCCACAACAACGTAAGCCCTCACAGGGCCCTGCTGTGAAATATTAGATCAAGAATTGTAATTACATGCCCCTGTTCAACAGGGGCAGAAAAACTGGGCCTTTGGTGGTGGTGGTGGTGCTGGTGCCACAACACTGTAAGTCCTCACTCGCTCTTGGTGGGTGCAGAAATGGGTCCTGCTGTGAAATATTAGATCAAGAATTGTAATTACATGCCCCTGTTGAACAGGGGCAGAAAAATTGGGCCTTTGGTGGTGGTGGTGGTGGTGGTGGTGCTGGTGCCACAACACTGCAACCCCTCACAGACACTCTAGTTGGAACGCAGGAACGAGCCCTGCTGCAAAGTATTGCATCAAAAATTGTAATTACACGTCCCTGTTAAACAGGGGCAGAAAAATTGGGCCTTAGGCACTGGTGCTGGTGCTACAACACTGCAACCCCTCACAAACACTCTAGTTGGAATGCAGGAACGAGCCCTGCTGCAAAGTATTGCATCAAAAATTGTAATTACACGCCCCTGTTAAACAGGGGCAGAAAAATTGGGCCTTAGGCACTGGTGCTGGTGCTACAACACTGCAACCCCTCACAGACACTCTAGTTGGAATGCAGGAACGAGCCCTGCTGCAAAATATTGCATCAAAAATTGTAATTACACGCCCCTGTTAAACAGGGGCAGAAAAATTGGGCCTTAGGCACTGGTGCTGGTGCTACAACACTGCAACCCCTCACAGACACTCTAGTTGGAACGCAGGAACGAGCCCTGCTGCAAAGTATTGCATCAAAAATTGTAATTACACGCCCCTGTTAAACAGGGGCAGAAAAATTGGGCCTTAGGCACTGGTGCTGGTGCTACAACACTGCAACCCCTCACAGACACTCTAGTTGGAACGCAGGAATGAGCCCTGCTGCAAAGTATTGCATCAAAAATTGTAATTACACGCCCCTGTTAAACAGGGGCAGAAAAATTGGGCCTTAGGCACTGGTGCTGGTGCCACAACACTGCAACCCCTCACAGACACTCTAGTTGGAACGCAGGAACGAGCCCTGCTGCAAAGTATTGCATCAAAAATTGTAATCACACGCCCCTGTTAAACAGGCGCTGAAAAATTGTGCCTTAGGCATTGGTGGTGGCGCCCAGAACCAAAAATGTTCTTTCAAGCTATCAGCGTGATGATTGAGGAGGAAGAGGATAATTACTCAGGGATAGTCACTCAGCATCAGCATAGGCAGTCTTTGAAGGGATCTGAGATTTAAAAAAAAATTATTCGGTTACATCAGCATCAGATGCTTGGTAGCTGGTGGTGATCCAAGACTGATTCATTTTTATGAAGGTCAGTCGATCGACCGAGTCGGTGGACAGACGCACCCTGTGATCGGTTACAAAGCCTCCAGCAGCACTGAATGTGCGTTCCGAAAGAACGCTGGATGCAGGACAGGCCAGTAGCTCAATTGCATACTGTGCAAGCTCTGGCCAGTGATCCATCCTCAAGACCCAGTAACCCAGAGGATTTTCGGTGGGAAAGGTGTCCAAGTCTGATCTTGCCCCTAGGTATTCCTGCACCATGTAAAACAGACGCTGGCGATGGTTGCTGGAACCGATCATACCTTGGGGCTGCGGACCAAAAAATTGTCTGAACGCATCAGTCAGACGGCTACCTTCTCCACCGCTCCTTCTTTGACTGACCGAAGCCTCAGCAACACGTTGTCCAGAAACAGGAGTTTGTAACTTCCCAGTCTCTGGGAACGCGTTGCACAGACCTTTCTGCAAGGCCTCCCGAAGATGTTTCATCCTCTGCTCCCTCTGCGATGGCAAGATAAGGTCCGCAACCTTACCCTTGTAACGTGGATCAAGGAGGGTTGCCAGCCAGTATTGGTCCTTCTCCTTGATACCACGAATACGAGGATCCTTACGCAGGCTTTGCAGGATCAGGGAGGCCATGCAGCGTAGGTTTGCTGAGGCATTCGGTCCGAAGTCCTCTGGGTCACTAAGGACGACATGGTCCGCAGCCACCTCCTCCCAGCCACGTACAAGTCCATGTGTTTCTTGGGACTGATCCCTTAAAGACTGCTGCTGATGCTGAGTGCCAGGCTCCACCTCCATACTGACACAATCTTCCTCCTCCTCCTCCTCCTCCTCCTCGTCCTCTTCCTGTGTGATCGGCGGGCATGCAGAAACACTGTCTGGATAAAGGGGGCCTTGAGAGCTAAGGAAGTCCTCCTCTTCCTGCCTCTGTTCTGCCTCAAGTGCCCTGTCCATTATTCCACGCAGCGTGTGCTCCAACAGGTGGACAAGGGGGACAGTGTCACTGATGCATGCACTGTCACTGCTCACCATCCTCGTGGCCTCCTCAAATGGTGACAGGACAGTGCATGCATCCCTGATCATGGCCCACTGGCGTGGGGAGAAAAAAACAAGCTCCCCTGACCCTGTCCTGGTGCCATAGTCACACAGGTACTCATTGATGGCCCTCTGCTGCGTGTGCAGCCACTGCAGCATGGCCAACGTTGAGTTCCACCTGGTGGGCATGTCACAGATTAGGCGGTTCTTGGGCAGGTTAAACTCCTTTTGGAGGTCCGTCAGCCGAGCACTGGCATTATATGACCGGCGGAAATGCACACAGACTTTCCTGGCCTGCCTCAGGACATCCTGTAAACCCGGGTACCTGCCCAAGAACCGCTGCACCACCAAGTTAAGGACATGAGCCAAACAGGGCACATGGGTCATTTGTCCCTGTCGGAGGGCAGAGAGGAGGTTGGTGCCATTGTCGCAAACCACCATTCCTGCCTTAAGTTGGCGTGGCGTCAACCACCTCTGAACCTGCCCCTGCAGAGCTGACAGAACCTCTGCCCCAGTGTGGCTCCTGTCCCCCAAGCACACCAGCTCAAGCACCGCATGGCATCTTTTGGCCTGCGTACTTGCGTAGCCCCTTGAATGGCTATGGAGCACCGCTGGTTCCAAAGACAAAGCACAGGAAGAGGCCATGGAGGAAGAAGAAGAGGAGGGGGTGGAGGAGAGAGGTGTGTCACAATCATTAGCATTTTGGAGGCGTGGTGGCGGAACAACCTCCAACACTACTGCACCTTGTCCTGCATGCTTCCCAGCTGCCAGCAGAGTCACCCAATGCGCCATGAAACTTAAGTAACGTCCCTGTCCATGCCTGCTGGACCATGAGTCAGCGGTAATATGCACCTTACCGCTGACCGCCCTGTCCAGCGAGGCATGGACATTGCCTTCCACATGCCGGTAGAGAGCCGGAATCGCCTTCCGTGAGAAAAAGTGGCGTTTAGGTACCTGCCACTGAGGAACCGCACATTCCACAAACTCACGGAAGGGGGCAGAGTCTACCAACTGAAAAGGCAGCAGTTGAAGTGCTAGCAATTTTGCCAAGCTAGCATTCAACTGCTGCGCATGTGGATGGCTGGGAGCAAACTTCTTTCGGCGGTGCAGCAGCTGGGGCAGGGAAATTTGCCTGGTACAATCTGACGTCGGTGTACCAAAAGCAGATTGCCCACAAGTACTTGGCTGTGACACACCTAATTCTACACCTTCATTCCTCTCAGTGCAGGTCTCAGAGAGGACTGAAAGTATAGTGGGGTTGGAGATCTCAGCTGATGAGGAGCAAGGAGAGGTCCTCTTTGTTCTTTGGTGTGGGTCTTTTAGATACGCTTGCCAGCGAACTGCATGGCAGGTCAACATATGTCTGGTCAAGCATGTGGTACCCAAGCGGGAGATGTTTTGGCCACGCGAGATACGCTTGAGACATATGTTGCAAATAGCAGTGGTGCGATCTGATGCACTCGTCTCAAAAAAGGCCCACACCAAAGAACTTTTTGAATAACGCACAGAGACTGCAGCGCCCTGCACATGTGGAGCTTTGGGGTGTGATGCAGTCAATGTGCTGCCCTTAGGCTGGCCCCTGGAGGGCATCCTGCCTCGTTGGTGATGTGCCGCCTCCTCCTCCTCCTCCTCTCTCCTATCAGGCACCCACGTTGAGTCAGTGACCTCATCATCCCCTCCCTCCTCATCACTGGAGCAAACCTGGCAGTATGCTGCAGCAGGGGGAGCATGACTGCCAGATTGCTGTCCTTCTTGGGCACCCCCTCTGTCTGCGCTCATGTTACTGCCTTCATCGAGCTCAGTATCATCATCAGAGCCTTCCAATTGCTGGGCATCCTCCTGGAGCATGTGCCCAACACTGTGGTCAAACAGTTCGAGGGACTCCTCAGGAGGACATGGTGGGGCTAGGGAAGGAGTCACTGATGACATTGAGCCGGGGGAAGAGGCCGCTGCTTTGCCAGACAAAGTACCTTGGGCATGGGTGAGAGAGGATGAGGAGGATGAGGACGGCTTGGTCATCCACTCGACCAAGTCTTCCGCATGTTGTGGCTCAACACGGCCAACTGCCGAAAAAAAGCCCAAGCGTGTCCCACGGCCACATGCTGATGAGGATGCACCGTCTCCATGACCAGCACTAGACACAGAGCCTGCTTGCCCTCTCTTATTGGCTTGTGACTGTCTGCCTCTCCTTCTTGGCCTTCCAGACATACTAATGGCCTGTAGCTGCACTAAGCTGGGATATGTATATATATATATATATATATATATATATATGTACTGATACTGCAGCTAGCAAAATCAACTGCCTGCCTGTAGTATGAGAACACCACCAACCTTCTACAGGTAGCTTTAGCTGAACACTGTGAGGTGGACGCACCCCACTAATTTGTAGGTTTAGCTGAACACTGTGAGCAGGACGCACCCCACTAACTTGTAGGTTTAGCTGAACACTGTGAGGTGGATGCACCACACTAACTTGTAGGTTTAGCTGAACACTGTGAGGTGGACGCACCACACTAACTTGTAGGTTTAGCTGAACACTGTGAGCAGGATGCACCCCACTAACATGTAGGTTTAGCTGAACACTGTGAGCAGGACGCACCCCACTAACTTGTAGGTTTAGCTGAACACTGTGAGCAGGACACACTGCACTAACTGTAAATAGTCTAGCTGCCTGACTGTGGTACTAATAGGATCAAAAGAACACCATTAATTTTCTTCAGGTAGCTGTATATACTGTAACAAGACAAGCCTGCCTGTCAGTAAGAAGATAACAGGAACGGATCTAGCTGAACACTGTCAGCAGTACGCACTGCACTAACTTGTAGGTTTAGCTGAACACTGTGAGGTGGACACACCACACTAACTTGTAGGTTTAGCTGAACACTGTGAGCAGGACGCACCCCACTAACTTGTAGGTTTAGCTGAACACTGTGAGCAGGACGCACTGCACTAACTGTAAATAGTCTAGCTGCCTGACTGTGGTACTAATAGGATCAAAAGAACACCAGTAATTTTCTTCAGGTAGCTGTATATACTGTAACAAGACAAGCCTGCCTGTCAGTAAGAAGATAACAGGAACGGATCTAGCTGAACACTGTGAGGTGGATGCACCACACTAACTTGTAGGTTTAGCTGAACACTGTGAGCAGGACACACCCCACTAACTTGTAGGTTTAGCTGAACACTGTGAGCAGGATGCACTGCACTAACTGTAAATAGTCTAGCTGCCTGACTGTGGTACTAATAGGATCAAAAGAACACCAGTAATTTTCTTCAGGTAGCTGTATATACTGTAACAAGACAAGCCTGCCTGTCAGTAAGAAGATCACAGGAACGGATCTAGCTGAACACTGTGAGCAGGACGCACTGCACTAACTTGTAGGTTTAGCTGAACACTGTGAGCAAGACGCACCGCACTAACTTGTAGGTTTAGCTGAACTCTGTGAGGTGGACGCACCCCACTAACTTGTAGGTTTAGCTGAACACTGTGAGCAGGACGCACCCCACTAACTTGTAGGTTTAGCTGAACACTGTGAGCAGGACACACCGCACTAACTTGAAGGTTTAGCTGAACACTGAGCAGGACGCACCCCACTAACTTTTGTAGGTTTAGCTGAACACTGTGAGCAGGACGCACTGCACTAACTGTAAATAGTCTAGCTGCCTGACTGTGGTACTAATAGGATCAAAAGAACACCAGTAATTTTCTTCAGGTAGCTGTATATACTGTAACAAGACAAGCCTGCCTGTCAGTAAGAAGATAACAGGAACGGATCTAGCTGAACACTGTGAGCAGGACGCACCGCACTAACTTGAAGGTTTAGCTGAACACTGAGCAGGACGCACCCCACTAACTTTTGTAGGTTTATCTGAACACTGTGAGCAGGAAGCACTGCACTAACTGTAAATAGTCTAGCTGCCTGACTGTGGTACTAATAGGATCAAAAGAACACCAGTAATTTTCTTCAGGTAACTGTATATACTGTAACAAGACAAGCCTGCCTGTCAGTAGGAAGATAACAGGAACGGATCTAGCTGAACACTGTGAGCAGGACGCACTGCACTAACTTGTAGGTTTAGCTGAACACTGTGAGCAGGACGCACCCCACTAACTTGTAGGTTTAGCTGAACACTGTGAGCAGGACGCACTGCACTAACTGTAAATAGTCTAGCTGCCTGACTGTGGTACTAATAGGATCAAAAGAACACCAGTAATTTTCTTCAGGTAGCTGTATATACTGTAACAAGACGAGCCTGCCTGTCAGTAAGAAGATAACAGGAACGGATCTAGCTGAACACTGTGAGGTGGACGCACCACACTAACTTGTAGGTTTAGCTGAACACTGTGAGCAGGACGCACTGCACTAACTGTAAATAGTCTAGCTGCCTGACTGTGGTACTAATAGGATCAAAAGAACACCAGTAATTTTCTTCAGGTAGCTGTATATACTGTAACAAGACGAGCCTGCCTGTCAGTAAGAAGATAACAGGAACGGATCTAGCTGAACACTGTGAGGTGGACGCAC
Organism: Aquarana catesbeiana; assembly: GCF_042186555.1. Taxonomy (NCBI): domain Eukaryota; kingdom Metazoa; phylum Chordata; class Amphibia; order Anura; family Ranidae; genus Aquarana; species Aquarana catesbeiana. The sequence continues at coordinate 491,603,540 of NC_133325.1, forward strand.
CACACTAACTTGTAGGTTTAGCTGAACACTCTAAGCAGGACGCACTGCACTAACTGTAAATAGTCTAGCTGCCTGACTGTGGTACTAATAGGATCAAAAGAACACCAGTAATTTTCTTCAGGTAGCTGTAAATACTGTAACAAGACAAGCCTGCCTGTCAGTAAGAAGATAACAGGAACGGATCTAGCTGAACACTGTGAGCAGGACGCACTGCACTAACTGTAAATAGTCTAGCTGCCTGACTGTGGTACTAATAGGATCAAAGGAACACCAGTAATTTTCTTCAGGTAGCTGTAAATACTGTAACAAGACAAGATAACAAGAACGGATCTAGCTAAACTGAATACAGTGTATATATATATATATATATATATATATATATATATATATATGCAACACCTGGGATGCATATATATACACAATACACTGTAAGTGCAGATAACTGACTGACTGTTCTGCCTAATCTATCTAACTCAAATCAAATGTCACTGTCTGTCTCTCTCTCTCTCTCTCAATGAACGCCGGAACACACACTACACAGGGCTGCCGTGCAGGTGGCCTTATATAGTGTGGGGCGTGTACTAAATCCCCTGAGCCATAATTGGCCAAAGCCTCCTTGGCTTTGGCCAATTACGGCTCTCTGTTCAGGCGGCGCTGTGATTGGCCAAGCATGCGGGTCATAGTGCATGCTTGGCCAATCATCAGCCAGCAATGCACTGCGATGCCGCAGTGAATTATGGGCCGTGACGCGCCACACGAATTTGGCGCGAACGGCCCATATCGTTCGCAATTCGACGAACGATCGAACAGCCGATGTTCGAGTCGAACATGGGTTTGACTCGAACACGAAGCTCATCCCTACTCCTGAAGAACTGCTTCACACTATTTTAACTCCACCTTCTAATATGCATGGGAACAGATGGCTTTAGAACCAGATTATTTAGCCACCTCAATACTGGGCACTTTCACCTCCTTCCTGCCCAGAACAAATTTCAGCTTTCAGTGATGTCACACTTTGAATGACAATTTCCCGGTCATGCAACACTGTACCCAAATTACATTTTTATAATATTTTTCATACAAATATAGCTTTCTTTTGGTGGTATTTAACCACGTTAGTACAAGGCACTTTCACCCCCCTTCCTTTCCAGACCAATTTTCAGCTTTCAGTGCTCTCACACTTTCAATAACAATTACTCAGTCATGTTACACTGTACCCCAACAGGGAGCCAAGCACAGAAAGTAAACCAAGGAGCCAAAGTAATTATAAAAGTCACACTGGACCGCTGCTACCGCACTCAAATGACCAAATGAAAAAAAGACAAAAACAACAGAATTGGGAAGTGCAGCCATTTCCCCACCACTTTTGGCTCCATTGCTGGCACTATCACAGTGAGTTTGTCAATTCTGACAATTTTCCCATGTACATAGCAAAAAATACACCCCAAAATACATTCTGCTACTCCTCCTGAGTATGGCAATACCACATGTGTAAGACTTTTACACAGTCAGGCCACATACAGAGGCCCAACATCCAAGGAGCACCATCAGGTATTCTAAGGGCATAAACTACACATTTAATTTCCTTAGTACCGATCACATTTTTGAAGGCCCTGGAGCACCAGGTCAATAGAATTAGATGTGGCAAATGATCACAGACAGATGTGGAAGATGATCACCAACAGATGTGCACAGATGATCATGGACAGATGTGCACAGATGATCATGGACAAATGTTCACCAGATGATCCTGGGCAGATGTGCCAGATAATCATGTGTGGATGTGTGCTAGATGATCAGAGACAGATATGTCAGATGATCATGGACAGATGTGTCAGATGATCATAGACAGATGTGCGCCAGATGACCATGGACAGATGTGAAAGATGAGCCAGATGATCATGGAAAAATGTGCGCAGATGATCATAGACAGATGTGTGCCAGATGTGCACCAGATGATCACAGACATGTGCCAGATGATCAAGGACAGATGTGCCAGATAATCACAGGCAGATGTGAGCCAGATGATCACAGACAGATGCGTCAGATGATCATGGACAGATGTGCCAGATGATCGTGGACAGATGTGCATCAGATGATCATGGACAGATGTGCGCCATATGATCACGGAAGATATGTGCCAGATGATCACGGACAGATGTGCCAGATGATCACGGACAGATGTGCAGAGATGATCACGGACAAATGTGAAAGATGTGCCAGATGATCATGGACAGATGTGCATCATATGTGTGCCAGATCACAGAAAGATATGCGCCAGATGATCACAGACAGATGTGCCAGATGATCATTGACAGATGTTTACTGGGACAGATGTGGACAGATGTTCAATAGAACAGATATTTACTGGGACAGATGTTCAGTGGGACAGATGTGTGACAGGTGTTGGTGTTTTTCACTGTTTGGGGACACTGGGGATACTAGCTGGGTGATCAGTGTGTAAAAAACTAAAAAACAGCTCATACACACTGATCTTCAGCTCGTGGATTTGCTTTCCTTCTCCTCACTGACTCTGTTACACTACATGAAGTAATTTGGCCCTCCTGATCACATGATGGCTGTGTCCATCACAGAGCCCTCCTGCCGAGCAACGTTGCCCTGTCATTAGGGGAACACAGGCACATCAGAATTCAGCCGCTGCGCGGGCATGTGGCTTCATGATCCTGCTTCTTGTGACATTCCCCCAGGCTGTGTTTACATCACATGATGGCTGTGATTGAACACAGCCATCATGTGATCAGGAGGACAAATTACAGGGCCCTCCTGCTGATTGGAGCCATGCAGCCGCGCAATCCCACTCCTTCTGAAGTACATTCAGGAAGTCCACTCAGAAGGAGGAAGTGTCCACCTGGCCATTTATGTTCAGTGGTTGGGTGTGAAGTGGTTAATGACCATTGTTTTTTTTTAATCTTTTGGTAAATAAATGAAAAAAGACCGAAAATTGTGAAAATAAATGTATTTTTCTTTGTTTCTGTTATACAATTTTGCAAATAATTAATCTTTGTTCATAAATTTATGCCAAAATGTATTCTCCTACATTTCTTTGGTAAAAAGCCCAAGTCAGTGTATATTATTTAGTCTGTATATATATATATATATATATATATTATATATATGTAGGAAGACCAGTATGGTGGCCTGAATTTATGGGAGGAGCCCGGGGGGTATTTAACCAGCCCACTCGCCTGTGGTACTTGTCGGTTTCCTGTGCACGATGTACGTCACTAGGCTGACTATTCAAAAACCAGCGTCCGTGAGTTTTTGTCTCGCAAGTTCCCGCATTCGCAAAATTCCGTGCTCGAGAGTTTCGAGGTCCTCGTTACCGATTCGTATTTTCGTACTACGCGTCTGGCTCGGCTGTCGCAGGTAGGGTTCCGAATGACGTTTTTGTTTTCACGCATTGTTAGATATCATGTCACTAAACCGTGATATCAAACTTATGAATCACTCGCAATTTCACAAAGTAACCGCAACGCATACTACTCGCACTATCGTTACGTTAGCTATTCTCGTTATTTGTAAACCTCCACGACGTAGACGTCGCTTCATTTAGGCATGTCTTAACAATTGTTACCATGCTTCATTAGACAAACAGTTGTGATTCGCAAATTTGCAATTTTCTATCGACTCGTGTCAGTTCGATACTAAGTCATTTCTCATTTCAGATACATTTCTAAGCATTTCAAACATTTCAAACCATTTCAAATCATTTCGTTCATTTCAGTCACGTACCGCGCTCCAATTCGAATCCAGTCGCATCTAAAGATGTGCCGATTCGCGCCGGTGTGCCACAGTTGCTTACGGCCTAATTTCAGTACATGCTCCAGAGTCAGATTTGTTGTCAGTTGCTCCTCGCGACTCACCGATTCGTATTTCTTTCATGGCCAGCATTTCACTGTCACGTATCGCGCTCCGATACGAATCCAGTCGCATCAAAAAACGCACCGATTCATCTCGGCGTGCCCCAGGTATTTGCCACATTTCAGTACATGCTCCAGAGTCCGATTCGTAGTCAGTCGCAACTGCGGCATGAACGATTCGTGCCTCTGTCATGGCAAACAAACTACTCCACTGTCACTTACCAAGCTCCGGTTCGAATCCAGTCACATCTATAATGCACCGATTTGTTACAGTGTGTCCCAGGGCTCGGCCTCATTTCAGTACATGCTCCAGAGTCCGGATCGTGGTTAGTCGCAGATGCCGGGCGACCGATCCGCATCTCTGTCATGGGAATCAAATACCATTCATTTCACTCCCACATATCACACTACTGTTGTGAATCTAGTCGAATCCGAGATGCACCGATTCATTACGGCGTGCCCCTGTTGTTTCAGCTTATCCTATACCTGTACCAGAGCTCGGTTCATTGTCAGTCGCAGTGGCGGCACAATCGATTTGTGCCTCGGTCAGGGTAAAACATTTCAGTCATTTCATTGTTACGTACTGCGCTCCGATTCAAATGCAGTTGCATCTAAAGATGCACCGATTCGTTCTGGTGTGCACCAATGTTTTCTGTTGCCTCATTTCAGTACATGCTCCAGAGTCCAGTTTGTTGTCAGTCGCAGTCGCGGCATGACCGAGCCAGACCTCTGTCATGGCAAGATATTTCATTCATTTCATGATCAAGGCAAACATTTCATTCATTTTGTTGTTGCTACACCGCACTTAAGATTCAAATCTTAAGCATTCGTAAGGTATCGATTCAATCCATTAGGCCACAACAGTCTGGGCCTTGTTTCATACCAGACCCCACAGTTCAACTTGTAGCTTGTCGCAGTCGCAGCATATCGATTCGTGCCACCATCAAGGCATTTACATTTCACTTAGTTTTTTCATTCCATGCACCTGTCGTTTAAATCACCATACAAGTACTACTTTAAGATTAGTTAGCAAACCCTTCACAAGTTGTCACCTTTCATTTTACTCCAGGTCAGTCAAAGTTCAGTAGGTCCACCCTGCACCAGGTTGGACGATTTCCCCCCAGGTAAAAAAAAAAAAGAACATAAAGCTGGGTAAGTATGGCTTTAGGGAAAGGAAGCAAACTTAAAATTCATGTCACCCCCAACAGGTTCCAGTCAACCAAAACATGATCTCAAGGACAGAATATCTTATCTAGATCAACCATGTCCCAGGCCGGCAGCGAAGACTTCACAGCCCCTCTGTCACCTTCTCCGGTCTCAGAGAGCGGCAGTGTACAGTCCCTCAGGGGATGGACTATTCCCAAGCAGAGCTGAGACGCAGAAGTGTGCCCTTCCCCGCTACAGCCAGGAAAGGTGAGCTCTTCAAGCTCCTCTTCCCCCCCGCCAGCCGCAGCAGGACCCAGCACTCAGCAGGCATCTCTCCAGTCAATATCCTCTGCCATCTCACAGCTCCACACTATGGTAGCGTCCCTGTCTTCCTGGTCACGGAGGTACAAACCAGAGTGGCTCTCCTGGAGGCTCGGCCGGCCATGGCTATACCTGACCCGACCGCAACCCAAGTTTTGACACCCCTTCCTGCAGGTACCACAGGGTGGAGCCCCAATGTCTACCCCTCCCATTTAGTTCCGGCCACTATCAGGAAGGACATTCTGGACGGCAGGGACATCAACCTTGCTATTCCCCTCATTTCTGTCCATGATCTGGCTGATAATAAGGCCTATACCTGGGGTGACGTGTCGGTGGTCCTTAAGGCCAAAGACCCCAAACTCAATCGGAAACTATCTGTCCCAGAATTCACATTGGCCTTTGGCATGCTGAGGGATGTCCTATGTTCAGCCACCCCCAGCAGGAGGGAAGAGCTGGACTTATACCTCCATACCGTAGAAGATCTGGGCTACAAGTATGGAGGATTTTCATTTTATGACTATCATCGTTCTTTTTCCGCAAAGGCAGCAGCCAGACTCACACAGTTTCAAACGACCACAAATTGGAGCCTCATGGAGACAGAGCTGTTCTGTCGCCACTTTGCCAGTTTGCGCTCACCACTGTGTGCAATTTGCCAGTCCTCCACTCACACCGCCACCTGGTGCGCTAATGCGTCAATCAGAAGTCCCTTCGAATTTCCCTCCACCTCCGGTGTACTTCAGGGTCAGTTGGTCCCTGCACAAATGCCTCAGGTGGACAAATTTGGATGCCCAGTCCGAACCGTGGGAGGGGCAGCCATCTGCAACAATTACAATTACTGGTCTTGCAACTTCAGTCAGTGCCACCTGCTCCACATCTGCACCTTATGCCAAAGAGCGCATCCAAGAAACCTGTGCGAAGTCAAGCAACAGAAGAGGGCATGACTAAGCCGAGTCAACGTCTTGTGGCTAGGGTTCTACCTCACCTCACACCCCACCCCCTCCCTTGCCAGCTACCTTATCCAAGGTTTCTCAGAAGGGTTTCACACCGGCCTCATTTCACTGCCTCATACTACCTACGAATGTAGGAATCTCCACTCAGCGGCCACTGACGAGCAGGCCATAGACCAGCTCTTGCAAACAGAGATAGATCGAGTTCATTATAGGCCCCTTCACTCAGCCCCCTTTTAGTATTTGGAGAGTCAGCCCTATTGGGCTTGTCAAGGTCAAGTTCTCAAATAAACTACGTTTGGTGTACGACTTGTCTGCGCCTCATTCTTCCCACATCCCCAGTCTCAATTCCCTAATCCCCTCTGAAGAGTTCTCCCTAAAATATTCCTAGATATGGCAATCCAAGCAATCATCAAAGCAGGTACAGGTGCTTGGCTCTCCAAAGCTGACATCTCGGACGCCTTCAAGCTCCTGCCTATGCACCCATCCCTTTGGTGCTGGCATGGCATCAAGTGGAAGGAGGCATATTATTTTGCCACGAAATTGACTTTCGGTTCAAAGAGTAGCCCTTGGCTCTTCGATACATTTGCTCAGTCCCTCGCCTGGATACTCTTGCACAAAGCTCAGTGTCAAGAGGTCATCCATTACTTGGACGACTTCTTACTAATAGAACCACCCAGCATGCCCCCAGGAGACCTCGACAAACTCAGAGTCGTATTCGGAAATCTCAATGTTCCCATCGCTGAGCATAAAGTCGACGGTCCAGCACACAACATCACCTTTCTTGGGGTCAATTTAGACACTGGCACCATGCAGGCCAGTCTCCCCCTCGACAAACTAACCCGCATTAGGGTGGTCCTCCAAGAGTTCACCCACACTAGGGGGTGTACTAAAAAGCAGCTGCAATCTCTCCTGGGAATGCCTAATTTCGCCATGCGAATTATTCCACAAGGTCGCACCTTTGTGTCACGTCTGCTGGTATTTCTGTCACAAACTCAAGACCCCGATCAGATCCTAAATCTAGATACCGCAGCAATAGCGGACCTATCTATGTGGGAGGAATTCCTTTCCACCTGGAATGGTATATCCCTATTTATACCTACGGTTTTGTCCCATTCACCCCAGGTGGTGACAGATGCTGCAGCTTCCACAGGCTTCGCGGCAATTTTTGGCCACCAATGGTTTTCAGGACCCTGGCCTCCACAGATACTGTTGATACCTGGCTTCACCCGAACATCCTCCCTCTTCGAGCTCTATCCTATAGTGGCAGCCGCACAGCTCTGGGGTCATCATTGGACAGGGCAACCTGTGGTCTTCACCACCGACAATCAGGCCACGGCAGACATTATCAACAAAGGCAGGTCCAAGTCCCTAGCAGTCATGTCCTTCTTGCGCAGATTGGTACAACTGTCTTTGCAACATCAGTTTAATATCCACTGCTCATTTATTCCAGGCAAATACAACCTAGCTGCAGACGCACTGTCACATTTTAATTACGCTTCTTTTTTCAAACAGGTTCCCGGAGCCGACCCTGTGTCAGCCCCTATCCCCGTTTGGTCTCAGCTGACCCTGGACTAGTTCAACATTTACAAGGAGCAACGCAGCTTATCAATCACTCACTCTCCCATAACACACTCAAAGCCTACCAGACAGCTTGGAGGGCGTTCAGTAAATTCCTGGCACCCTGCTTCGAGGGAACAACAGATGTCAAGCAAGTACTGGCCTTCATTTCATATTGCCACACTCAGCTGGCCTTATCCCATAATACTATTCGGCTATACCTAGCCGGCATACAACATTTCTTGACTCTTCAAGACCCTGCAAAATCTTCAATGTTTTCGTCCCACGCTATCCGAGTCATCCTACGTGGCACTCAGAAACCATCCTACGTGGCACTCAGAAACACCAACCGGTGGTCAGTACCAAACGTTTACCCATTACGGGGCCCATCTTTAGGGATATGTCGACCATCCTGAATACTTCTCCATTCGGTCTTCTCTCCAGTACGGTCCTACAAGCAGCCATATACTTGGCCTACTACGGGTTCTTGCGACCTGGCGAGTTTACCTGCAGGCCGCAGGCCAAGTACTATGCAGACGGCACTTGGTTCGCTACCAAGACCACTTCGTCCTCCACCTGGAGGTTTCTAAAACCCAGCAGGCAGGCTCTGGAGTGGACATTCACCTTTACAAAACCAATAATGACTGGTGTCCAGTCACCGTACTTAATCAACTTCTGTCAATCCTGCCTGAACAACTGGACTCCAGTCCCCTTCTACCATTTCCAGTCAAACCCTTAAGTGCCTGCCAGTTTGTGAAACACATAAGGATACTTCTTCTGACCTTAACCCTAGTCAGTACTCCGGCCATTCCTTTCGTATTGGAGCGGCCTCAGCAGCATCCCACCACGGGGTCCCAGACCACGTCATTAAAAGACTAGGCAGGTGGAAGTCAGCCTGCTTTGCCCGGTATATCCCTAATCCTCAAGTGGAGATGGCACAGGCATTTTCAAAATTGGCTCAATGAATTACTTAATACCAATAAAATACTATACCCCTACCTGAATGTTTTTGCCCCCTTATTTTGGCATACCGTCGATCAGACTAAGGCACACTTTCAGGTCCATTTCATATGGTAAGTCCACACTTCCAGGTTCATTTCATATGGTAAGTCTTATCTTAGCTATAAAGGTTATCCATGTCCGTATCGGCCATAGGGCTTCAACTATGTATATATATATAATATATATATATATATATATATATATACTGTATATATATACAGTGGGGCAAAAAACTACAGTATTCAGTCACCAATAGGGATGAGCCGAACACCCCCCTGTTCGGTTTGCACCAGAACATGCGAACAGGAAAAAAGTTCGCTTGAACACGCGAACACCATTAAAGTCTATGGGACACGAACATGAATAATCAAAAGTGCTAATTTTAAAGGCTTAAATGCAAGTTATTGTCATAAAAAGTGTTTGGGGACCTGGGTCCTGGAAGGAAAAATTCCATTTAAAACTACCCGCGGCTATTGCATTGCCGACAATACACATAGAAGTTCATTGATAAAAACAGCATGGGAATTCAACACAGGGAAACCCCGAACCAAAATTTAAAAAAAAAAATGACGTGGGAGTCCCCCTAAATTCCATACCAGGCCCTTCAGGTCTGGTATGGATATTAAGGGGAACCCCGGCCAAAATTTAAAAAAAAAATGACGTGGGGTTCCCCCTAAATTCCATACCAGACCCTTCAGGTCTGGTATGGATTTTAAGGGGAACCCCGCGCCAAAAAAAAAAAAAAAAACGGCGTGGGGTCCCCCCAGAAATCCATACCAGACACTTATCCGAGCACGCAAACTGGCAGGCCGCAGGAAAAGAGGGGGGGACGAGAGTGCGGCCCCCCTCCTGAACCGTACCAGGCCACATGCCCTCAACATTGGGAGTGTGCTTTGGGGTAGCCCCCCAAAACACCTTGTCCCCATGTTGATGAGGACAAGGGCCTCATCCCCACAACCCCGGCCGGTGGTTGTGGGGGTCTGCGGGCGGGGGGCTTATCAGAATCTGGAAGCCCCCTTTAACAAGGGGACCCTCAGATCCCGGCCCCCCCTGTGTGAAATGGTAAGGGGGTACTTACCCCTACCATTTCACTAAAAAACTGTCAAAAATGTTAAACATGACAAGAGACAGTTCTTGACAATTCCTTTATTTAAATGCTTCTTCTTTCTTCTATCTTCCTTCATCTTCTTCTTCTTCTGGTTCTTCTGGCTCTTCTGGTTCTTCCTCCGGCGTTCTCATCCAGCATCTTCTCCGCGCCGTCTTCTATCTTCTTCTCCTCGGGCCGCTCCGCACCCATGGCATGGGGGGAGGCTCCCGCTCTTCTCTTCATCTTCTTCTTCATCCTCTTCTCTTCTTCCTTCTTGTCTTCTTCATTTTCTTCTCCGGGCCGCTCCGCACCCATGCTGGCATGGAGGGAGGCTCCCGCTGTGTGACGGAGTCTCCTCGTCTGACGGTTCTTAAATAACGGGGGGCGGGGCCACCCGATGACCCCGCCCCCCTCTGACGCACAGTGACTTGACGGGACTTCCCTGTGACGTCACGGGGAAATCCACAGGGAAGTCCCGTCATGTCCCGTGCGTCACAGGGGGCGGGGTCACCGGGTGGCCCCGCCCCCCGTTATTTAAGAACCGTCAGATGAGGAGACGCCGTCACACAGCGGGAGCCTCCCTCCATGGCAGCATGGATGCGGAGCGGCCCGGAGAAGAAAATGAAGAAGAGAAGAAGAGAAGAAGGAAGAAGAGAAGAGGATGAAGAAGAAGATGAAGAGAAGAGCGGGAGCCTCCCCCCATGCCATGGGTGCGGAGCGGCCCGAGGAGAAAAAGATAGAAGACGCCGCGGAGGAGATGCTGGACGAGAACGCCGGAGGAAGAACCAGAAGAGCCAGAAGAACCAGAAGAAGATGAAGGAAGATAGAAGAAAGAAGAAGCATTTAAATAAAGGAATTGTCAAAAACTGTCTCTTGTCATTTTTAACATTTTTGACAGTTTTTTAGTGAAATGGTAGGGGTAAGTACCCCCTTACCATTTCACACGGGGGGGCGGGATCTGTGGGTTCCCTTGTTAAAGGGGGCTTCCAGATTCCGATAAGCCCCCCGCCCGCAGACCCCCACAACCACCGGCCAGGGTTGTGGGGATGAGGCCCTTGTCCTCATCAACATGGGGACAAGGTGTTTTGGGGGGCTACCCCAAAGCACCCTCCCAATGTTAAGGGCATGTGGCCTGGTACGGTTCAGGAGGGGGGGCGCACTCTCGTCCCCCCCTCTTTTCCTGTGGCCTGCCAGGTTGCGTGCTCGGATAAGGGTCCCCCCCCACGCCGTTTTTTTGTTTTTTTTTGGCGCGGGGTTCCCCTTAAAATCCATACCAGACCTGAAGGGTCTGGTATGGAATTTAGGGGGAACCCCACATCATTTTTTTTTTTTAATTTTGGCCAGGGTTCCCCTTAATATCCATACCAGACCTGAAGGGCCTGGTATGGAATTTAGGGGGACTCCCACGTCATTTTTTTTTTTTTAATTTTGGTTCGGGGTTTCCCTGTGTTGAATTCCCATGCCGTTTTTATCAATGAACTTCTATGTGTATTGTCGGCAATGCAATAGCCGCGGGTAGTTTTAAATGAAATTTTTCCTTCGAAATGTCATTTTGCTGTCAGACTGTTCTAAACATGGGAAACATGCGCCCCTTTACAGGCATACTATAGACACCCCCCAGGTACGAAATTTAAAGGGATATTACACTTTTATTGTTTGACTTTAAGCATTATTAAAATCACTGCTCCTGAAAAAACGGCCGTTTTTAAAACTTTTTTTTGCATTGATCCATGTCCCCTGGGGCAGGACCCGGGTCCCCAAACACTTTTTATGACAATAACTTGCATATAAGCCTTTAAAATTAGCACTTTTGATTTCTCCCATAGACTTTTAAAGGGTGTTCTGTGGCATTCGAATTTGCAGCGAACACCCCAAATTGTTTGCTGTTCGGCGAACTTGCGAACAGCCAATGTTCGAGTCGAACATGAGTTCGACTCGAACTCGAAGCTCATCCCTAGTCACCAATTGTGCAAGTTCTCCCACTTAAAAAGATGAGAGAGGCCTGTAATTGTCATCATAGGTATACCTCAACAATGAGAGACAAAATGTGGAAACAAATCCAGACACATTGTCACATTGTCTGATTTTTAAAATAATTTATTTGCAAATTATGGTGGAAAATAAGTATTTGGTCAATATCAAAAGTTCATCTCAATACTTTGTTATATATACTTTGTTGACAATGGCAGAGGTCAAACGTTTTCTGCAAATCTTCACAAGGTTGTCACACACTGTTGCTGGTATGCTGGCCCATTCCTCCATGCAGATCTCCTCTAGAGCAGTGATGTTTTGGGGCTGTCACTGGGCAACACAGACTTTCAACTCCCTCCTAAGGTTTTCTATGGGGTTGAGATCTGGAGACTGGCTAGGCCACTCCAGGACCTTGAAATGCTTCTTACGAAGCCACTCCTTCCTTGCCCGGGCGGTGTGTTTGGGATCATTGTCATGCTGAAAGATCCAGCCACGTTTTATCTTCAATGCCCTTGCTGATGGGAGGAGGTTTGCACTAAAAATCTCACAATACATGGCCCCATTCATTCTTTCATGTACATGGATCAGTCATCCTGTTCCCTTTGCAGAGAAACAGCCCCAAAGCATGATGTTGCCACCCTCATGCTTCACAGTAGGTATGGTGTTCTTTGGTTGCAACTCAGCATTCTCTCTCCTCCAAACATGAGCTGTGTTTCTACTAGGGATGACCCGAACACACCCGAGCTTGGTTCGCACCAGAACCTGCGAACGGACAGAAAGTTTGCACGATCGTTAGAACCCCATTGAAGTCTATGGGACTCGAACGTTCGAAATCAAAAGTGCTAATTTTAAAGGCTAATTTGTATGGTATTGTCCTAAAAAGGGTTTGGGGACCCGGGTCCTGCCCCAGGGGACATGTATCAATGCAAAAAAAGTTTTAAAAACGTCAGTTTTTTCGGAAGCAGTGAATTTAATGATGCTTAACCGCTTGAGGTCCGGGCCATAGCCAAATGATGGCTACAGCGCAGACCCCAATCACTGGGAGGCCATCATGGGACATCCTCCCCTTTCCTTGTTCCCTGTGCGCACTCACGAGCTCGCATTGGGGAAATTCTGTGCTGGCCGGTCACAGATCGCAGTAAACGGCCAATCACAGCGGCCGTTTACAGCGCGATCGCTGGTGCCAATGAGAGATGATCTCAAATGTAAACATATGAGATCATCTCTCATTGCTGGCTCTCTCTCTTCACACAGAGACCGCGTGTGAGGAGATAGAGGATATCTGCAGCGATCTGTGCCTTCAGTGAGTGAAAACAAATTTTTTACAGTGATAAATAGTGCCCAAACCATGCCCAAACAGTGCCCAAACAGTGCCCCATCAGTACAATAGGATCTGTGCCAATCAGTGCCCACCTGTGCCAATCGGTGCCCACCTGTGCCAATCTGTGCCCACCTGTGCCCATCTGTGCCATTGGTGATCAGTGTCCGGACATCTGTGCACATCTGCTATCAGTGCCCACCTGTGCCACCTCATCAGTGCCCACCTGTGCCACCTCATCGGTGCCCACCTGTGCCAATCAGTGACCATCTGTGCCGCCTCATCAGTGCACATCTGTGCAATCAGTGCACATCTGTGCCACCTCATCAGTGGCCATCTGAGCTGCCTCATCAGTGCCCATCTGTTCCACCTCATCAGTGCCCATCTGTGCCGCCTCATCAGTGCCCATCTGTGCAATCAATCAGTGCACATCTGTTCCACCTCATCAGTGCCCATCTGTGCCACCTCATCAGTGCCCATCTGTGCCACCTCATCAGTGCCCATCTGTGCCACCTCAGTGCCCATCTGTGCCATCTCATCAGTGCCACCTCATCAGTGCATATCTGTGCCATAAATCAGTGCCCATCTGTGCCGCCTCGGTGCACATCTGTGCAATCAATCAGTGCCCATATGTGCAGCTTCATCAGTGCCTATCTGTGCCACCTCATCAGTGCACATCTGTGTAATCAGTAAACATCTGTGCCGCCTCATCAGTGCACATCTGTGCCACCTCATCAGTGCACATCTGTGCAATCAATCAGTGCACATCTGTTTCGCCTCATCAGTGCCCATCTGTTCCACTTCCATCAGTGCCCATCTGTGCACCTCATCAGTGTCCATCTGTGCCACCTCAGTGCCCATCTGTGCCATCTCATCAGTGCCAACCTCATCAGTGCATTTCTGTGCCATAAATCAGTGCCCATCTGTGCTGCCTCAGTGCACATCTGTGCAATCAATCAGCGCCCATCTGTGCAGCTTCATCAGTGCCCATCTGTGCCGCCTCATCAGTGCACATCTGTGCCGCCTCATCAGTGGACATCTGTGCAGCCTCATCAGTGCCGCCTCATCAGTGCACATCTGTGCTGCATTATCAGTGCACATCTGTTCCACCTCATCAGTGCCCCTCTGTGCAACCTCATCAGTGCCCCTCTGTGCCACCTCAGTGCCCATCTGTGCCCATCAGTGCAGGCTTAGCACACACCTGTGTAGTCGCATCACCACCAGAAAGCATGTCCAAAAGCGTACCAGATACTTTCCCAGGCTGATGAGAGCAACGGGGAGCTCTCTTGTTTGGATTCCATTTCAAACTCCGATTCTGAGCCGGACGTAAATTATGAGCCAGTCCTCAGTAGTGGAACACTGAGTGACTCAGAGGAGGAAGATATTCAGCCCGCCAAATGAAGGCGTTCTAGTGAGGAGGCAGTGGCATCCACCAGCACCGCAGTGCCATCCACCAGCACCACAGTGCCATCCACCAGCACCGCAGTACCTCAGCAAGAAAAGCCAAGGACCCATACCAGCCTTCCCTATGACCTTCAGAATCCCTTGTGGCTTTCTCCTAATTCAGGAGAAGCCAACATCCCCCCTTTCACTGCCCAGCCAGGAGTCCAGGTGGACACAGAAAATTTTTCCCCAATCATTTTTTTTTATTTAATTTTTACAGAGGACATGCTATCAACAATTGTGGCCCAGTGCAACCTTTATGCACAGCAATTTATTTTAAATAATGCAACCTCCTATTATGCCCATCCCTACGAGTGGAGAGACCTAACGGTGGATGAGTTGAAAGTTTATTTAGGCCTAACATTTTGTATGGGACTCACCAAAAAAAACACAGTGAATTCCGATTGGTCAACCCACCCCATCCACCACATGCCAATCTTCTCCAAGGTAATGCCCAGAACCAGTTCCTTCATTTTAATGATAACACCCAGTGCCCTCCCTGAAATGACCCAAATTATGACAGGCTTTTCAAAATATGTCCACTTCTAAATTATTTTTCTTAAGTATTCCCCTAGCTGTTTACCCCGGACCAACACATATGTGTGGATGAGTCCCTTGTTAAATTTAGTAGCAGGCTTAAAATCATACAATTTATTCCCAGCAAAAGGGCCCGCTATGGGGTGAAGGTATACAAATTATGTGACCGAGTCACAGGGTACATGAATGCCTTCAAAGTGTATGAAGGGAAAGACACCCAGCTGCAACCCCCTAATTGCCCAGACTACTTGGGATCAAGCGGGAAAATTGTTTGGGACCTCATATACCCCCTAGTGAAGAAAGGCTACCACCTGTATGTAGACAACTTCTACACATCTCTGCCCCTGTTCCACAACCTTCACTGGAAGAAGACGCCAGCATGTGGCACCATAAACAAGAACCGGAAGGGCTTTCCTCAAAGTCTTGTCAATAAGAGGTTGAGGAAAGGAAAAACAGAAGTCTGCAGAACAAGGAGATTTTGGCAGTGAAGTGGAGGGACAGAAGAGATGTCTATGTGTTGTCTTCAATCCACAATGATACCTTCGTGGAAATCCCTAGAAGAAATGGCCCCATCCAAAAACCAAAATGCGTTTATGAATATAATTTGTTCATGGGGAGAGTCGACTTCAATGACCAAATGTTGGAACCATACCTTGCCACAAGACGGACATACCATTGGTATAAAAAAGTCGCAATTTATTTTTTTAAATTGGCCATATACAACTCATATGTCATTTACCGCAACTCCATCCAAAACCCCAAATGCTTCCTTGGCTACCAGGAGGAAATTTACACTGCCCTTATATTCCCGAACGGCCCACTAGAAAACATTTGATCAGATGTTCTTAGTTGACTCTCCGAACGCCACTTTCCAGATAGACTCCCTCCCAGACCAACAGGCCAACAACGTAAAAAAAAAAAAAGGTAAGGTGTGTACCAGAGCAGGAGTCAGAAGAGACACATCTTATTACTGTGCCCAATGTCCTTTCGAACCAGGCCTCTGCATAGGTGAATGTTTTCGCCGTTACCATACTTCAATAAATTATTAGTAAGTATGATAAATATAATCCTTAGTTCCTTCCTTCACACACCTTCACACCCCTTATGCCACTGCCTGCTCTTTAACTGACCCTGGCTTGTTATTTGACCATGCTTCTGCCTGCCGATTCTGTACATACCGCTGCCTGATCTGGAACTGACCCTGGACTGTTATTCAAGCATGCTTCTGCCTAACGATTCTGTACATACCTCTGCCTGATCTGGAACTGACCTTGGACTGTTTGACCATGATATTTGCCTGCCTCTTGGACTGATCTTGTACCCTGCAACTGGACTAGTGGGATTCAACACAGGGGTCTCACATATGTGAGGGGCTCCAAAATTGTTTTTCTGGATGAAGAAATTTTTTTTTTCTCATTCCTAGATTAGGGTCTGGAGACTCAGAGGCTTCAAAGAGATTTGGATGGGAGAAGCCTCTGCCCCTGTCCCCATTCTGTCCTGAACGAGGCCCTACTTCTGCCTGCAGCCTGTAGGACATACTGCCATTATGTCCCTGCCTGTTGCACTGACCACACCACATGTTCCTGCCTACTACCAGAACCAATTTTTGGCACTTCTGACAATATCTCTGCCTGCACTAACCCTGGACTGTATATGGACAGTATCACTGCCTGCTGCCTGGACAATTGTGTTTGCTGTTGCTGACTAAGTCCCTGCCTGCTGCTTGGACCAGTGCTATCATCCTGTGTACAACTACGCTACTACAACCAAAGGTAATCTTTTGTTTATGCTTTGCTCAGCATAATGTATTTTAGGGTGTAATTCTTGTTATGTACATGCTATGTGTCCCTGGAACACCTGATGGTGTTCCTTGCATGTTCAATCTCTGTATGTGGTCAGGCTGTGTAGAAGTCTCACACATGTGGTATTGCCATACTCAGGAGGAGTAGCAGAATGTATTTTGGGGTGTCATTATTGCTATCTAAATGCTATGTGTTGGAGACATCTTATAAATGGACAACTTTGTGTAATAAAAATGCATTTTCATTTTTTTCCACATTTTCCAAAAACTTCTGGAAAAAAATGAACGGTTCAAAAGACTCACCATGCCTCATAGATTATACGTTGGGGTGTTAGCTTTCCAAAATGGGGTAATTTGGTGGGTGTTTCCATTGTCCTGGTGCTTCAGGGCCTTCAAAAGTGTAATAGGTGGTGGAGAAATGAGATGTGTAATTTTTGCTCCTAGAACACCTGATGGTGCTTCCTTCATGTTGGACCTCTGTTTGTGGCCAGGCAGTGAAAAAGTCCCACACATGTGGTATTGTAATACTCAGGAGGAGTAGTAGAATGTATTTTGGGGTGTCATTTTTGCTATCTAAATGCTATGTGTTGAAGATAGCTTATAAACCGACAACTTTGTGAAAAAAAAATGCGTTTTCATTTTTTTCCACATTTTCCAAAAACTTCTGGAAAAAAATGAACCATTCAAAAGACTCACTATGCCTCATAGATTATACGTTAGGGTGTTGGCTTTCCAAAATGGGGTCATTTTGTGGGTGTTTTTTATTGTCCTGGTGCTCCAGGGCCTTCAAAAGTGTAATAGGTGGTTGAGAAATGAGATGTGTAATTTTTGCTCCTAGAACACCTGATGGTGCTCCCTTTATGTTGGGCCTCTGTTTGTGGCTAGGCAGTGAAAAAGTCCCACACATGTGGTATTGTAATACTCAGGAGGAGTAGCAGAATGTATTTTGGGGTGTCATTTTTGCTATCTAAATGCTATGTGTTGGAGATATCTTATAAACGGACAACTTTGTGTAAAGAAAATGCATTTTCATTTTTTTCCACATTTTCCAAAAACTTCTGGAAAAAAATGAACCATTCAAAAGACTCATTATGCCTCATAGATTATACATTGGGGTGTTAGCTTTCCAAAATGGGGTAATTTGGTGGGTGTTTCCATTGTCCTGGTGCTCCAGGGCCTTCAAAAGTGTAATAGGTGGTTGAGAAATGAGATGTGTCATTTTTGCTCCTAGAACACCTGATGGAGCTCCCTGCATGTTGGAACTCTGTATGTGGCCAGGCAGTGAAAAAATCCCACACCTGTGGTATCGTTATACTCAGGAGGAGTAGCAGAATGTATTTTGGGGTGTCATTTGTGGTATGCACATGCCATGTGAGAGAAATAAGCTATTACAATGACAATTTTGTGAAAAAAAATAAATAAATAAATAAAAATCTTAATATTGCAAAGAATTGTGGGAAAAAATTACAACTTCAAATAACTCACCATGCCTCTTACTAAATACCTTGAAATGTCTACTTTCCAAAAAGGGGTCATTTGGGGGGCATTTGTACTTTCCTGGCTTGTTAGGGTCTCAAGAAATGAGATAGGCGTCGTTTGTAAGTTGGATGTTTGAAAGTAGGGGCCTGCCTTATCTACTCTGCAGAAATTGGGGCCTTAAGTGTTGGTGTTGCCACAACACTGTAATGCCCCGTACACACGGTCGGATTTTCCGATGGAAAATATGTGATAGGACCTTGTTGTCGGAAATTCTGACTGTGTGTAGGCTCCACCACACATTTTCCATCGGATTTTCCGACACACAAAGTTTGAGAGCAGGATATAAAATTTTCCGACAACAAAATCCGTTGTCGGAAATTCCGATCGTGTGTACACAAATCCGACGGACAAAGTGCCACGCATGCTCAGAATAAATAAAGAGATGAAAGCTATTGGCCACTGCCCCGTTTATAGTCCCGACGTACGTGCTTTACGTCACCGCGTTCAGAACGATCAGATTTTCCGACAACTTTGTGTGACCGTGTGTATGCAAGACAAGTTTGAGCCAACATCCGTCGGAAAAAATCCTAGGATTTTGTTGTCGGAATGTCCGAACAAAGTCCGACCGTGTGTACGGGACATAAGCCCTCACAGTTATTCTTGGTGGGTGCAGGAACGGGCTCTGCTGTGAAATATTAGATCAAGAATTGTAATTACATGCCCCTGTTGAACAGGGTCAGAAAAATTGGGCCTTTGGTGGTGGTGGTGGTGTTGCCACAATACTGTAAGTCCTCACAGTTACTCTTGGTGGGAGCTGGAATGTGCCCTGCTGTGAAATATTAGATCAAGAATTGTAATTACATGCATCTGTTGAACAGGGGCAGAAAAATTGGGCCTTTGGTGGTCGTGCCACAACACTGCAACCCCTCACAGATACTCTAGTTGGAGCACAGGAAGGAGCCCTCCTGCAAAATATTGTATCAAAAATTGTAATTACATGCCCCTGTTAAACAGGGGCTGAACAATTGGGCCTTAGGCACTGGTGCTGGTGCCACAACACTGCAACCCCTCACAGATACTATAGTTGGAGCGCAGGAGCGCAGGAGCGCTCCAAAGTATTGCATCAAAAATTGTAATTGCACGCCCCTGTTAAACAGGGGCTGAAAAATTGTGCCTTAGGCACTGGTGCTGGTACCACAACACTGCCACCCCTCACAAATATTCTAGTTGAGTGCAGCAACGAACCCTCCTTGCAAATATTGCATCAAAAATTGTAATTACACGCCCCTGTTAAACAGGGGCTGAAAAATTGGGCCTTAGCCACTTGGGGCGGCGCCCAGAACCAAAAATATTCTTACAAGCTATCAGCATGATCATTGAGGAGGAAGAGGATAGTCACTCAGCATTAGGGATGAGCTTCGAGTTCGACTCGAACATTGGCTGTTCGCAAGTTTGCCGAACAGCGAACAATTTGGGGTGTTCGCGGCAAATTCAAATGCCGCGGAACACCCTTTAAAAGTCTATGGGAGAAATCAAAAGTGCTAATTTTAAAGAACAAAAAAAAAAAATACTGCGCTACCTATAGAAAATATCCCCCCAAAAAGCAGCAGTTAAACAGTGAGATGTGCACTAAAATAACTAATAAAAAGGAAATAACCGCGCTAAATATAAGTGAAACACGTGAAACAATCTCCAAGACTTCCGTGAGGAAGTGCATATATAAATACAAAAATGTTGAAAATTATTAACAATTAAATTATGGAAAGTACATGGGTCAACACATGTATGTATGAATCAAACATGAGTGTCCATATGTGATATTTGCGAATAAAAATAAGTGTCCATATATAGTAACAGAAAATAAAAATGTGAAGTAATGATCTGAAAACAGTCCAAGAAAGACCCCTTGGATGAATCCAACCAGAGTCAATGTTGTAAAAAATATGAGTGACAACCCATACAGTATCCGCAAATACCCAATAATTGTGCTTACCGCAAGGCAAGCGTACACCAGCCTGTATCACGTCTTGGGTTGGAGAATCCAGATGGTGCTCTTAGACTGTATACATCGTAGCTGAAAGGATGCAATGAGGACACCAAACTTCCATCTCATGGACATGTAAATAAAAGGAAACTGGCCATAGTGTAATACTGCCAAACTAGTTAAAGTTTAGAAAAGATAGAAAACTTACACTAGTGCATAAAGATACAGCAGGAAAAAATCAAACTCAGTAGTGAAGATGAGACCCCACACTCCGTGCAAATATTGCGCTTACCACAAGGCAAGCCAACAACAGCTTGTGTTCCGTATTGGTTAACCACACCACACTATGTGATCCACCACCAGGCAAATAATGCGCTTACCGCAAGGCAAGCCAACCACAGCTTATGTTCAATAGCAGTATGAGAGATCCATTGGCGTTCTGGACTGCTTGTGGCAGGAACCGGGGGATACAGCAGAGACTCCAAAATGACATCTCACAAGCATGTAAATAAAAAGGAACTGGCCATAGTGTAATACTGATAAAAATGATTTAATAGATAAAGGTAGAAAACTCACATGAGTATGTAAAAATACAGCAAACAGCCAGCCGGCATAGCGAGCACCCGTCCACACTGAAAATGGCGATGACGTCAGAGCATCAACCTCCCGACGTACGTTTCACCACAAATGGCGTTGTCTGGGTAATGTTCCGTCTGTTGGTTATACACATTCAGGGCTTGCAAACGCCTCTTTATTTAATCCCCCTGGGGTTTTGGCTCCCTCCCTTAAAGTTTTCAGAGACATAGTACTCAGTGATTTGGATAAAATGCCTATCAATAAGGTTAAGACTGATAGAGATTTTGTGGCAGGGCTGGATTCCTTATGTGAAAATAAAATTTAGTCATCAGGCCTGCTGATAAGGGGGGTGGTATCATAGTTTTAGATAAACAAGATTACCTAGCAGAAATGCATAGGATATTAGGTGACAAGGATACATATACCCCTCTTCTCTCCGATCCTAAAATCAAGTACAAGAAGGAATTGGAAGCTTTAGTTCAGAGGGGCTTTGAACTGGGCGTCCTTAACAAAAAAGAGAAGTCCTACCTTATACCTAGGGTGCCGAGAACACCAGTGATATATTATCTTCCAAAGATTCATAAGCACCCTACCTGCCCCCCGGGACGTCCAATCGTGAGTGGTATAGATTCCATCACGTCCCGGATGGGCAGATATATAGATTTTTTCTTGCAACCCTTAGTTGTAAAGGCACCTTCTTATATTAAAGATTCACGACATGTAATCAATTCCCTTGCTGGAATCACACCGAGGCCTGGACTATGGATGGTGACAGCCGATGTCACATCGCTTTATACTGTCATACCACATAGTCTCGGCCTCCATGCAGTCGAACATTTTTTAAGGCGTGACTCCAACCTCCACACCGACCAAATTTCTTTCATTCCTGAACTGCTTCATTTTGCTGCTTCTCGCAGTTATTTTTGGTTTGGAGGGCAATTTTACAAACAGGACAGAAGGGTCGCCATGGGGGCTAAGTATGCCCCCAGCCTGGTGAACCTCTTCATGGCCCTTTGGGAGGAGGATGTCGTCTATGCCCAAAATAGACCCCAGATAGTCTTGTGGGCCAGATATATAGACGACATCCTCCTCCTATGGAATGGTAATAGGGCCGATCTTGATTTATTCCTTGAGGAACTTAATATCAATGAGAGGGGCATCTTTCTCAACTATGAGGCTAGCCAACAAAAGATTAGCTTCCTGGATCTATCCATTAGAATAGAGGGTGGTCAGTTTACCACAGCCACTCATCTTAAGAGCACCGACCGCAACTCGTACATTCCCACCAATAGTTGCCATCATGAATCCTGGATTAAGTCGGTGCCCAAAAGTCAGTATGTACGCCTAAGGCGTAATTGTTCGGACATTGGTGAATTTCTTTCGCAGGCCAATATACTGACTAAAAGATTCTTAGAGAAGGGATATTCACACACACCTCTGGCTAATACCTTAAAGGAGGTGTTAGCTATGGATAGGAAAGATCTCCTTACTGAGAAACCACCTAATAACAGTAGGATGCCTTCCATCCCATTCATTACGGCCTATTCTATTCTACATAGATCAGTGAGGAATATAATCAATAGACATTGGCATATCCTTACCAATGACACGACCCTTAATACTTTCCTCCCTGCAAGACTCCAAGTGGTTTACAGGGGTGTGCCCTCTTTAAGGGGCACCATTGCTAATAACATCATTGACCCCCCTAATATCAAAAACAGTTTTTTCAATAATCTTTATGGATTTTATCAATGCAGGAGATGCAGGATATGTTCATTAAATGGCTGCACACATAGGAGAACTTTGAGTTTTAGGTCTTCTAGCACACAGGTAGAGTTTGCTATCAAACCTTTTATCACGTGCACCACTGAGGGGGTTGTATACCTGCTCCAATGTCCTTGTGGGCTTCAGTATGTGGGGAGGACTAAGCATCCCCTCAGGGTCAGACTAAATGAGCACATGACTAATATCCTCAACGGTTTCCCCAAACATCCGGTGTCCACACATTACTCGGAAGTTCACGATAGAAATCCGGATAAAACTGTCTTCCTGGGCATTGATAAATACACACGCCCCTGGAGAGGGGGATCTTTGGTGCGAGGAATTTCTCGTTTAGAAATGGCATGGATTTTCAAAATTAAATGTTACACACCGTTCGGGTTGAATGTTGAAGTAGACCTAAATGCTTTTATTGATAATGCATAATGTTTAATTTGATGTTAACTCGATGTGACATCTCAGCATTCATGAAGGATTTTTTCGTATTTAAATTTACTTTTAATATTTTTAATCATTCCCACACCTGCCCATAATTTTTATAATTTTAGCACATTTTGTTTTTTGTTTTTTATTTATATACCTACTCCATTGGTATATGATATTTACCAACAACTAAATTGGTTTTGGGGAGTATTCGCCGTTATTACTCATAAACAACATTAAGTAATATTATTTGTATGTGGAATTTATATCCATGATCAAATATACATTCTTTTGAATTTATAGAGATAATTTTATTATTTCTCATTTGAGACTTATATTTCTCCTTTTTTCACAAGGTTCTGCCTTCTCTTCAGTTGCCACAAGAGGGCAGAGTTTTGATAGTAGATTTGCTTGGTGCTCCTTTCGAATGCCTAGCCTGTCTAACCCTCCATTAAAGTTTAGCTTTTTGATTGGGCATTTTTTATGATTATTTTTACAATCATTTTATTCCCTTGCAATAAACATTGATTTCCGCCATAGATGTTTTAGAGTATGAGTACAAGATTCAGTCTTGTTCTTGTTCCTGTTTTTGCTGATATGAGCTGTGATTAGAGAGATGCGGCTCGTATGGCAGTATGAGCTGTTATTAGGGAGAGGCGGCTCGCATGGCAATGTGAGCTGTGAGTAGAGAGAGGCGGCTCGCATGGCAGTACGAGCTGTGATTAGGGAGAGGCGGCTCGTATGGCAGTATGAGCTGTGATTAGGGAGAGGCGGCTCGTATGGCAGTATGAGCTGTGATTAGGGAGAGGCGGCTCGTATGGCAGTATGAGCTGTGATTAGGGAGAGGCGGCTCGTATGGCAGTATGAGCTGTGGTTAGAGAGAGGCGGCTCGTATGCCTTCCTTCCGCTGCTGAGATCTCAGAACGAGGCGTGGTTTGGCTGTACACTATTTAGAGCGATGATTCAGAGCGTCGCCCGTTCCCCAGACGACGCCATCTGTGGTGTAACGTACGTCGGGAGGTTGACGTTCTGACGTCATCGCCATTTTCAGTGTGGACGGGTGCTCGCTATGCCGGCCGGCTGTTTGCTGTATTTTTACATACTCATGTGAGTTTTCTACCTTTATCTATTAAATAGTTTTTATCAGTATTACACTATGGCCAGTTCCTTTTTATTTACATGCTTGTGAGATGTCATTTTGGAGTCTCTGCTGTATCCCCCGGTTTCTGCCGCAAGCAGCCCAGAACACAAATGGATCTCTCATACTGCTATTGAACATAAGCTGTGGTTGGCTTGCCTTGCGGTAAGCGCATCATTTGCCTGGTGGTGGATCACGTAGTGTGGTGTGGTTAACCAATACGGAACACAAGCTGTTGTTGGCTTGCCTTGTGCACGGAATGTGGGGTCTCATCTTCACTACTGAGTTTGATTTTTTCCTGCTGTATCTTTATGCACTAGTGTAAGTTTTCTACCTTTTCAAAACTTTAACTAGTTTGGCAGTATTACACTATGGTCAGTTTCCTTTTATTTACATGTCCATGAGATGGAAGTTTTGTGTCCTCATTGCATCCTTTCAGCTACGATGTATACAGTCTAAGAGCACCATCTGGATTCTCCAACCCAAGACGTGATACAGGCTGGTGTACGCTTGCCTTTATTTAAGCGCAATTATTGGGTATTTGCGGATACTGTATGGGTTGTCACTCATATTTTTTACAACATTGACTCTGGTTGGATTCATCCAAGGGGTCTTTCTTGGACTGTTTTCAGATCATTACGTCACATTTTTATTTTCTGCTACTATATATGGACACTTATTTTTATTCGCAAATATCACATATGGACACTCATGTTTGATTCATACATACATGTGTTGATCCATGTACTTTCCATAATTTAATTGTTAATAATTTTCAACATTTTTGTATTTATATATGTACTTCCTCACGGAAGTCTTGGAGATTGTTTCACGTGTTTCACTTATATTTAGCGTGGTTATTTCCTATTTATTTGCTAATTTTAAAGGCTATATGCAAGTTATTGTCATAAAAAGTGTTTGGGGACTTGGGTCCTGCCCCAGGGGACATGGATCAATGCAAAAAAAAGTTTTAAAAATGGCCGTTTTTTTCAGGAGCAGTGATTTTAATAATGCTTAAAGTCAAACAATAAAAGTGTAATATCCCTTTAAATTTCGTAGCTAGGGGGTGTCTATAGTATGCCTGTTAAAGGGCGCATGTTTCCCGTGTTCAGAACAGTCTGACAGCAAAATGACATTTGGAAGTAAAAAAAAAGCCATTTAAAACTACTCGCAGCTATTGCATTGCCGGTCCGACAATACACATAGAAGTTCATTGATAAAAACGGCATGGGAATTCCCCACAAAAATCCATACCAGACCCTTATCCGAGCACGCAACCTGGAAGGCCGCAGAAAAAGAGGGGGGACGAGAGAGCGCCCCCCCTCCTGAACCGTACCAGGCCACATGCCCTCAACATTGGGAGGGTGCTTTGGGGTAGCCCCCCAAAACACCTTGTCCCCATGTTGATGAGGACAAGGGCCTCATCCCCATAACCCTGACCGGTGGTTGTGGGGGTCTGCGGGCGGGGGGCTTATCGGAATCTGGAAGCCCCCTTTAACAAGGGGACCCCCAGATCCCGCCCCCCCGTGTGAAATGGTAAGGGGGTACAAAATACCCCTACCATTTCACTAAAAAACTGTCAAAAATGTTAAAAATGACAATTCCTTTATTTAAATGCTTCTTCTTTCTTCCTTCATCTTCTTCTTCTGGTTCTTCTGGCTCTTCTGGTTCTTCCTCCGGCGTTCTCGTCCAGCATCTCCTCCGCGGCGTCTTCTATCTTCTTCTCCTCGGGCCGCTCCACACCCATGGCATGGGGGGAGGCTCCCACTCTTCTCTTCATTTTCTCTTCTTCATCTTCATCTTCATCTTCTTCTCTTCTTCTCTTCTTCATTTTCTTCTCCGGGCCGCTCCGCATCCATGCTGGCATGGAGGGAGGCTCCCGCTGTGTGACGGCGTCTCCTCTTCTGATGGTTCTTAAATAACGGGGGCGGGGCCACCCGGTGACCCCGCCCCCTTTGACGCACAGTGACTTGACGGGACTTCCCTGTGACGTCACGGGGAATGCCACAGGGAAGTCCCGTCATGTCCTGTGCGTCAGAGGGGGGCGGGGTCACCGGGTGGCCCCGCCCCCCCGTTATTTTAAAACCGTCAGAAGAGGAGATGCCGTCACACAGCGGGAGCCTCCCTCCATGCCAGCATGGATGCTGAGCGGCCCGGAGAAGAAAATGAAGAAGAGAAGAAGAAAGGAAAAGAAGAAGATGAAGAAGAGAAGAAGATGAAGAGAAGAGCGGGAGCCTCCCCCATGCCATGGGTGCGGAGCGGCCCGAGGAGAAGAAGATAGAAGACGCCGTAGAGGAGATGCTGGACGAGAACGCCGCAGGAAGAAACAGAAGAGCCAGAAGAACCAGAAGAAGAAGATGAAGGAAGATAGAAGAAAGAAGAAGCATTTAAATAAAGGAATTGTCAAAAACTGTCTCTTGTCATTTTTAACATTTTTGACAGTTTTTTAGTGAAATTGTAGGGGTATTTTGTACCCCCTTACCATTTCTCACAGGGGGGGGCCGGGATCTGGGGGTCCCCTTGTTAAAGGGGGCTTCCAGATTCCGATAAGCCCCCCGCCCGCAGACCCCCACAACCACCAGCCAGGGTTGTGGGGATGAAGCCCTTGTCCTCATCAACATGGGGACAAGGTGTTTTGGGGGGCTACCCCAAAGCACCCTCCCAATGTTGAGGGCATGTGGCCTGGTACGGTTCAGGAGGGGGGGAGCTCACTCGTCCCCCCCTCTTTTCCTGCGGCCTGCCAGGTTGTGTGTTCGCGTGTTCGAACAAACTTTTTTCCTGTTCGCATGTTCTGGTGCGAACCGAACAGGGGGGTGTTCGGCTCATCCCTACTCAGCATAACAGGATATTCACTCAGCATCAGCATAGGCAGTCTTGAAGGAATCTGACATTTAAAAAAAATTATTTGGTTACATCAGCATCAGGTGCTTGGTAGCTGGTGGTGATCCAAGACTGATTCATGCATCCTGTGATCAGTTACAAAACCTCCAGCAGCACTGAATGTGCGTTCCGAAAGAACGCTGGATGCAGGACAGGCCAGTAGCTCAATTGCATACTGTGCAAGCTCTGGCCAGTGATCCATCTTCAAGACCCAGTAACCCAGAGGATTTTTGGTGGGAAAGGTGTCCAAGTCAGATCTTGCCCCTAGGTATTCCTGCACCATGTAAAGCAGACACTGGCGATGGTTGCTGGAACCAATCATACCTTGGGGCTGCGGACTAAAAAATTGTCTGAATGCATCGTCAGACGGCCACCTTCTCCACCGCTCCTTCTTTGACTGACCGAAGCCTCAGCAACACGTTGTCCAGGAACAGGAATTTGTAACCTCCCAGTCTCTGGGAACGCATTGCACAGACCTTTCTGCAAGGCCTCCCGAAGATGTTTCATCCTCTGCTCCCTCTGTGCCAGCAAGATAAGGTCCGCAACCTTACCCTTGTAATGTGGTTCAAGGAGGGTTGCCAGCCAGTATTGGTCCTTCTCCTTGATACCACGAATATGAGGATCCTTCTGCAGGCTTTGCAGGATCAGGGAGTCCATGCAGCGTAGGTTTGCTGAGGCATTTGGTCCGAAGTCCTCTGGGTCACTAAGGACGACATGATCCGCAGCCACCTCCTCCCAGCCAGGTACAAGTCCATGGGTTTCTTGGGACTGTAAATGATCCCTTAAAGACTGCTGCTGATGCTGAGTGCCAGGCTCCACCTCCATGCTGACACAATCCTCCTCTTCCTCCTCTTCCTGTGTGATCGGCTGGCACGCAGGAACACTGTCTGGATAAAGGGGGCCCTGAGAGCTAAGGAAGTCCTCCTTTTCCTGCCTCTGTTCTGCCTCAAGTGCCCTGTCCATTATTCCACGCAGCATGTGCTCCAACAGGTGGACAAGGGGGACAGTGTCACTGATGCATGCACTATCACTGCTCACCATCCTTGTGGCCTCCTCAAATGGTGATAGGACAGTGCATGCATCCCTGATCATGGCCTACTGGCGTGGGGAAAAAAAACAAGCTCCTCTGACCCTGTCCAGGTGCCATAGTCTCACAGGTACTCATTGATGGCCCTCTGCTGCGTGTGCAGCCACTGCAGCATGGCCAACATTGAGTTCCACCTGGTGGGCATGTCACAGATTAGGCGGTTCTTGAGCAGGTTAAATTATTTTTGGTCAGCCAGCCGAGTACTGACATTATATGACCTGCGGAAATGCACACAGACTTTCCTGGCCTGCCTCAGGACATTCTGTAAGCCCGGGTACCTGCCCAAGAACCGCTGCACCACCAAGTTAAGGACGTGAGCCAAACAGGGCACATGGGTCAGTTGTCCCTGTTAGAGGGCGGATAGGAGGTGGGTGCCATTGTCGCAAACCACCACACCTGCCTTAAGCTGGTGTGGCGTCAACCACCTCTGAACCTGCCCCTGCAGAGCTGACAGAATCTCTGCCCCAGTGTGGCTCCTGTCCCCCAAGCACACCAGCTCAAGCACCGCATGGCATCTTTTGGCCTGAATGCTTGTTTAGCCCCTTGAACGCCTACGGAGCACCGCTGGTTCCGAAGTCAAATCAGCACAGGAAGAGGCCATGGAGGAAGAAGAAAAGGAGGGGGTGGAGGAGAGAGGTGTGACAGAATCACCACTAGTAGTATTTTGGAGGCGTGGTGGCAGAACAAACTCCAACACTACTGCCCCCTGTCCTGCATCCTTCCCAGTTGCCAGAAGAGTCACCCAGTGTGCGGTGAAAGATAGGTAACGTCCCTGTCCATGCCTGCTGACCTTGCCGCTGACTGCCCTGTCCAGCGAGGCCAAGACATTGCCTTCCACATGCCGGTAGAGAGCCGGAATCGCCTTCCATGAGAAAAAGTGGCATTTGGGAACCTGCCACTGAGGAACCGCACATTCCACAAACTCACGGAAGGTGGCATTTGACTGCTGGGTATGTGGATGGCTGGGAGAGAACTTATTTCAGAGGTGCAGTAGCTGGGGCAGGGAAATTTGCCTGGTACAATCTGATGTCGGTGTACCGATAGCAGATTGCTCCCAAGTACTTGGCTGCGACACACCTAATTTTACACCTTCGTTCCTCTCAGTGCAGGTCTCAGAGAGGACTGAAGTTATAGTGGGGTTGGAGATCCCAGCTGATGAGAAGCAAGGGGAGGTCCCCTTTGTTCTTTGGTGTGGGTATTTTAGGTATGCTTGCCAACGAACTGCATGGCAGGTCAACATATGTCTGGTCAAGCATGTGGTGCCCAAGCGGGAGATGTTTTGGCCACGAGAGATACGCTTGAGACATATGTTGCAAATAGCACCTGATGCACTTGTCTCAAAAAGGCCCACACCAAAGAACTTTTGGAAAAAGGCGCAGAGACAGCAACGCCCTGCACATGCGGAGTTCTACGGTGTGATGCAGTCGGTGTGCTGCCCTTAAGCTGGCGGGCATCCTGCCTCGTTGGTGATGTGTGCCTTCTCCTCCTCCTCCTCCTTTCTCCTATCAGGCACCCACGTGGAGTCAGTGACCTCATCATCCCATCCCTCCTCATCACTGGAGCAAAGCTGGCAGTATGCTGCAGCTGGGGGAACATGACTGACAGACTGCTGTCCTTTTTGGGCACCCTCTCTCACTGGGCTCACGTTACTGCCTTCCTCTAGCTGGGTACCATCATCGGAGCCTTCAAAACGCTGGGCATCCTCCTGGAGCATGTACCCAACACTGTGGTCAAACATTTCTTGGGACTCCTCAGGAGGACATGGTGGGGTTAGGGAAGGAGTCACTGATGCCATTGAGCCGAGGGAAGAGGCCGCGTTGGCAGCTGCTTTGCCAGACAAAGTACCCTGAGCCTGGGTGAGAGAGGATGAGGAGGATGAGGACGGCTTGGTCATCCACTCTACCAAGTCTTCCGCATGTTGCGGCTCAACACGGCCAACTGCCGAAAAAAAGGACAAGCGTGTCCCACGGCCATGTGCTGATGAGGATGCACCATCTCCACAAACAGCACTGTTGCCTCTAGACACAGAGCCTGCTTGCCCTCTTTTATTGGCTTGTGACTGTCTGCCTCTCCTTGTTGGCCTTCCAGACATACTAATGGCCTGCAGTGAGATGTAGCTGCACAAAGCTGGGATGTATATATATATACTGATTATACTGCAGCTGGCAGAATCAACTGCCTGCCTGTAGTATTATTAGTATGAGAACACCAGCAATTGTCTTCAGGTAGCTTTAGGTGCACACCGTGCAGAGGACGCAGTACACTAACTGTAAATACTGTAGCTGCCTGCCTGTGGTATTAATAGGAGCAGAACAACAGCAATTGTCTCCAGGTAGCTTTAGGTGCACACTGTGCAGAGGATGCACTACACTAACTGTAAATACTGTAGCTGCCTGCCTGTGGTATTAATAGGATCAGAAGAACACCACTAATTTTCTTCAGATAGCTTTAGGTGCACACTGTGCAGAGGACACAGTACACTAACTGTAAATACTGTAGCTGCCTGCCTGTGGTATTAATAGGAGCAGAACAACAGCAATTGTCTCCAGGTAGCTTTAGGTGCACACTGTGCAGAGGATGCACTACACTAACTGTAAATACTGTAGCTGCCTGCCTGTGGTATTAATAGGATCAGAAGAACACCGCTTATTTTCTTCAGGTAGCTTTAGGTGCACACTGTGCAGAGGTAGCAGTGCACTAACTGTAAATACTGTAGCTTCCTGCCTGTGGTATTAATAAGAGCAGAACAACAGCAATTGTCTCCAGGTAGCTTTAGTTGCACACTGTGCAGAGGACGCACTACACTAACTGTAAATACTACATCTGCCTGTGGTACTGTACTAATAGGATCAGAAGAACACCACTAATTTTGTTTAGGTAGCTGTGTAGAGGATGCAGTACACTAACTGTAAATACTGTAGCTGCCTGTCTTTGGTATTAATAGGATCAGAAGAACCCCACCAATTTTATTCAGGTAGCTTTAGGTGCACACTGTGCAGAGGACACAGTACACTAACTGTAAATACTGTAGCTGCCTGCCTGTAGTATTAATAGGATCAGAAGAACACCACCAGTTTTATTCAGGTAGCTTTAGTTGCACACTGTGCAGAGGACACAGTACACTAACTGTAAATACTGTAGCTGCCTGCCTGTGGTATTAATAGGAGCAGAACAACAGCAATTGTCTCCAGGTAGCTTTAGGTGCACACTGTGCAGAGGACGCACTACACTAACTGTAAATACTGTAGCCAATAGGACTAATAGGATCAGAAGAACACCAGCCATTTTCTTCAGGTAGCTGTAAATACTGTAAAAACACCTGCCTGCCTGTCAGTAGTAGGAAGAGAATAACAGGAATGGAACTAGCTAAACTGAATACAGTGTATATATATATATATATACACACAACACCTAGGATGTATATATATACACAATACACTGTAAGAGCAGCTAACTGACTTGCCTGCCTACTCTATCTAACTTAAATCAAATGACACTGTCTCTCTGTCTATCTATCTCTCTCTCAATGCCAGAACACACTACACAGGGCTGCCATACAGGTGGCCTTATATAGTGTGGGGTGTGTACTAAACCCCCTGAGCCATAACTGGCCAAAGCCACCTTGGCTTTGGCCAATTACGGCTCTATGTACAGATGGCACTGTGATTGGCCAAGCATGCGGGTCATAGTGCATGCTTGGCCAATCATCAGCCAGCAATGCACTGCGATGCCGAAGTGAATTATGGGCCATGACGCGCCACTCGAATTTGGCGCGAACGGCCCATATCATTCGGATTTCGGCGAACAACCGAACAGGCAATGTTCGAGTCGAACATGCATTCAATTCGAACACGAAGCTCATCCTTAGTTTCTACCAAACAGTTCTACCTTGGTTTCATCTGACCATATGGCATTCTCCCAATCCTCTTATAGATCATCCAAATGCTCTCTAGCAAACCTCAGATTGGCCTGGACATGTACTGGCTTAAGCAGGGGGGCATATCTGGCACTGCAGGATCTGAGTCCCTGGAGGCGTAGTGTGTTACTGATGGTAGCCTTTGTTACGTTGGTCCCAGTTCTCTGCAGGTCATTCATTAGGTCCCCCCATCTGGTTCTGGGATTTTTGCTCACCGTTCTTGTGATCATTTTGCCCTCATGGGGTGAGATCTTGTGTCAGAGGACGTCTTCTGCCTCCACTCGCTGGGCTCCTGCGCACATGCGCGGTGGACTGGCGCTTCGGCACACACCAGTACGCGGCCCAATGGTGCGGCGTGTGCGGGTGCACAATGGTCCCCGGGTGTGCGCGGTCGCTCGTGCGGGTGCACGGTAGCACGTCACACCGACGCATGCACTGTGG
The DNA here is from genome assembly GCF_042186555.1 of Aquarana catesbeiana. NCBI lineage: Eukaryota > Metazoa > Chordata > Amphibia > Anura > Ranidae > Aquarana > Aquarana catesbeiana. The sequence goes on from NC_133325.1 coordinate 491,636,257, forward strand.
TGGGCTACTTTAGACGGCTCCAGCGCCCAGACGGGTTGCTGGTTTGTCGTCAGCTTCCCGTAGTTCCTGCTTGCTGGGTACTCTGCTGATCACCTGTTTGACCTGGATTGTTATTCTTGACTTCGCCACCTCTCTCCTCAATCTGACCCTCCGCTATCCAAACGGACTCTGCTTGATCTGATTACCTGTGCTTGACCCCTGGCTGTCCAAATGGACTCTGCTTGATCTGACTACCTGTGCTTGACCCCTGGCTATCCAAACAGACTCTGCTTGATCTGATTACCTGTGCTTGACCCTCGGCTTACTCTAACGGACTCTGCTTTGATCTGCATACCTGTGTTGACCCCTGGCCTGCCTTACGGATTTGCTTGTCTGCTCACCTGGTTCTTGACACCTGGCTAGTTTCACGGACTTCCTGTTTATCCTGCACCTGATCCTCTGACTCAGTATTAGTACCTCAGTCAGCTCTTGGAAATCACCGCCTTGCATACAGTCCTTCTAAACCTCTGGAGAACTCCCCTGCTGGTGGCCCGTGCCTCTGCGTGCCCCCTGCTCCCTGTATCATCTCCGGGGGACAGGGTGCGCGTGGTCGTAAGGGCGAGCCGCTCTTGGCATCTTGGCCTCGGTATGTACTAGTCGTGACATCTTGTGTGGAGCCCCAGATCGAGGGAGATTATCAGCGGTCTTGTATGTCTTCCATTTTCTAATTATTGCTCCCACAGTTGATTTATTCACACCAAGCTGCTTGCCTATTGCAGATTCAGTCTTGCCAGCCTGGTGCAGGTCTAAAATTTTGTTTATGGTGTCCTTCGACAGCTCTTTGGTCTTCAGCATAGTGGAGTTTGGAGTGTGACTGTTTGAGGTTGTGGACAGGTGACTTTTATACTGATAACAAGTTCAAACAGGTGCCATTAATACAGGTAATGAGTGGAGGACAGAGGAGGTTCTTAAAGAAGAAGATACAGGTCTGTGAGAGCTAGAAATCTTGCTTGTTTGTAGGTGACCAAATACTTATTTTCCACCATAATTTTCAAATAAATTCTTTCAAAAATCAGACAGTGTGATTGTCTGGATTTGTTTCCACATCTTGTCTCTCATAGTTGAGGTATACCCAGTGGCGTAGCGTGGGTTTTCAGCACCCGGGGCAAGGCAAGTAATTTGCGCCCCCTAACCTGCGGACTTTTAGCTATCCCTGAGTCCCTTCAAATACAAGTACTACTGACCTACCTGATTCCTATACTGACCACTACACTGAGAACTACTCTGTCCACTACACTACATTGTCCACTACACTGACCACTATACTATACTGTCCACTATACTACACTGACCACTATACTGTCCACTACACTACACTACACTGTCCACTATACTACACTACACTGACCACTATACTGTCCACTACATGAACACTGTCCACTATACTACACTACACTGACCACTATACTACACTACACTGACCACCATACTACACTGTCCACTATACTACACTACACTGACCACTATACTACACTGACCACTATACTACACTACACTGACCACTATACTACACTACACTGACCACTATACTGACCACAATACTACACTATACTGACCACCATACTACACTGTCCACTATACTACACTACACTGACCACTATACTACACTATACTACACTACACTGACCACTATACTACACTACACTGACCACTATACTACACTACACTGACCACTATACTACACTGACCACTATACTACACTGACCACTATACTACACTACACTGACCACTATACTACACTACACTGACCACTATACTGACCACAATACTACACTATACTGACCACCATACTACACTATACTGTCCACTATACTACACTACACTGACCACTATACTGTCCACTATACTACACTGTCCACTATACTACACTACACTGACCTCCATACTAAACTACACTATACTATACTACACTAACCACTATACTGACCACTATACTACACTACACTGACCACTATACTACACTGCACTGACCACTATACTACACTACACTGACCACTATACTACACTGACCACTATACTACACTACACTGACCACTATACTACACTACACTGACCACTATACTGACCACAATACTACACTATACTGACCACCATACTACACTGACCACTATACTACACTATACTGTCCACTATACTACACTACACTGACCACTATACTGTCCACTATACTACACTGTCCACTATACTACACTACACTGACCTCCATACTAAACTACACTATACTATACTACACTAACCACTATACTGACCACTATACTACACTACACTGACCACTATACTACACTGTCTGTTATACTACACTGTCCACCATACTACACTGTCCACCATACTACATTATACTGACCACCATACTACATTGTCCACTATACTACATTACACTGACCACCATACTACACTATACTGACCACCATACTACACTGTCCACTATACTACACTGTCCACTATACTATACTGTCCACTACACTACACTGACCTCCATACTAAACTACACTATACTGACCACTATACTACACTAACCACTATACTACACTACACTGACCACCATACTACACTACACTGTCCACTATACTGACCACCATACTACACTACACTGTCCACTATACTACACTGTCCACTATACTACACTACACTACACTCTCCACTACACTGACCTCCATACTAAACTACACTATACTAAACTACACTAACCACTATACTGACCACCATACTACACTACACTGACCACTATACTACACTGTCTGTTATACTACACTGTCCACCATACTACATTATACTGACCACCATACTACACTGTCCACTACACTACACTGACCTCCATACTAATCTACACTATACTGACCACTATACTATACTGACCACTATACTATACTACACTAACCACTATACTACACTACACTGACCACCATACTACACTGGCCACTATACTACACTACACTGCCCGCCATACTGACCACTACACTACACTGACCTCCATACTAAACTACACTAACCACTATACTACACTACACTGTCCACTATACTACACTGTCCACTATACTGACCACCATACTACACTACACTGACCACTATACTATACTGACCACTATACTGTCCACTACACTAAACACCATACTAACCACTATACTACACTGACCTCCATACTAAACTACACTATACTATACTACACTATACTGACCACTATGCTAACCACTATACTACACTACACTGACCACCATACTACACTACACTAACCACTATACTACACTGTCCACTATACTGACCACCATACTACACTACACTGTCCACTATACTACACTGTCCACTATACTGACCACCATACTACACTACACTGTCCATTATACTACACTGTCCACTATACTGACCACCATACTACACTACACTGTCCACTACACTATACTGACCACTATACTGTCCACTACACTAAACACCATACTAACCACTATACTACACTGACCTCCATACTAAACTACACTATACTATACTACACTAACCACTATACTGTCCACTATACTGACCACCATACTACACTGTCCACTATACTATACTGTCCACTACACTACACTGACCTCCATACTAAACTACACTATACTGACCACTATACTATACTATATTGACCACTATACTATACTAACCACTATACTGACCACCATACTACACTGTTCACTATACTGACCACCATACTACACTACACTGACCACCATACTACACTGACCACTATACTACACTACACTGCCCCCCATACTGACCACTACACTACACTGACCTCCATACTAAACTACACTATACTAACCACTATACTACACTACACTGTCCTGCCTACAGTCTCTCTCTCTCGCCCCCCCCCAGCCAGTAACAAGACTCTCACTCACCTTCTTGTCCTGGCCTGCATCGATCCGGATGAGGAGGAGAGGACAGCGGTGGCTCACATTCTTCTCTCCCCTGCGCTCTGGCTGCAGCCATGTTCAGTGTCCGGCGCCCTGTGATTGGGCATATGGGGGGTCATGTGCGGAGGTGGGACTTCAGGAGCGATCTAGGACAGGCCAGCCCTACGCCTCACATGACCCCCATACGCCCAATCACAGGGCGCCGGCCACTTAACATGGCGGCCGGGCCGGGGACACAGGATCGAGAAATTAGGAGGAGGCAGCCAGTGACACATACTGGCGCCCCCCTAAATGTCGCGCCCGGGGCCACGGCACCCCCTGCACCCCCCACGCTACGCCACTGGGTATACCTATGATGACAATTACAGGCCTCTCTCATCTTAAGTGGGAGAACTTGCACAATTGGTGGCTGACTAAATACTTTTTGCCCCACTGTATATATGAAAATTTATCAATCCTGATTTACTGATGGCCTCTCTCATTTCTTGAGGCCCAAAAATGCCAGGACAGTAGAAATACCCCCAAATGACCCCTTTTTGAAAAGTAGGCAGTCCAAGGTATTTAGTAAGAGGCATGGTGAGTTTTTTGAATTTGTAATTTGTAAATGTAATTTTACATACTGCCACCAGTGCAGTACAGCGTTATAATATAACTGGTGTGGTGGTGATCAGGGACACTGACTAATAACAGTATATACAAAAAACAAACAAACATACAACAATTTTTAATAATGTTGTTAAAATATATATATAATTTTTACATGTTGTGACCAGAGCAATACCATAGTAACACTGTACTATTCTGGAGAGGTGATCCAGATTTTTATTTTCTTTACACATTATGATCACTTATAACAGTAATATTCACTGTTACAAGCAACCATTTTTTTCTAAATAGAATCAATTTATTCAGCGTGTATTATTGTGATTAGCTGTGATTGGCCACAGCTAATCACATGGTACAGATGGGCTGTGATTGGCCCTGTCTGTACCATATGATCACTGTGACCAATCACAGAGAGAAACACAATAGTACATAATGAAATGAATGGAAGCCATCCATTGTGTACAATTGTCATATGACCTGTTGTCATTGATTACAGCAATCACATGGTCCTGGTAGCGACCCGGTACGGTGATCTGTCATCAGCTGTGTCTGGTGGACACGGTGGGTAACAGATCATGTCGCTGCATGGCCCGTCCTTTTGCTCCTGAAACGCTGGAGACACTCATCTCCCACAACCCCAAACCCAAAACCCAAAAATACCTGTCCAATTGTGGCAGCTATTGATCTATCTCCCTTATAAATATTGATGCCAAAGTCTTTGCCAAATTGATTATTACTCAACTCCATAACCACCCCAGCCACCCAAATTAATCCATGGTCTCCAGACTTCATTCAAATATAAAAGGCTAGTAAGAATACTTCCCAAGTTTCTACAAATCAACAAACCTGCGCTGATGTGTGTACAAATTAATCCTGTGTGATAAAGTAAAAACTTTGCCAAAACTCAAAAACAAATTAATAAATAAATACAATGAAACTTAGCTCAGCTGCTATGTCTTCAGCATAACTCTGGGTGACACGAGCCATGTTTTTCCAAAGTTATGGGCAGCACTTAGACAAGACTAATGTTTAGTGATATTAATACTCATAAAGTTCTCATGAACTTTCTTCCAGGGGCAAGTGTGTGCTCCAATAAGCTTCAGGTATGATGTTACTTATGCAGATTGGAGAGCATACTGGCTCTAGGAAGGGAGCAGAGCAGTGGTGCTTCCAAACTAAAGCAGATTTGGCTGGCTAATATAGAAAAAAGGAGGGGGCAAAGAGGTAACAAACCTCGGGACTTTTAAGGTGTTTAAGGTATAAAGGTCAAGAATTGTCAGATTACATAAAATTTCAATAATTTTATTTAAATATTAGAATAAAAAACATGAGAAAGAAAATTACATCCATATTACAAAAGAACATTGAATTTAGGAAGTTAATACAGGCAAAGCACTACCACTCTCGACATGTTTCACTCGATAGAGTTTCTTCAGGAGATTGATGGTGTGACTTTTGTTATATACTGAGAATGAAAAAGATATAAATAAATTTCTCATGAACATATTCAAAAATACATATCCCAAACATATACATTTAGCATAGAATAGTCTATGCATAGATTACTTGAAATATTAGAACAAAAGGACATCAAAAAGACATCAGAAACACATGAGTATAGAAATCAGCCAAACTTGCCTGGACTGCTTCCAACCGATGAATAATTTGTATGTAAATGATAAAAACATTACATGTATCATCCCTTCTATCCAGCTTGGGCACCTTAACCGTTTGCAGAGAAGCGCTAACAGAGTAATATTTCTAAAAAGAAATATATGAAAACAAAAACTTAATAAACCAGGAATAGTTGGCCAGTGCATTAGGTATCTGAAAGTACCTTTACAAAAGCCAAACATGAGAAAGAGTAAAAGAATTACCTTAATGTATTAAGAAAGGAGGTAGAATCAATATGGGGTTGATCTGGTCTTGCTAGTGGTCATAGACACATCAAGTAATCATTTTGGTGCCGGACGTTCATGAAGGAAAAGGGGGGTCTTACCAAACTTATTTAAGAGAAGGATCAGGGAGATCCAGGAGGGATAAAAGCCCGTCCCTGATGCTGGAATCTCTGGCAGACTGTGGAGACAGGTAACTGCCATTAAATAGCTGCTCACCGACTCGGCGGCGTCTGACTTTACTGTCGAGTTGTGGACATGTTCAATGGTGCCACTGCGCATGCACCGGGAATGATTGGCGGCGCACGTCCTTTAGATGCACCAGCGTCATAGGGACTGCTCCGCCATCTTGGGAAATCCTATGCCCTCATCTGGCTGGAAATAAGGATGAGGGAAGGAAATTAGGGAGAACAGAAATTAAAGAACAAAAAAGGGAAAAAACAAATGAAAGGGAAAAGAGGGGGAAAGGGGGAAAAAAAGGAGGAGGCAATGGGAGGGTAAGAGGGGGGAGGGGAAAAAGGGGGAAAAGGTAAGGAGTGAATGGGAAGGGAAGGAAAAAGAAGGAAAAGGGGGGGAGGGAGAAACAAAATTAAATTAAAGAAAGGGCTTAAAACTCAAGGCATCGTTGAGACCTGGGGATTTGAGGGCGCACAGGTCAGAAATCCAGCGCACCTCACGCTGTAATAGAATCCTATAATTGTCACTCCCTCTATTACTGGGGGGACATATTCAGGGCAAAAATATGCATGTAGGTATCATCAAAATTGTGATAAAGACCAATGTGACAGCTAATGGGCGTCTCCATTTTCTTCCCACGCACCAGGGAAACATGGTCCCTGATGTGGTGGAAGAAAGGGTGTTTTGCCTTGCCAACATAAAACCCACCACAGCCACAAACCATGCTATATACAATACCTTCAACTGACAGGTGACCAAGAAATTGGGCCTGTAGAGACGACCGTTGGGCAGGTTGATGTGGCTGGATGCGTATAAATGACAGCAGAAATTGCACTTATGACAGGGCCTGGTACACCTAGATCTGGTCTTAGTAAGTGATTTAGGAGCATAATGGCTATGCACCAATGTATCTCTTAATGACTGAGATCTCCTAAAAGTTATTTCTGGGAAATCCTTGAGATGTTTAGAGACTTTTGCATCTCCTTTAAGGAGGTACCAGTATTTTTCAAGTATAGCCCGTATCTGTTTATGTTGGCCAGAAAAACGTGTAATAAATCTCAACCCTGAAATAGGGGTTTGTCTGTCATGGATTAATGCTGACCTGTCTTTGTTCTTGGCCTTGAGATAGGCTATTTTGAGGCATCTATTGCTATATCCGCGGAGCCGTAGGCGCAACCTTAGTGCCCTAGCCTCAGACTCAAAGTGGGCACCCTCACTGCAGTTACGTTTAAGTCTAAGGTATTGCCCATAGGGTATACTTGCTATCAGAGGGGCTGGGTGAGAGCTAGTGGCATTAAGCAAAGTGTTTCCTGCCAGGTTGGCGTAAGAAGGGGCACATTAAGTCCCCATGGCCACCCCCTGTACCTGGAAGTAGTGGGAGCCACCAAAGAGAAAAATATTGTGGGTCAAAATAAATCGCAGTAGATTCAAGATAAACATATTGTAACCCCTGGGTGCTTCGCTACTCCCAGAAATAAAACCCTCCTCAACATCGAGAGTAACCAGCCATGAGCCCTCAGGGACTGAAATGCCATCTAGTGCTCTAAGAAGGTCCCTGGTGTCCTGTTAGTAGGACATCAAGCCCTCTACGTGAGGTCTCTAAAAGTCATCAACAAGTGTGCTTGCATTTTCAGTGAGGCACCCATTTCCTGAAACAATGGGAGCCCTGGTGGATTGGTGGCGTGTTTATGGATCTTTGGGAGGGCATACAGGGTAGGGGTTTTAGGGGTAGAATCATTCAAAAACTCCCAGGTTTTCTTGGATATCAGTCCATCATAATAGGCAGAGCTTAGAGGTTGTCTAAATTTGGTTATTGTGTACTTAACATGGCTTTCTGGTATTTTCCTATACCATTCAGAAATCTTCAACAGTTTCTTAACCATTGACTCATAGTGGATATTATCCATTATGACCAGGTTTCCCCCTTTATCAGAGGGCTTAATAGTTACTAGTTGTGTTTCTTGTTGTAGAGAGCGGAGTGCCTTTTTTTGAAATGATGTTAAGTTGGATTGTTTTAGTCCCTTCCACCTAGTCTTGCATATTTCGTTGGTCACTTGTTGGGTGAAACCCCACACGTTCTGATTCCCCTGTAGGGCAGGAAAAGTGGTTGATTTGGGTTTATAATCTTTAAGGGTGATAGAAGAGGGAGGAGGAACAGTGGAACTGGGTAGAGGTGACACTGACGCCGACCGATCAGATGATAGAGTGTCTGCCTCCATCAGGTCAGTCTCATCAATGTGTCCCTCATCCCACAATTCCATCAATTCTTCCATGGCTTTGATATTGTTGATGTTCATCTTCTTCCACAAGGGGTTGGTGGGCTGCTGGGTCTGAGTTCCTGAATGGGGCTTGTCATATAACTTTGACTTTGACTTTGAACAACTTGCATGAGAATAAGTTAAGATCTTTTATTAGTTCAAAGGGATCAACCGTTTGTGTAGGGCAAAAAGTGAGGCCCAGTTGTAAAACTGAAATTTGGGCTTCTGTTGAAGTAATTGATGATAGGTTGATCACTTTGAACTGATTTTGACTTGTTTGGGGTGTGACAAATCCGTTCTCACAGTCTTTTTGGAGCTGTATACTGGCTGGGTGAAAAAGGGTGCTGTACAAAAAACCGACTCAGTGGTAGTCTCGTTTGGCCCGCCAGTCCGATAGGGTGAGGCCTGAGGCACCACTGAGTGGGTTGTGCCCATGTGCGAAGTGACTTCGAGCTGACCCGGTGCATTTGTGATCGTAGAAGCAGAATTTCTGGCAGCTGCTGCTCTGGTGTTTATGGGTGTGCGATTAGTGCTAGGAAAACATTTAGATTTTTCTGATTGTACGTTTACAGTACCGTTGGTGTGTTTGTGTGGCTGTAGCTTCCTGGAAATCGTGGGGTGAAACAGTGCCTGTGAAGAAGAAACGGAAGACAATGATGAGGTATCAGAATAATTTTGTTCAGAAGTCGGCTCGGTTTGAGCACGTTTGTGTGTATTGCGTCTCTTACTCTTAATGGGTGCCCAATTGTAGGCCTGGCCATTATCGTAGGAGAGCTTGTCCCTCATGAACTTTTTTTCTTTAGTTTTTAAAATCTGGGTCACATAAGATTCGAGACCTGCCTTTAGCCTGCTCTCCCGACTGGGAAAAAGGGCGTCCAAGGTAATAGAATGGTTATCCTCATAAAGCTTCTCTATTTCTTTATCCAAAAGTGTTAATTCATTAGTATAGTGACAACATAACAACTCCATCATTTTGTCACCTCTACCCAGTTCCACTGTTCCTCCTCCCTCTTCCTTCACTCCTAAAGATTATAAACCCACTTTTCCTGCCCTACCGGGGAATCCGAAAGTGTGGGCTTTCACCCAACAAGTGACCAACGAAATACACAAGACTAGGTGGAAGGGATTAATACAATCCAACTTAACATCAGTTCAAAAAAAGACACTCCGCTCTCTACAACAAGAAACGCAGGTAACTATTAAGCCCTCTGATAAAGGGGGAAATATGGTCATAATGGATAATATCCACTATGAGTCAATGGTCAAGAAACTATTGAAGAATTCTGAATGCTATAGGAAAATAATGAAAATACCAGAAAGCGATGTTAAGTACACAATAACCAAATTTAGACAACTTCTAAGCTGTGCCTATTATGATGGACTGATATCCAAGAAAACCTGGGAGTTTTTGAATGTTTCTACCCCTAAAACCCCTACCCTGTATGCCCTCCCAAAGATCCATGAACACACCACCAATCCACCAGGGCACCCCATAGTTTCGGGAAATGGGTGCCTCACCGAAAATTCAAGCACACTTGTTGATGACTTTTTGAGACCTCATGTAGAGGGCTTGATGTCCTGCTTACAGGACACCAGGGACCTTCTTAGAGCACTAGATGGCATTTCAGTCCCTGAGGGCTTGTGGCTGGTTACTCTCAATGTTGAGGCCCTCTACAACTCCATCCCCTATGATCTTGGGGTTGGAGTTGTGGAGGGCTTTATTTCCGGGAGTGGTGAAGCACCCAGGGGTTACGATATGTTCATCCTGAATCTACTCTGATTTATTTTGACCCACAATATTTTTCTCTTTGGTGGCTCCCACTACCTCCAGGTACAGGGGGTGGCCATGGGGACTATATGTGCCCCTTCTTACGCCAACCTGTATCTGGGGGGGTGGGAGCGACATCTTTTTCACAGAGATGACTTGCAATCTTATATCGACCAGATCCCCATCTGGAGACGATATATTGATGAGGTCTTTTTTATCTGGACTGGCCAAAGGGAGGACCTGTTGGCCTTTTTTGAAAGCCTCAAGGTCAACGAATTTAAGCTTAATTGCACAATGGAAATGAGTCAATCCCAACTTACATTTTTGGACATTCAGATTTTTGTGAACCAAAGTGGAGATATTGGATCTACGCTGTTTTGTAAGCCCTTGGCAGGAAACACTTTGCTTAATGCCACTAGCTCTCACCCAGCCCCTCTGATAGCAAGTATAGCCTATTGGCAATACCTTAGACTTAGACATAACTGCAGTGAGGATGCCCACTTTGAGTCTGAGGCTAGGGCACTATGGTTGCGCCTATGGCTCCGTGGATATAGCAATAGAAGACTCAAAAGAGCCTATCTCAAGACCAAGAACAAAGACAGGTCGGCATTAATCCATGACAGGCAAACCCCTATTTCAGACTCAGGGTTGAGATTTATTACACATTTTTCTGGCCAACATAAACAGGTACGGACTATACTTGAAAAATACTGGTACCTCCTTAAAGGAGATGCAAAAGTCTCTAAACATCTCAAAGATTTCCCAGAAATAACTTTTAGGAGATCTAAGTCATTAACAGATACATTGGTGCATAGCCATTATGCTCTTAAATCACTTACTAAGACCAGATCTAGGTGTACCAGGCCCTGTCATTAATGCAATTTCTGCCGTCATCTATACGCATCCAGACAAAACGCCCTTTCTTCCACCGCATCAGGGACCATGTTTCCCTGGTGCATGGGAAGAAAATGGAGATGCCCATTAACCATCACATGGGTCTTTATCACAATTTCAATGATACCTACATGCATTTTTTTTGCCCTTGAATATGTACCCCCAGTGATAGAGGGGGTGACAATGATAGGATTCTATTACAGCGTAAGGCATGCTGGATTTCTGACCTGTGCGCCCTCAAATCCCCAGGTCTCAACGATGCCTTGAGTTTTAAGCCCTTTCTTAAATTTAATTTTGTTTCTCCCTTTCTCCCCCTTTTCCTTCTTTTTCCTTCCCTTCCCCTTCATTCCTTACCTTTTCCCCTTCCCCCCTTTCCCTCCCATTTCCTCCTCCCTTTTTTCTCCCTTTCCTCCCTTTCTTTTCCCTTTTCATTTGTTTTTTCCTTTTTTGTTCTTTAATATCTGTTCGCCCTAATTTCCTTTTTCATTTATTCCTTTGCTTTTTCTTTTTTCTTTTAGCTGCTTCTAAGTTTAGCTATATTTTGATTGAGATACCTATGTGTATTAATTTATTTATGTACAAACACATGATTACTGAACATGAGCCAGATGATACTTGTGACTGCCTAATTTTTTTTAACAATGCTGTGCAATATTATTTATTTCAGCATTCCTCTATTGTTAGTTTTCCCCTTAGATTGACATATTCCATGCTGGCCACCGTAGTTACTGTTTGTATGGGCACCCGAGGCACATACTGGTTAACATGTTAATCAATCATGTGACCAGTCTGTTTGCCCCTCTGCTCTTAGGTTGTGCCGTTTTTTGCGCAGCCCGGGCTGGGGATATCCCCCTGTGACATTAGGTATAGACATCTGGGCCTCCCCCGCCATGCACAGGTCCTCCCCTCATCCTTGTTTCCAGCCAGATGAGGGCATAGGATTTCCCAAGGTGGTGGAGCAATCCCTATGAAGCCGGTGCGTCTATAGCACGTGCGCTGCCAATCGTGCCCGGTGCATGCGCAGTGGCACCATTGAACATGTCCACAACTCGACAGTAAAGTCAGACGCCGCCGAGTCGGTGAGCAGCTATTTAATGGCAGTTACCTGTCTCCACAGTCTGCCAGAGATTCCAGCATCAGGGACGGGCTTTTATCCCTCCTGGATCTCCCTGATCCTTCTCTTAAATAAGTTCGGTAAGACCCCCCTTTTCCTTCATGATTCCAATACTTTCATATCCCTTTTCTGGATAATTTCATTCACTATATATCACATTACCTATTAGGTCTATCTTTGTCCTGGAATGTCCGGTTCTAAACTTCCCGGTTTCAATAACGTCCAGCACCAAGATGATTACTTTGTGTCTATGACCACTAGCAAGACCAGATTAACCCCATATTGATTCTACCTCCTTTCTTGCTACATTAAAGTAATTCTTTTACTCTCTCATGTTTACTTTTGTAAAGGTACTTTCAAATACCTAATGCACTTGCCAACTATTCCTGGTTTATTAAGTTTTTAGAAATATTACTCTGTTAGCACTTCTCTAGAAATGGTTAAGGTGCCAAAGCTAGATAGAAGGGATGATACATGTAATGTTTTTATCGTTTACATACAAATTATTCATTGATTGGAAGCAGTCCAGGCAAGTTTGGTTTGTTTCTGTACTCATGTGTTTCTGGTGTCTTTTTGATGTCCTTTTGTTCTAATATTTCAAGTAATCTATGCGTAGACTATTCTATGCTAAATGTATATGTTTGGGATATGTATTTTTGAATACGTTCATGAGAAATGTATCTATATCTTTTTCATTCTCAGTATGTAACAAAAGTCACACCATCAATCTCCTGAAGAAACTCTATTGAGTAAAACATGTCGAGAGTGGTAGTGCTTTGCCTGTATTAACCTCTTAAATCCATAGTTCTTTTGTACTATGGATTTAATTTTCTTTCTCATGTTTTTTATTTTAATATTTAAATAAAATTATTGAAATTTTATGTAACCTGATAATTCTTGACCTTTATACCTTAAACACCTTAAAAGTCCCGAGGTTTGTTACCTCTTTGCCCCCTCCTTTTTTCTATATTAGCCAGCCAAATGTGCTTTAGTTTGGAAGCACCACTGCTCTGCTCCCTTCCTAGAGCCAGTATGCACTCCAATCTGCATAAGTAACGTCATACCTGAAGCTTATTGGAGCACACACTTGCCCCTGGAAGAAAGTTCATGAGAACTTTATGAGTATTAATATCACTAAATATTAGTCTTGTCTAAGTGCTGCCCATAATTTTGGAAAAACATGGCTCATGTCACCCAGAGTTATTTTGGATTCCTCCATCTTGTCTCTTTTTCCATATTTGGCTGGCTAGTTTATGTGGTGCCAAACTAAGGCATGTGCAATATAAGTGCATATTGGTTTTTGGAAGAAGCATTTGGTTTAATAAAAAGTTATGCAATTAAGGTATTTCTTAGCGTGAAATGTATAGAGAATTCATGGGTTTCAGTCTCTGGTTCCTGTGACAAGCAGAGGAGAATGGTGGAGAAAGTTTTTTTCTGCTGCAAAGCTGCTTATTTAAATATAAGGAGCATGTGTATTGAAACTTCTGGATAATGTTCTAGTTTGATCATTGGATTGAGATTTGAAGCTGTCACTATGAATGTGAACATTGTGGACACGGTAAATAACACAGTGTAAATAAATTTGTGCAAGAGACAATTTAATCATATTTTTTCACAAGTAATGATACATTTTTTTCACATGCACTGGTTTGCGTTAGTAGTAGTAGTGAAGCATTTTAGTTGTGTATATTTTTTAGGCACTTTTTTACACAAACTTTAGTATTAATATGTATTAATTAATATGTAGTATTAATATCACTAAACATTTGTTTTTGTTCAAGCACTGGTCATAATTTTAGAAAAATACTTCCCAAGTGCTTGATCTCATTGCCCATGCTAAGTCACATACAACCCCTCTTTCCCTTTTAACAGATTATGTTGATGAGGTGTTGGATTGGGTCAGTTGGCCATTCATATAGGTATCCCTACAACAAATTTGAAAAGGGAAGTTGCTTTTTCTAAAGATCATGCCATTATACCCCAAACATTATATAAAGAAAAGTGCAGCGCTGGATATAAACAACCATTTAAAAAGAAAAAACACTGTGCACAATGATTCACTAGTGACAAAAAAAATCAAAAATGTACATGTTGTCCATACATAATATGATATAGTAACAAACTGGGGTGTTGAATTAGATGCGCGGCTATCCCCACCACAAAACTTGAGCACACTAAAAGATATTGTGCTTGGTATTTGTCACGGAACGTCCCACACTCCGCTTGAGTGCTTCCGTCATGTACCACTTCCTCCCAGTCTGTATACAGATATGAGATATTCCAACCTCTCTGAGAACAAAACAAGGCGACACTTGCTTGTTGCTAACATGAACTCACTTTTTTTAGAATCAAAATTACAAGACTTTATATGCCGTTGGAACCTCCTCTAACAATACAACTGTAACCTAATTAACCTAATTAACATGAGCTAATTAACTTATCCTTTATACAGCCTAAGTGACTGAGACATGACCTTTTACCCAGACTGAGTTAATTTAAAAACACCTAAACATTCTCAAAAAGACATTTTCTCACAATAGCAGCAGCTCCAATAGGAGTCGTCCTGTCTCCTACATTGTATAGAGGACAATGTGATCAGCTCATTCTATTAACATAAACACAGGTAGTTGGAGTTGATGACACCAGCATCTCTTCACAGGATGTGTCCCAACAGTATGAATCAGTCTTATCAGCAGGGGGCTGCTGGAGGAATCCCCCCTCCCTCTTCAGGGACACAGATCCCAGATGATCACAGCAAGGAGTTCCCAACAAAATCAAACAACATCCAATACACACATATATACACGACTGAGTCCGATCAGCACAGTTCAGACCGGACCTCCAATTCACCCCACAAAGAGCACCATTCCATTGAAAATCCAGGGCCCATAATCAAAAGGCAAGAGGCTCGCACCCAGTCCTCTCCAACAGCCTCTGTCCCGGCTAGGTCTGTCACAGTATTCATATAGTGTCCATAAATACACATATGTGAGTCCCTGTTTGGGTAAATCCGTGACTTTCACCGCAATAGACCCATCACCATAGGAAGATTAAAGGCTTACCAGACAGCCTTTAATAAAAGGCATGAAAAACCTCCACTTTGGATGTTGTCCCTTCAGTGAGTGGGTCTCGTCCGGAAGCGATGAATAGGTGACAGCAGACGGTCATCAGTAAAAAAAATTTACTCACAGCGGTAATGGGTATCCAAAAAAGAAGAAATGCTCCAATAGTGTAAAAAAGTTTGACTCTCCTTTAATAAAATTTGCCATACAGGCATCCATATAAACAAGTTCCTTGCAAGGAGTTTAAAAACAGCTCCGACAGATATCGAAAGTCCGTGCATGCGCAGTACGTGCGTGCGTGTTTACCCTACGGCCGTTTCGTCAGAAATGACATCATCAGGGGCACGCCCACACGTCCGCGCATGCGCATTATATACCCGAGCGGCGGAACGAAGAAATTCAACCATTGGTTACATAATTAAGATACCAGGAGCCAAAAAACAGCTAAAGCATTAACAAAAGAAATGTCAATTACTTCTAATACTGGTTAACTTAGTTTAAACACATAGGACAGCATAAAACTATCATAGTGCCATCTTGTGGACAATTTAAATATTACTTCAGAAATATTTAAATATTTAAAAAGCTCTGGTTCTTAAATCTAGATTTTTGAACAAGGGCTATGATGGTCAGGCCCTTGATTCATTAATAATGGAAGTGGGGAACAGGGATCGTCAGACTCTCTTAGTTGATAAATTACCACAAGTAGAGTAAAGGGAGGATTTTGGTTTAGCGTTTTTGACCACTTACTCTAGCCAACATTGGGCCATTAAACGTATAATTAAAAGACATTGGCCTGTCATTAAGAATGACAGGGTTCTGGGGCCGTTATTGGCAGATAAACCCTGTGTGCTCTTTAAAGGTGCCCCCAACCTTAGGCACTTTATAGCACCTAATGTCCCTGACCCGCCGGTAAGACCTTCTTTCTTTGGAGATCTAAAGGGCTTTTATCCCTGTAAAAAATGCCAAATTTGCAGTATTAATGCTTTTAGGGGGAGAAGATTAACTGAATTTATATAAACAGGGACAGGTACTACACATTTGATTAAATCCTTCATCACCTGTACTACAAAATGTGTAGTGTATCTTTTAAGGTGCCCCTGCGGGTTAGAGTACGTGGGACGCACCACCAGAAAGTTACAGGTGAGATTGGATGAGCACGTTGCCAATATCCGAAGGGGTTTTGACAAACATAGTGTTTCAAAACACTATGACCTCAAACATAATAGGGATCCCACTGGCACCACATTTTTTGCCCTCGAAAAATATATACCACACTGGCGAGGTAGCAATGGTAAACATAGCATATCTAGGAGTGAGACCAACTGGATATACAAATTGGGTTGTCATGTGCCTATGGGTTTGAATGTGGAGTGGGACATCAATTGTTTCATCAACAATGGTTGACGTTTTTTGTCTCCCTTTTTGATATCCCACTCCACATTCTCAGTAACCTTACTTTCCTAGTCTCTCACTAAGAGTAAATTATCCTGTTTTCTATACTTTTTGGATTTTTGATTCTTGGGAGAAATCCCTCTAATTTGATTATTGATGAACCATATATATCTTTACCTCTGAAGGGTGATGCGAGATGATCTTCAGCTATTTGTATAATTTTTATATCTTTTATTAAGTTTAAAACAATAATCCAAAATCTATTTCTGAAGTAATATTTAAATTGTCCACAATATGGCACTATGATAGTTTTATGCTGTCCTATGTGTTTAAACTAAGTTAACCAGTATTAGAAGTAATTGACATTTCTTTTGTTAATGCTTTAGCTGTTTTTTGGCTCCGGGTATCTTAATTATGTAACCAATGGCTGAATTTTTTCGTTCCGCCGCTCGGGTATATAATGCGCATGCACGGACATGTGGGCGTGCCCCTGATGATGTCATTTCTGAGGAAACGGCCGTAGGGTAAACGCGCACGCACGTACTGTGCATGTGCGGACTTTCGATATCTGTCGGAGCTGTTTTTAAACTCCTTGCAAGGAACTTGTTTATATGAATGCCTGTATGGCAAATTTTAATAAAGGAGAGTCAAACTTTTTTACACTATTGG
The DNA here is from genome assembly GCF_042186555.1 of Aquarana catesbeiana. NCBI lineage: Eukaryota > Metazoa > Chordata > Amphibia > Anura > Ranidae > Aquarana > Aquarana catesbeiana. The sequence continues at coordinate 491,654,018 of NC_133325.1, forward strand.
AGCATTTCTTCTTTTTTGGATACCCATTACCGCTGTGAGTAAACTCTTTTTACTGATGACCGTCTGCTGTCACCTATTCATCACTTCCGGACGAGACCCACTCACTGAAGGGACAACATCCAAAGTGGAGGTTTTTCATGCCTTTTATTAAAGGCTGTCTGGTAAGCCTTTAATCTTCCTATGGTGACGGGTCTATTGCGGTGAAAGTCACGGATTTACCCAAACAGGGACTCACATATGTGTATTTATGGACACCATATGAATACCAAGCACGATATCTTTTAGTGTGATCAAGTTTTGCGGTGGGGATAGCCGCGCATCTAATTCAACACCCCAGTTTGTTACTACATCATATTATGTATGGACAACATGTACTATTTTGATTTTTTTGTTTTTGTCACTAGTGAATCATTGTGCACAGTGTTTTTTTCTTTTTTTTTCTTTTTTAATGGTTGTTTATATCCAGCGCTGCACTTTTCTTTATATATATTCAGAGGTGCCCCCTATCAGGGTTACAGTGTCCAGCTGCAGGATACCTTCCTCATAGGTTTTGTATTCATTTTTTTGTACACCTAGCGCAAATTTTTTCCTTTAGAATAATACCCCAAACATTGTTTATGTTCAGATCAAATGGTATTTTATCAGCACCATTTCATAATATTATATGAACATCTGGCAATGGCTCTGAGAACCAACAAGTCCATCAATGGATTTCAAGTTGGAAAAGGGTGCTATAAACTGGCCCTGTTTGCTGATGACGTGTTGCTTTTTCTCACCCATCTGCTCACCAGCCTCCCTAATATTTGACAACCCTGCCTTTGGACCCAGAGTTGGGGGTCAGCATAGGCCACCCCTTTGTCATACCATGCCTAACTGAACAATGATGAATATTCTATCATCACTTATGACAGGTACCACATGACCTAAAACTGGTCACAAACTATCTAGCTTCATCCACATGGTAAAAAGGCACATGCCACTATCCCTTAAACTCATTCCACTTGAGTCACTTTGTCACATGTTCCCCACCACATATGGTTTCTAAGCTTTTTTTCAAATTGATGAATGATGGGACCTCCAGGACTAGACCTCCATTCATATGAAAATAGGGACATTACACATGAGAGACAATATTCACACCAAAGCTCTTGCTGGAGATGCTCTAAAGCAGGGATCTTAAACTGGCAGCCCTCCAGCTGTTGGAAAACTACAAGTCTCATCATGCTTCTGCCTGTGGGAGTCATGCTTGTAACTGTCAACCTTGCAATGCCTCATGGGACTTAGTTTGGCAATAGCTGGGGGGCTGCCAGTTTGAGACCCCTGCTCTAAAGAGTGTATACATGTGCATATCTGGCATTTTAGCCTCCCCTAGGGTGGCTTTGCTGTTGATGATATCTTGGTCCCTCTCCAAAATCAAGACCATCTGAGACCTACCTCTTAGTGGGTTGGGTCACTATTTTCCATCATTGTAAATCTACTGCTTTTTAATGAAATTATAAATATAGAGATGTTGTTGGCGGCCAACAATAACAACTCAGAAGGGTGACACTCATCTTGTAGCTGCTTGATGTCTCACAGGATCTGTGATGCTTTCTAAACCTTGGTTCTGCTATAAACTACCTATACAATTTCTGTTGCATCTGAAATGTACGTTCTGTCCATCCCCCTTTTCTCTCAGTACACCTGAACTAGCTTGGCTTTACTGGCAACACTAGATTTTCATTGCAGCGACACTCAGTTGTATATCTTCCTATACATTCTAGCACAGTCCTCTAGTATTTGATTATTGATGTAAATCCTCTTCCTCCTCACTTCTCCTCCTTCCCATTCATCATTCCCTTCAAACCTTTTTCTTTTTAAATTTTCCTTTACTCTTTTATTCTCTCTTTATGCCTTGTTAATGTATAAGGAATATTTCATTGTTTTGCACTGATCATAGGGCCTGAAGGGCCTGGTATGGATTTTGAGGGGGACCCCCATGCCATTTTTTTATTCTGGCGCGGGGTTCCCCTTAACATCCATACCAGACCTGAAGGGCCTGGTATGGAATTTCGGGGGAACCCCACACATTTTTTTTCTTAATTTTGTTTTTTTTCTTAATGCTGTTTTTATCAGTGACCTTTTATGTGTATTGCAGGACCGACATTTATTATAGCCGCGAGTAGTTTTAAACAACTTTTATTCCTTAACCTCCCTGATGGTAATCCCGAGTGTGGCTCGGGGTTAAATTTCAGTCCCATTAGCGGTAACCCGAGCCACACTCGGGATTACATTGCAGGATCCTGGTGCGGCTTTACTTACCTTGTCCCCAGGATCCTGAGATGTCCCCCGCAGTGTCTGTGGGCTGTGTCTCCTCCGAAGCCTTTCTGTGCCAGGCTCTGTTCCCTGCGAGCGGCGCGACGCACGGGGCGGAGCCTGGTGGCAAATTCAAAAAAATTTAAAAATCATAACACATACAGTACTGTAATCTTACAGATTACAGTACTGTATGAAATAATTTCACATCCCTTTTGTCCCCAGTGCTTTGCCCAATGCCCTGCATGCAGTTTTTCTATAATATATACTGTTCTTTCTGCCTGGAAACTGGAGATTGTCCATAGAAACCAAAAAGTGTCCCTTTACGTCAAAAGTGGCTTTAGATCAGCTAGAAAACAGCAATAGTAAATTAGAACACTTGCAGAAATTAGCGATAGTGAATCGTGGGGAAATTTATTTTATTATTATTATTATATTATTATTTATTTTAATTACTTATATTTATTTATTATATTATAATTTATGTTTTTGTGTTTCAATCTTCATCATACCCGGGATATCTACTAGACTCTTGTTTGGACAGATTTAAGTGTGTTATTGTTAAGAATTACAGGCCTACAATATAAAACGCCAGATTTCCATGCAAAATAATTGTACCGCTTTCAGCACCTAAAATCCGAAATAATCATACCGCCAGGGAGGTTAAGGGCCAGTTCGTACCACATCCAGTCCAGTGTGTTTTTTTTCTGCATCAAAAATGCATGGAAAGTAGGTTATATGGTTTTCAATGGCATAGTTCACACCAGTGCTTGCAGTTCCAGTGTGTTTCCAGTTCCCGAAAAAAAAGTACAACATGCTGCATTTTTTAAGCACTTGACTGTACTGGAACGCTGTAAAATGCATCAAAAACGCACTGGAATGCACCTAAATGCACCAAAAACCCACTGCAACACACTTGTCCTTATTTAAGGTTAAGAAAAAAGAGGGGGAGTGCGCATGCGCGGGACTTCCGGGAAGACGTGCTGAACGGGAGCTCCGTCCCGGCCGAGGCTTCCGCGGTCCCCAGACGCAGCTATCACAAGCGGAACCCCTAAATATCGATACCCCCTGATAGAGGAGTGCCGTGGGCACGTTTCTATATGCAGAGCCACATCCAGAAACCAACAGTCAGCCGGCAACTTACCTTCGGCCTGCTCACCCCCACTGCCTCCAAGATGGTGGCCGCGGCCTCCTCTCACAGAGACACAGGAGAAGGAGACTCCATTGCGGACATCCCCGCTGAGGATCATCATACCACCCTCAGGATGGAATCCCCCGTGAGTACTAAATCACCTAAGACTGTATACTCCACCAGCACAGACTCCCTCTTCAACAGAGCCCTGTCTGATATGCTTCATATCCCCACAATGCACTCTTCTACCCACCCCTCAGCCACACAACAGGCTGCCCTCCCTAACTCTCCCCACCAGACAGACATGGCCCAGCTCCTGAACTGTTTCTCGGATATGCTCGCAGCAGGCCTAGCCCAGAATGCCACACAAATAACCACATCTATAAAGGCTGATTTACAGAGCTTGGGGGCACGCATAGATGTGATCGAACAAGCAGTAGACCACACAGTAGCTCGCACTAATCAGAATACGGACTGTATGCAATTGCTGCAAGACCAACTTGACATCGCGCTAGGGAAGATCGACGATTTAGAAAATAGTAATCGGAGATGCAACTTCCGCATAAGAGGTATCCCTGAATCCGTAACTAATGTCCATGAGACAGTGAAGCTTTTCATGCAAGAAATTATCCCGGATATCTCAAGCCATAAGCTAGAGATTGACAGAGCCCACAGAACCCTGCAACCACCCCGGCAGGATGGTCTCCCAAGGGATATAGTGGTTAAACCCCACTATTACGAGACCAAGGAAGAAATTATGAAAAGATCCCGGAATCTGGACAACCTGTCCTTCCAAGGAAACAAGATTCAAGTCTTTGCGGACATTTCCAAGACCACAATTCTAAAAAGGAGAGCACTAAAACCTCTTCTTGAAATCCTCTCTCAGAGATCAATCAAGTACCATTGGTCCTTTCCTTTTCGCCTCCTGTTTCAACACAAAGAAAAATCATTCGGCTTCTCTTCCTTCCAAGAGGGGGAACACTTACTCCTGCGACTAGGATTCATTTCCCAGGAAGGTTCTACCCAGGAACCCCCATCCAAGCCAAGTTCTTTCAAGAGACCCCCTCCAGGCAGCCCCATCACTCCTATTTGGAACAAACAACAAACGAAGCGCCACCGTGACTCTTTTCCACCCAGATGACTCCCTCTCAGCTGGGCCCTACAAGGCCTGTGTTGACACCTTTCCTCTTCCAGGATTTTCCATTTAACTGAGGGGTAACCGAGTTCACCCTCTCCATCCACGAGATCAGCAGTATTTCTCCGACCCTCTCCGCTTAGCTCATCTCTGTGATGATGAATGGAGATGGACCTGAGTGGTCGGACATTTTTTTTTTTTTTTTTGCATATGCTCCCATGTCTTCATGATGGACCGTCCTAGTAATTCTCCTGGGTCCGGATGGCCCCTAAGCTTAGCATCATACTCCAATCCACTATCCCCTCCCTCCCTTCCCTTCCACTTCCCTTCCACTTCCCTTTCCCTGTCTCCCTGCTCCATCCAGTATTTGAGGGACGATGCCTAATGTATGTCTTGTTCTAATACTCTTATGCATAGTAGTTGTTTGCTCCTGTTTCCCTTAGAGGGTATGTTACTGTTTTCATTTACGTTTGCCAAAATTTTTCTCCTTTTTTTTTTTTTTTTGTTCAGGTATATATACAAAATAAGTTAACCTCCACATTTTAGAGGTTCCATATCACCCCTAAGATTGGGGACCCGGCGGCCCGGCCGGGCTAGCATTGCCACTCCCTCTGTTGTAATCGAGAGGGACCCTCCCTCTGGTTGCAGCAGATATACAACCTCGGCTGAGGCTGTTCCTGTTTTTCCGAGACCCCCCTGTTTTTTTCTCGGGTCTTGGGTTTGAACTGAACTTAACGGTCCAGTTCCTATTTTTACTAGGCACTTAAGCCTGGTCTTTTTTTGAAATTGGTAGTTTGCTCTCATTAATTATTCTCCCTTTCTTTCCTTATTTTCTTCTTATTCCCCTCTCTTCTTTTCCTTTCACCCTTCATTTATTTCAGGGTTGTGCGCAGGAGACCATCATGCTCCAGAATCTTCCGCTGCGGCTTCGAGCTCTCCCTCCCAGTCTCAGATTTGCATCAGCAAGGACTCGGGTAGGTCCACACAAAATACACCAGTTTCACTCCTCTTGTGACTATGGCTGATTCTCCTCCTTTACAGAGGGCGCTTAAGATTGCCTCTCATAACACCCAAGGGCTCAATTCCCCCATCAAATGGCGTAAAGCCTTTCAAAGCTATAACTCTAGGGGTCTAGATATTGTTCTTCTCCAGGAAACCCATTTTCCCTCAAATTACTCTCCTTCCTTCCTACACCATAAATACCCCACTTTTTTCCTCGCAAACGCTTGCGAGAAAAAACGGGGAGTTGCCATCCTAATCTCTAAACAGACACCATTCTCACACGCTTTGACAATTAAAGATAATGATGGGAGATATATATTAGTCAAAGGCTCAATTGAGGGTAACCTCTACACCATCATCTCCTACTATGCACCCAACAAGGGCCAAGCTAAATTCTTCTCCTCCTTACTTGCCGATCTCTCACCCCACTTTGAAGGTAGGGTGATCATGGGCGGGGACTCCAACATTACGTTTGACCAGATTCTCGATAAATCGGACCAGGGGATCCCTCACCTGAAAAAACCCCCCAAACAGAGTCTCCAGATTGCCAGACTTCTTCACTCAGTAGGCCTTATTGATACATGGAGGGAAATCAATCCCTCAACAAGGGATTATACACACTATTCAGCCCCCCACAAAACCTATGCTAGAATCGACCATGTCTTCATGTCAAACTCTGATATACACACTGCCACCCAAGCCTCTATCCAAGATGTTCCGTGGTCTGATCACTCCCTAGTACTTTTAAAATTATCTAACTCGTTATCCCCCCTGGCTCCCGACTTTGGCGACTAAATGAAAAAATCTTATCTAACCCTGTCCACCGTACTATATTGGAGAAGGACATTAAAGAGTATTTTTTGATTAATGACTCTGAGGACATCTCTCCCAGTACCCTTTAGAACGCCCACAAGGCGGTAATTAGAGGGAAACTGATCCAATTCTCTGCCAAATTAAAACGAGAACGGCAAGCAGATATTTTGAAGCTAGAGAAAGAGTTTAAAGACCTCAGTATTTCTCATAAACGAAATCCCAATCCCATCACCCTCTCTAAACTTGACACTATTAGACTGTCCCTCAACTCAGCCTTGACTTCCAATGCAGACAAGCATCTTCACTGGATCAGTGGCAGTCACTATTTGCGTGCGAATAAATTTGGCCCCCAGTTAGCGGCCAAACTTACCCCGAAACATAGGTCTTTTGCCTTACCCAAAATAAAATCTCAGTCAGGCTCATCTACCCAAAATCCCGAAACAATCCTAAAAACATTCCAATCATTTTACGCCAACCTTTATTCTGACAATTGTCCAATTTCCCAACAAAATTTAGACTCATTTCTCGAGAAAATCCCTCTACCAAAAATCTCTGAATCCCATCGCTCCATATTAGAGTCCCTATTTCTTGAAACCGAGATCCGAGCAGTCATAAAAGACCTTAGAAAAGATTCTGCCCCAGGCCCGGATGGATTCTCAAACTATTACTACAAAACCTTCACAGATGCTCTCTCTCCGTATCTGGTTCGTCTCTTCAACTTCTTAAGCAAGTCCTCCCCTCTAGACCCTAATGCTAACCTAGCTTTCATCTCGGTTATTCCTAAACCGGGTAAAGATCCCAGCGAAGTGAGCAACTACAGACCTATTTCATTGATCAATAACGATTTAAAAATTATGACGAAAATTTTATCAAACAGACTCGCTTCTTTTATAGGATCTTACATACATAAGGATCAGGTGGGGTTCATTCCGGGGAGACAGGGTCCGGACCAAATACGGAGAGCAATTAATGCAGTTTCCCTGATGAAGTCTGGATGGGATGGGGGTCCCCCTCAGGAGGGCATTCTCCTATCCATTGATCTCCAAAAAGCATTTGACACGGTGGCTTGGCCCTACCTCTTCACTATCCTACGTAATTGGGGCTTCGGTCCAAACTTCATTAATATCTTGGTAGCCCTATATCACCAACCTAAAGCACAGGTTAGAATACAAGGACACCTCTCGGACAGATTTACTATACAGAAGGGAACAAGGCAAGGATGCCCTCTCTCCCCTCTTCTTTTCGCAATGGCTATCGAATCTTTAGCCATTGCGATAAGGCAACATCCGGATATTCATGGAGTCCGTTGTGGACAATCTATCCACAAATGCGCTTTATTTGCGGATGATGTCCTCCTGTTCATCACATCCCCCTTAATTTCTATCCCCAACATAATTCAACTGTTACACGACTTTGAACTCGCTTCCGGACTTAAGGTTAATGTCTCCAAATCAGTCGCTCTTAATGTATCCACCCCCCAAGACATGGAAAACAATTTAAAAAATAAATTTCCATTTTCGTGGAACCCCACCTCCATCCCTTATCTCGGCATTAACCTTACATCCAGTATCGACCTAATGTTTAAACATAACTTTCTTCCCATGTTCAAAAAACTCAATGATGACCTGACCCAATGGTCTCTTTATAATTTATCTTGGTTAGGCAAAGTGAACGCGGTCAAAATGACGCTTCTACCTATTCATCTCTTCAGTCCACACAGGTTGATCTGCACAGTCAGCTCTGCATAACAAAAAGTAAGTCAAAACTATTTGATCTATTGCCATGGCACCACTGAATATACTTTCCCTGAATGTTCAGGGAATAAATGTGCCTCAAAAAAGGACCAAAGCCTTCCATACTTTCCATAACAAGAAGGCTCACATAGTATGCCTCCAAGAAACACACTTCACCAAAGATTCTACTCCAAAATATATTTCTCCTTTTTATCAACAAATTTACACGGCTTCTGCCTGTACCAAGCAAAGGGGAACTCTAATTGCATTTCACCGATCCACACCATTCACCTTATCATCAGAAATTAAAGACCCAGAAGGTAGATACCTGATACTCATGGGTTATATAATGGATACAGCAATCACAGTGATTTCCTACTACGCTCCTAACAAACAACCTACACCATTCCTCTCACATATATTACAAGTGATTAATACACACAAAATAGGAACAGTGATAATGTGTGGGGATTCGAACCAGGTCCTTCTCCCATTTCTAGATAAATCACCTTTTACACCATCCAAAATAACCTCTAGATTACCTTTTTCTCAACTTCTTTCCAAACACAATCTGGTAGATTCGTGGAGAGAAAGTAACCCAATGAAAAAGAAATTCACTTATTTCTCGCACCCTCATCAAACCTTCACCAGAATAGATCATATTTTTCTAACAATAGGAATGATACCAGAAATTATTGCATCAGATATAATTCCGATTCCGTGGTCTGACCATAATGCAGTATACACTACTATAGCCTCAGCCATACCAAAAGCGCATGACCCAACGTGGTACTTACCGGACATAATGCTCAAACACCCACTACATCAGATGGCCATTGAACAAGCTTTAAAGGAATACATATCAATTAATAATACAACAGACATCTCCCCAATAACACTGTGGGAAGCTCATAAGCCTGTCTTGCGTGGTACAATACAAAGACAAATGGCACTATTTAAACGGGAACGCAAAAATCTAGCAAAAAAACTAGAACTCAATTTTAATGCAGCCTACATATCATTTCAAGATAATCCATCTCAGAGTACAAAATCTCATCTGGAAAAATCTAGATTGGAATACGATCTATTTCTCACTGAGTCAGTTGATAAATCCCTCAAACGCTCCAAACACAATTTCTACATGAATACAAACAAACCAGGTACATATTTGGCTCGGGCATTAAATTCAACTAACAAATCTTTCAAACCAATACGTTTGAAATTATCAAAAAATGTTTACACTTGTAATCCAGTTAAAATAGTCCATAAATTTCACTCACATCTCGCAACTTTATACAAGACAAACAATGAATTTAATCCTACAGAGGCTGAATCCTTCTTCTCAAAAATAACCTTACCTGAGTTATCTCAGAATCAAAAAAGCAGTTTGGATGAGCCTATAACTATAGATGAAGTTGCTAACGCCATAAAAGACCTAAAACTTAACAAAAGACCAGGCCCAGATGGCTACTCGGCTTTATACTATAAAACATTCTCAGAAATACTCTCTCCCATTCTCACTGAAACTTTTAACAAACTTCTAGATGGACATTCTTTTCGGCAAGAAACACTAATGGCAATTGTTTGTATGATCCCAAAACCCCTTTCTGATGATACTTCCTGTGTGAATTATCGGCCTATCTCTCTGTTAAACCTCGATATTAAATTATTAGCAAAAATAATAGCAAAACGCCTCAATAGCATTATAGGAAAATTAATACATAGAGATCAAGTAGGCTTCATGCCAAATAGACAGGCAGGCGATAATATACGCAGGGCGGTGTTATTGGCACATATTGCTAAAAAACGGAAAATCCCTTTATGTTTTCTATCTCTCGATATTAAGAGGGCATTTGACACAGTATCTTGGCAATATATGCAATATTCATTACAAAAATGGGGTTTTGGACCCCACTTTTTAACATGGATCAAAGCATTATATAATAAACCCAAAGCCTATATAAAATATGCTGGATACAAATCTGAAGCCTTTAATATCGAAAGAGGTACCCGACAGGGTTGCCCATTATCTCCCTTATTATTTGCCCTTATACTCGAACCCATGGCCCAATACATCAGAACAAACCAAACTATAACTGGCATTGAAGTAGGAGGTATTACACACAAATTATGTATATTTGCAGACGATATATTACTTTTTCTATCATCACCACAGGTCTCTGGTCCTAACTTAATACCAGCTCTTGATGGATTTGCAGCCCTATCCGGCCTTATGATTAATCCTAAGAAATGCCTAGTGCTTAATATTTCACTCACAAACATGGAATTGATCCCGGCTAGGGCTGCACTCCCATTCACATGGGCAGAAAAATCAATCCCATATCTTGGAATTCATTTAACAGCATCTCATTCTGACTTATTCTCAACCAATTATCCTCCTGTATTAAGACAGATCACAAATCTAATAAAACAATGGTCGCAACTTCCTTTATCCTGGATAGGGAAGATTAATGCAATCAAAATGACTATTCTACCCAAATTGCTTTATCTATTCAGAGTCCTCCCTATTCCAATTCCTTCCTATTTTTTGAGAATAGTACAAAAAAGAGCAACTTCGTTTATATGGGGCTCTTCTAAACCACGTATACCTATACACACACTGCATCTTCCCAAAAATAAAGGAGGCCTGGGATACCCTAATTTTACTAACTACTACAGAGCAGCACATTTGGCCAGTCTGTCCAAATACCATGCAAAACAGGAAATCCCATTATGGGTATTTATAGAGGCTTCAGAAAATGACCCTCTATTAATATCAAATTTATTATGGCTTGATCCTAAAGACCGCTTTAAAATTCATAATCCCATAACTAAACACTTCTTATCTCTCTGGGATAAACTAAAAACCAAATATCAGTTACAATCTCCACACAATCCTCTCCTTTCTTTTATCAGAAATCCGGCCTTTTATCCGGCATGGATCTACCCAAATTCTTTTAAAGCTTGGACAACATCAGGCATTCAGACACTAAATGACTTCATAGCATCTAAATCATTCCTTTCATTTCCATCGCTTAGAGAAAAATATGATCTACCAAACTCTGAGATATTTAGATATCTCCAAATCAAAAATTTCTATACACCATTCCTAAAGGGGGATACACCATTATCCCAATTATCCATTTTTGAATCAATCTGTACAAAAGATCCATTTGCTAAAGGTACAATTTCATCACTTTATAATCAATTATATGGAGTAGCAAATCTTAATAGACCCTCTTACGTTCAGAGGTGGGAGGAGGACCTGGGACGAACTTTAGAAGACACGGACTGGTCTAACATATGGCTCACATCTAAGTCATCTTCACCCAACATCTTAGCACTGGAGACAAATTATAAAGTCCTAACTCGCTGGTACCTTGTACCCGCTAGAGTGGCAAAATATTCACCTAATACCTCAGCTCTTTGTTTTCGAGGATGCCCAGAAATAGGCACATATTTACACATATGGTGGACATGCCCAGTAATCCAAACCTTCTGGAAGGAAGTCTTCGTGATTGCATCTAAAATATTTAAAAAAATAATACAACCAGATCCATATTTAACTTTACTTAATCTAAAACCGGAATGGTTAACACTCTCTCAATTCAAACTTATGATTCAACTAATAACGGCTGCAAAACAAACAGTGGCCAAGGCATGGAAATCTCCTACATTGGTACTAGCAGAAACAATTCACAGAATGAATAATACAATGTCCCATGCTAAGATGGTAGCCATCGATCAAAATCAAATTCCAAAATTTGAAAAACTTTGGCATCCTTGGATAAAACAACAGTTCCTGTAAAACTTCAATGACTCTGTCCTGTTGCCATGGTAACAGATTAAATGACTTACAAAGACACCCATTCTAAGGCTTCAAAGAGAACTAAAAAGAATAATAAACTGACGAGCGGGACAACCTTGTGGACCATACCTCTACCTTTCAACCCTTTTTCTTCTTTCTCTTTCCTTTTCTCCACCTTACGATTAAAGCTCATTATCAGAATTTATTTGACCTATATACACTCTACTTGTAAACAATATGTATAGTAGGTATAAATCATTTAAATAAGGAAATTATATATATCTTTAATTTAGGTTTACGTGAACCCAATGTTTAATATTTGAAATTTCATGATATTTACCTATATAAACCCTACTGTAAAATAATGAGCTTACTTTATAGATCCTTGTAAACTTACTTTATGTATCTTTATAACATTGTATACTCAATAAACTTCTTTTGACAAGGAAAATGACGCTTCTACCTAGGATTTTGTACCTTTTTCGCTCCCTTCCTATCCCAGTCCCCAAATCGCACATTCAACGCTTACAATCCACCATAATCCGCTTTATTTGGGACAAAAAAGGACAGAGATTTTCGAAAGAGGTACTGTTTAGGCCCAGAAAGAAGGGAGGCCTTGGCCTACCTAACCTATGGTGGTACTATCAGGCAGCACAGTTAAGCCAATTTTCCACAATTTACCTCAAGGGTTCCAAACCAGACTGGGTGAGCATGGAACGAGAGGCAACCCCTAACTTTACTTTGGATTATTTACTTTGGAACATCCCTAAAAAACGTCCCCCTATACTAGCTCCTACTTTATCTCATTCAATGAAGTTATGTGACTCCCTCCATAAGCTAAGACCTCTAATATCTACTTGGCACCCACTTACACATATTTTCAGGAACCCCAACTTACCCCCTGGCTTAGACATTCGAGCCTTCAAATGGTGGCTAGACAAAGGCCTCTACAGAATTGGACAATTCTTTAACTCTAATGGTCCCCTTACTTTGGCATACTGCACTTCTAAACTCGAAATGCCCCCAGCCGAAAAATTTAGGTTTTATCAATTATCACATTTCTTGAATCAGTTACGGAAGAGCGGTGACAACCATCTCTCAGTAACTCCCTATGAACAATGGTGTGCTTCAGCCTTAGACACAAGGGGAGGTATCTCTCTCATATATTCATCTCTAGCGGAGCCCTCTGAGAAAGCGGCCTACATGGTGAGCTGGGAGCGGGATCTTGGTTTCAGCTGGGATCTGGATGTTTGGCATTCTAACTTTGCCCGATCCTTCAAAGGTATTGTGAACACGTCTCTAAACGAAGCTAGTCTTAAGACTCTTACACGCTAGTACCTGGTACCCTCACGCCTGGCCAAATTTTACCCACAAACGTCACCTCTTTGTTTTAGAGGATGCAATCATACAGGCACGCTTTTACACATTCTATGGGAGTGCCCCAAAATTAGATTGTTCTGGAACAGGATTTTCTCTCTTATCCGTAGAACTTGTGATTGTGCGCTGAAACAAGATCCGACTATTGCTTTACTTAACGGCCCCATCCCTAAAATATCCAAACATACTCAGAAATTGATTCGGTTTATCCTCCTGGGAGCCAAAATGACTATCACCCGGTCCTGGAAGTCACCGAAAGTATCCTTTCGGCTAGCTAAACAAAAAATTTCTTGGATTATGCTACAAGAAAAGATCTCCAATACTATCCTGGACACCCTAGACAAATTCAAAATCACCTGGGAACCTTGGGCTACTTTCATTGGGTATCCCCTATACGCATGATCGGTAGTTCATGTGTGCAGTCTCTTTTTGGGACGGTCTCCAGTTTCCCTCTCATGGTGGTCTCCTGTGCACCTCCCTCCTTTTATCCTCTGTGGTCAGCTCTCTACTTTATCTCACCCCATCTCTTCTGTTTCTTTCCCCTTTTATCTCTCCTCCTTTCACTCTTCAACATCTTATTCTTATCAGTACTGTCTTCCCTGGCTCTCGGTACTCTCTAAGAATTTTTTTATTAACCTAATGGTTGTTCTCGAGGTGGACCCCAGGGCCTTGTTTTTTCATGATATTCAAGCACAGTATTTACCAGCTCTGGTTCACCGACTTCAGTCCAATATGCACTGAGAGCTCAATCCACTAGGATGTTTCTTGGACAAATTATTGATTGCTTCATTATGGTTTCATGGTGTTATTTAATCATCTTATAGATTCAAGCTCCTTTTTCCCCCTTTTTTTTCTCTCTCCTCAGCATATTATCACATTGTGTAGTGATGCGGGCTTGGGGATTCCCAGTTCGCCGGAGCAGTTAGTTCCCGGATGGGGCTCTGGTGGCGAGAATACCTGAGACCATAGTGTCAGTTTACTTAATAAGAAAAAGGATTTTGACATATTGATGTAGTCATTCCTTAGAATCGCTGTACTAATATCACACCATGTATTCGTTGAGCATTTTGCTCTCTTTTTTGTTTGATGTATTACTTTAATGCTTCAATAAACTTTATTTTAAACTCTAAAAAAAAAAAAAAGAGGGGGGAAGAAAGCACTGGACTGTATCAAAAACACACCAAAATGCACTGGAACGCATCAAAAACGTGCATGCAGAAAAGCACCTGGAACGCATCCGGACTGCATTTTTATGGTGTGACCTGGCCCTTAGGGCCAGGTCACACCATAGAAGCGCAGTCCGGACACGTTCCAGGTGCTTTTCTGCATGCACGTTTTTGATGCGTTCCAGTGCGTTTTTGGTGTGTTTTTGATGCAGTCCAGTGCTTTCCCCCCTCTTTTTTCTTAACCTTAAATACGGACAAGTGCATTCCAGTGCGTTTTTGCTGCATTTAGGTGCATTCTGGTGCGTTCCAGTGCATTTTTGATGCATTTTACAGCTTTCCAGTACAGTCTAGTGCAGAAAAAATGCAGCATGTTCTATTTTTTTTTTCTGTAACTGGAACGCACTGGAACTGCAAGCACTGGTGTGAACTATGCCATTGAAAACTATATAACCAACTTTCCATGCATTTTTGATGCATAAAATATGCACTGGACTGCATTGATGTGAACTGGCCCTTAAGCAATTTGGCATATTTAAAGGCATTTCTCCTTCTTTCGTTTTTGGGGTTGTCCAATTGGTGACATTGATATATGTCCCTTAGGTTGGGACCTGGGCCCCCATACCCATTTTAAGGCCAATAACTAGAAGATAAGCCAGCCAAGTGGGAACTAGTAAAATTACCAAGTCATTTCCCTTAGACTACAATGGTATTTGTTGTGTAACTTTTGCACATGTTAGGCTCTTTAGTTGCCCCCTGGACTGGGGGGTGTTTTGTCCCATCTGTAATTTTAATGCATGCTGGATGATGTGATTAATTTTGGACGGAGGGGCTTATTTTGTGCTAGCTGCATTTGGGTTGTTCTGGGCATGCTCAGGGACTTTGTTTTTTTCCTGTGCCTTTTGGTGTGTGAAATGCATTTGGGTTGGTCTGGGCATGCTCATGGACTTTGTTTTGTTTTTTTGGTTGTGCTTTTTGTGTGTGAACAACACTTGGATATTTCTGGGCATGCTCAGAGTGTGTTTTTTGGGTTAGTAATTTAAGGACATCCTTAATAGGTGTACCCACTTTGAAGTTCTCTCTACATTGGGTGAACTTGCATTTTATGTGTTTCATGCACTGTCCATGTGTTTGCAATTGCCTAGCACACAAACCTATGTTATATAAAGCTTGCAGATAGCATTCTTTACTTTGCCCTGAAAAGAGCCAAGTGTGTCGGCAAGAGAATACATTTGGGTGTCCTTATCGAGTTTCTAACACATGTATTTTGTTTGTTATGTTGTTGCAAAACAGATGTGTTTTTATGCAATTTGTTACTTTGGTTTGTTGTATTTTTTTGGGTGGTGGTTATTTTACCATGAAATCTTTTTTATGTTGGCAATTTTTGTTGTTTTTACGTTGTTCACTTTGATTTAACTGTCTGTGCTGCATTATTTTTAAAATTCTTTCTCAAGATGTTGTGCCTAATGTTGTTTTTTTTTTTTTTTCTGTTTAAAACATTTTTATTGTGGTTCATCAGTAGAATAAACAAGTGATAGACATTATCAGCTATAAGATGGCATAGATCAAGTACAATCAAAATTGTGAGTACAATCAAACTTGTAAATACAGTCGAATTGAGAATACAAACTACAGGAGAGAAGAAACAAGTGTACTAGGACACATATGCATAAGAGTCGCTTGTTGAGTACCGGGCGTTTGACACTATTCTGACATCCCCATACACCCCATTGGGAGCAGACTGTGTCATGGGGAAGAACAGCGCTATCAGCCCCATACCTACACACACCTATAATTGATAAAGCAAGATTATATAGTAAACAATTAAGATATCTAACTGGGTGAACTTATGGAGTATCGAAGGTCTTGTCCACTTACCCCTAATGAGGGAAGCGTTGAGATCATATTAAAGAGATAGATTAGAGAGAGGTGTTAGTATGAATGAAACAGGTGTAGGAAAGCTGATTAAACATTCTTGTGTATACTCATGAATCGTTATTACGCCTTGGATTGTACCGTTATATAGAGAGACACAAAAGAGGTATTCACTTTTAGCTCTGTCCGGTCTAGATCGTACTGGGGGCCAGTTTATATGAGTGAAGTAGTTTAACGAATAGCGGTGTACTAGTCAGGTGAGTTTTATACTTCTAGTGTGCGCTAACCATGGGGACCAGTGTCTATGGAATTCGTCCCCTGTCAGATTAGCTTTGGAAAAAAGATATTCCATATGACAGTGCTCATTAAGCGTGTTAATGAGAGAAGTGATAGTTGGTGGGAGTGGGTTTTTCCAGGCGCTGGCTAAGACTGCACGTGCTGCTATTAAAACATGTTGAATAATTGGGATTTTGGCTGTAGGCCAAGATTGGGAATCTAAACCAAAGAGAGCCATCTGTGGAGTCAATTGTCGGGAGATGTTAGCTGTGTTAATGACTAAAGCAGATACTTGTTTCCAAAATGGTATTATGATAGGGCAATCCCACCATATATGAAACATGTCCCTAGTTTCATCACAATTCCTCCAGCATTTTGAAGATTGAGAAGGAAATATGGATGCCAATCTAGCAGGTGTGTAGTACCATTTATGGTAAATCTTCATGAGGGTTTCCCAATGGGATACATTTTTGGAAAAGATAGACGGGAGGCGAAGAGTTCAGTACCATTCTTCTGTAGGAAAGGAGGACTTTAATTTTGATTCCCAGTATAGCACACTCGCTGGTTTGTGTGTGGTTACTGTTCGTGAGAGTAAAGTGTAGATGTAGGAGATGCCCTTGACTTTGTTGGTGGGGTGAACATAGTAGGAGAGCAGGTCCCTGGAGGTCATTTCTGTAGAAGTAGGCAGTTTTGAGAGTATATGTCGGATCCTGAGATAGATGTAAAAATGTTTGCTTGAAAGACCGAATTCCCTGGTGAGTTGTTGGTAACTTCTGAGGTTCATTTGGAGGTATAGGTCTCCAATTGTCTTAATTCTGGCTTCATACCAATACTGAATAGTTACATTCGGAGATAGGAGCTGCAATGCGAGAATTGGAAGTAGTTTCAAGGTGTCTGTATGTACAGTATTCCTTCATAGGTGTGATATACAGCGTTCCATGTTGCGATAAAGGCATTGACCATAGGAAGGGATGCGCGCGGAGCATGGAAGTTCATCCAGGTTGCTGATAATACTAGTTGTGGGGTACTCGGTATAGCAGTTGATTAAATTTGATGCCACAATGTAGTAGGGTGCGGGGACCACCACTGCTTTACTTGATCTAGGATGACAGCTTTATAGTACCATTTGATTTTGGGTGCACCCATCCCAGCAAAGGTAGTAGGAGAGGATAGTATTGAAGCCTTCAGTCAAGGTTTGCGAGCTGCCCAAATAAAGGAGTTGAGAATTTGTTGTATTTTGGATAGTTCTGTCGGTAATATCGGTAATGGTAGTGTCCTAAAGTAGTAAAGAACATGTGGGAGAAGAAACATTTTGGTTAGGGCTATCCGTCCAGCCCATGATGCTGTGATGGATGACATACCCGAAGTTATGGTTAGTAGTTTCTGATGGAGGGAAGATAAGTTAGTGCGAAGGAGCGTGGTGGAAGGGGATATAAGTTGGATGCCCAGATATGTCATTGAGGAGCCAGGGGCCCAGGAGAAAGGGAAAGCCTTGGAAATCTCCATTTTGATTGAGAGTGATATTGAAATGCCAATCATGGATGACTTGGAGTGGTTTAGTTTATACATTGAGATCTTACTAAAATCATCAAGTACTTGAGATAAAATGGGGAGCGAATTTAGAGGGTCAGTAAGTGCGATAATAACGTCGTCTGCATAAAGCCCTATTTTGTGATGGGTGTCTCCAACTAAGATCCCTGAAATGAGGGGGTTTGTGAGGATGGTTTGGGCTCAATCACCAAGGCGAAGATCAGGGGTGAGAGTGGACACCCCTGTCGCATACCGTTGGTGATTGCAAAGGAATTAGAGAGAATGCCTGAAGTCCATACCTTAGCGCTGGGTGAGGAATAGAGACCTAGGATGGCTTGCAAAAATTTGCCCTCTATGCCAAATTTTCTCAACACCCTCTCCAGATAGCCCCAGTGGACTCTATCAAACGCCTTCTCTGTGCCAAGAGAGATCAGCAGAGAGGGCGTTTGATGATGTTCAGCCCAGTGAATGAGATCCACAAAGCGACGGGTGCCATCAGAGGCCTGACGTTGGGGGATGAAGCCTACCTGATCTGGGTGTATAAGGTAAGGCATGTGTTCTGATAAACGCGTGGCTAATAATTTGGCATATATCTTGAGGTCAGTGTTAAGAAGTGAGATGGGGCGATAATTAGCTGGGTCATGAGGGGATTTTCCCGGTTTGTGGATGGTGGAGATGGTGGCTTCTAGTGATTCGGCTGGAATTTCTCCAGTAGCAAGGAATCTATTTAATGAGTTGCAAAGGTGTGGGATTAATTGTTTGCATTATGTTTTATAATATTCATTTCCAAAGCCATCCGGTCCTGGGGCTTTGTGTGATGGTAGCGCCTGAATAGCGCTCCGGACTTCCTGGATCGAGAAGGGTTGGGCTAATTCTGTTGCTTGTGTTGGGGTTAGGGAGGGGAGACTCAATTTGGAATGAAAGTTTAGAATATCTGTGCCAGTGGGTTGTGTCTCAGTGGGGGATTGATTTAAGTTGTACAATTTAGAGTAGAAGGAGCTAAAACAATCAGCTATATCTTTGGGGTTAGTAAGCCTATGACCCTTTGAGTCTATGAGAAAAGGGATTTTGGATAGAGCTGCCTTATGTTTGTATTGTTGCGCTAAAATCATTCCTGTCTTATTTCCCTGGGAGTACCAGGTAAGTCTTAGTTTCCGCATATAAAAATCATGCCCGCTCTGAAGATATGAGCTCAGATCAGACCTGAGTTTGCGGAGTTCATCATGGGTGGCGTCTGAGGGTGATTGTATATTTTTTCTAGGGTTTTTATATTGTCTAGTAAGGTGTTAAGGGTTGCATTGCGTTTTTTTCTTCTCCTGGGCTCCCATTTTTAGTCCCTCTTACGACAGATTTGTGAGCATTCCAAAGTGTGGTAGGATTAGATACAGAGCCTTCATTTAGGGTAAAGTAGTCATCGATCACGGATTCAACCTGTTCCCTATTGTCCTTGGTACTAATTAGGGAAGCGTTTAGTCACCACAATTTGTGTGATGTGGAGGCAGTTGATAGGTTGAGTGTGATAGATACAGGGGCATGGACAGACCATGATATCACTCTGATAGAGGAGGTGGTAATGGATTGTAGTAGTACTTTGGATGTCAGGAACAGGTTGATCCTTGAATAGGTTCTTTGGGAGTTGGAGTAAAAGGTGAAATCTTTCTCAGTGCCGTGTTGACATCTCCAGGGATCATAGAACTCTTCTAAGAGTACCATAGAGGAGAGGGCAGTGGATCTTCTCCTCTTTAAGGTGGAAGTATCAAGTGAGTGGTCAAGTACATCATTAAAGTCGCCACATAGGATAATTTGGTCTCTCGGGTAATGTTGAATTTTTTTTATAATAGCGTTATAAAAGGATTTTTGGTGGGTGTTCGGGGTGTAAAGATTAACTATTATCAGGGGTTTGTTGTTAAAATGAGCCGATAGTATTAGGTACCTGCCAGAGGGATCTTGTTCTATGTTGGAAACTGAGAGGGACACGGTAGAACGTACCGCTATCATTACTCCTCTTACTTTTTTATTAGTTTGAGAGTGGAAAATATGTGGGTATAATTTGTGGGTGCAGCGTGGTGGATTGATTGAGGAAAAGTGTGTCTCTTGAATACATAATATATTGGTGCGTTGGGAGATTGCTTCCCTCCATAGCATGGATCGTTTGCACGGGCTATTTAAACCCTTGACATTAAGGGAGGTGATTTTGAGTGACATGTGTAGCAGTTAGTAGATGTCAAGATGGCACTGAGAACGTTCTATCCTGTAAAGGTATAAATAGTATGTAACTGAGCTTTCTGGAATTAGTAACGTGTTTATTGTTTGCTTACGTAAGTAAAGAGTAAGAAGTTTGACTTCTTTACAGTAATCAGAACTGATATAGAGACTTCATAGACTTAGTTGGACAAATCTGTTACAAACATAAAAAGGAGAAATATAGTAACTTGAGAAAATGCTGTGTGCCTTGCACACTGTAGCAGTAGGGCGAGGTAAGTCAACCAGTAGGGGAGGTACTCCTCCACAATTTTGAAGCAAGTGATATCCAGCTGGGTTTGGGGATGACCTGGAAAGTTATACCTATGTAATCTGACAACTAGAGTTTATCCCTCGCCACCCATTTGTTGGAAATCCTGGAGGATTTCTTGTTTAGGGGGGTTGTTGGAGGTGGATCCTATGGACTCTGTCAAGGAGAAGGTCTTGCGGCGTCAATGTCGGTAAGATTTTGCGGAATAATTGGTGCAGGTATGGGGTTATCTCAGTAGGTGTTATGGCTTCTGGCACTCCCTAATTTTGATATTATTCCACCTGGAGTGGTCTTCAAGGTCGGTGATTTTAAGGCGCAATTGTTGGATAGCCTCTGCGTGTTCATCCTGTATGTCTACAGTGGTGTTATGGGCTATGGTAGCTGCTGACAAGTGCTGCTCAGTATGATCAATACGGTCCTCCAGGTTATCCACTCTATCAAGTAGATGATTAATTGAGGATCTATACTTTTTTTGCATATCAGATTGTAGGGAGAGCAGCATTGCTTTTAGTGTGTGTTCTGAGGCCAGATTATCTGTTATTGTATATGCAGCTAGGGATGCGGTGGGTGTATCAGCCACTATGGCACTACAGGTCTCAGCGCCATCTTGCTTCTTCACAGGGGGAGGCTTTGTGGGAGAGTGCACTGGGGAGTTTGCAGACCTCTTACCTCTATCTGCTGGAGAGGAGGCTGGCTGTGGTTGCTGCTCTACAGACTCCTCCATGTCTGAGATAGGGTCATCAGTTTGCGCGGTCACTGTCTGTGCTGCCTGTGATGAGGGAGCTCCGCCCCGGCCGGCGCCATCTTGGGCTGGTGCCTTGGCAGCCCTCATGTAAAAATCCAGCAGTTTCCGCGATCCGTGGGTGTCAGATCGTCCGCAGGTCATATTCCTGGGGATGCTAGGAGTCAGCTGCCCCTCTATGGGGGATGATGGGCAAGGTAGAAGCGCTGTATGCCACTAAGTAGCTCTGTGGAGGAGCGGAGCTCCGTTTTCACACGGCCATTCTCGTGTGCGGCCAGGCCACGCCCCTCCCTAATGTTGTTTTAATCCTTAATAGATGTCCATTTGTGGGTGCACTCCTTTTTAACTCCTGTTAATTTACAATGCAAGGGGGTCAAACCTCAAACATATTCTGTTAGTGTCTCAAATTAACATACATGTGTGTATTTTGCTTTCCTTGCTTCTTTTCCAAGTCCTGTTTTTTTTTTAACCAATAAAATTGTTTCAAATTTTTTATGTTTTATGTGTGTTCTTATCATGCGACGGATTTCTCAGCTGCAGCTTAACTAGGCTGATTGGCATGGCTTAGACAAATCCCTTTTTTATTTTTGTTTTAGTTTTAAGTTACTTTCCTGGTGCCTTCATGGTACCACATGCATGGATTGTGCATATGCTGCCATGGATAGTGACCAGGAAAGTAACATTTCAGAGTGGTAAGTATTCAATTTTCTTTTTGAGCAGTGGTTTTCAGCCTCAGTCCTCAAGTACCCCCCCGACAGGACATGTTTAGGAAATGTATCTTCTCTAAAATAGCTGTCCAAAATACAAAGCCATTGACTTTGATTTAAAGCACCTGTACAAGATGAAGGAAAACCTGCAAACATGGCCTGTTGGGGGATACTTGAGGACAGGGTTGAGAAGCACTGATTTAGAGCACTGAACTAAAATCAAGCTGAAGACAATCCTATTCTAATTGTGGACATTTAAGAGAAATCAAGAATTTTTTTTTTTTAGGTCGGGCCTTTTCTTAAAATTGGCTTCGCTTCCTGTCACATAGCCAAACAGGAAGTGAGAGTAAAACCCTAACAATATTTTTCCTTGGAGACACACAGGTCAATCTAACTAGTGTCCCCATTATGCAAATTGCACTTTGTTGTGTACACCCCAAATTATTAGGTATTTTGGGGTTTATTAAAGGCAAATCCTTTCTGCAATACAAGTGTAGTTGATGCAAAGCAGAGGGGAAGCACTTGTGATTTTATCATCCAATCATGTAGAGGCAAAGATGCTGTTTTTTTTTCTTTTCCTTGCATGTCCCCCTTGGATCTCCAGCAACTGCACTTCTGAGTGCACTTATAGTGCAAAGTGGATTTACCTTTTAGTAAATAAACCCCAAGATACATAATAATTTGGGATGTACATGGCAAAATGCTAGAGTGCAATTTCCCGAATGGGGAAACTATTTAGATTGATCTGTGTGTCCCAAAGGACATACATTGGTAGGGTTATACCCTCACTTCCTGCTAGGCTATGTGACAGGAAGTGAATAATTTTGAATGAGAAATTGGCAAAATGTGGGAGGTGTCTTCACCCTATCAGGGGTGTAGACATCTGACAAAACTTTGCATCCCTTTGCAGTCTATCCCCAAGCAAAAATAAGAAAGGATTTTAATTAGTTTAACTTTGCAAAGACAAATTCCTAAGTTCAATTGTGATGCATGTTAATGGCCCATTTTGACCTTTAATAGAAAGTCATCAGTTGCCTTTGACTCTAAACATTATTTTTGACCAGTCCTAGAAGTCTGCATCTGTTTTTCTATTAACCACTTGATGTCTGTGCTATAGCCAAACGACGGCCACAACGTGGACCTGAATTTCTGGGATGCTGTCATAGGACGGGCTCCCCGTGTGCTCCCTGCAGGGCGCGCAGCGTGCACTGAGACTCGGGTGATCACAGATCGAAGTAAGGGCCGATCCCGGCCCTTACCACGTGATTAGCTGTCAGCCAATGACAGCTGATCACATGATGTAAACTAAAGCTCGGTAATTGTTTATTTTTTTTCTGCACGCTAACAGCATGAGGATAAAAATAAAAGTTGATCACCAGCTTAGGTGCAAGGGACATTGGTCCTGAAGAGGCAATTCTGCCTCATCTGTGCCCACCAGTACCACCTGCTAGTGCCACCTATCAATGCCCATCAGTGGTCCCAAGCAGTGCTGCCTATCAGTGTAACCAATCAGTGCCCATCAGTGCCACCTCATCAGCGTACATCAATGAAGGAGAAAAATTACCTGTTTGCAAAATTTGATATCAAAATATCCAAAAATATACAAAATTATTTATAAAAATCTGTCATTTCTTTTTTTTTGAACAAAAGAAAAAACCACAGAGGTGATCAAATACCACCAAAAGAATGCTCTATTTGTGAGAAAATTTAAAAAAAAAAAACATTTGGCTAAGTATAAGAATTGTCATTCAAAGTGCATCAGCACTGAAAATTGGTCTGGACAGCAGGGGGGTTTAAGTGCCCAGTAAGCAAGTGGTTGATTTCCATGCCAAATATGGATTTCTGTAATAAAAGATGTGTGTCTGCTGTGTATATGGCATGTGCGCATGGGAGTAAGCAAGTCGCACACACAATTTTTCAGTCCCAAGTGGCCTTAGGCTCTCTTTCCACTACTGCGAGTTGTTGTGCGACTTGACACATGTGAAGTCGCAGGACAAGTCAAAACACATGTATTTCAGTGTTCCCCCGTTCTAACTGGTGCAACTCCAAAAAAAGTTCTTGCACTACTTTGTTCCAACTTCAGTGCGACTTTTTCTCAGATGTTTTGAACTGGTCGCATGATATGGCATTAAGGCTCGGTTTCCACTATTGCAAGCCCAAAGTCGCGTGATTTTTGCCCAGAGTTTCCCGAAACTTTTTGCCGAAACTTGAAGCAATGCTTGTGTATTTTTGATGTCTATGGACCTCAAGTCGCATCAAAGTGGGACCGTTCATATGTGTGCGACTTGAAGTTGCAGCAACTTCAAAGTAGTCCTTGCACCAGTCCATGTGTGCAACTTCAAGTCGCACACATATGAACGGTACTCATTGTAAATCATGGGGTAGAACTTGTGATGCAACTTTTCAGTCCCAAGTGGCATGACAAGTCGCAATAGTGGAAAACAAGCCGAAAAAGCACATTGTAAATCACGCAACTTTGGGGTTAAAATAGTGGAAAGAGAGCATTAGGCTAAAGCGGTAATAGGAAGATGCACTGTACTTCTAATTGGAGGTGCATGTGTGGAGCTGTCTAAGCTAGACATGTCAGCTTAGAGCTCTGTACCGACTGGGACCCGACAGCCTTTTTCACTGAGTCAAATCGGACTGAAAAGACAAAGGATAGTATATAATCTATCCCCAGAGTAAGTGGGCATATTTTGGAACTATGTACAGCGGGCAAAAAGCTAAACTGAGGCAAGTAAAATCACAGGACTTGCTGACTAAACCCACTGTTAGAATGGCGGCAGCATCCTCTTACCGCTCCTCACAGCCTGCCTCACAGCCTGTCTCACAGAAACACTATGAGTCACCCTCCTCAGCACAGCGCAGTGAGCCTGATTTTACCTCAGGAATGACTCCTCTTATTCCACAAAACTCCACTATTGGCCCTGACTTATTGGCTCAATTTGAAAGGGTCTTACACAAGGCATTACAGAACACCTCAGATGCCATTACAGACAAATTGACACGTGAAATTCGTGAAGTGGGTGGCCACACTTCAATCCTAGATCAAAGGATGGATTATTATTTATTATTATTATACAGGATTTATATAGCGCCAACAGTTTACGCAGCACTTTACAACATGAGGGCAGACAGTACAAGTACAATACAATTCAATACAGGAGGAATCAG
This sequence comes from Aquarana catesbeiana, assembly GCF_042186555.1. Classification (NCBI taxonomy): domain Eukaryota; kingdom Metazoa; phylum Chordata; class Amphibia; order Anura; family Ranidae; genus Aquarana; species Aquarana catesbeiana. The sequence continues at coordinate 491,679,292 of NC_133325.1, forward strand.
AGGGCCCTGCTCGTTAGAGCTTACAATCTAGGAGGGAGGGTCAAGTTATACAAAAGGGTAATAGCTGTGGGGGATGAGCTAATGGAGAAAATAGTGCAGTTGTTAGATGGAGGCAGGATAACCTTCTCTGAAGAGGAAAGTTTTCAGGGATCGCCTAAAAGTGGATAAATTTGGAGACAGTCTGATAGATTGGGGTAGGGAATTCCAGAGGATGGGCGAGGCTCGGGAGAAGTCCTGGAGGCGGATATGGGAGGAGGTGATGAGGGAGCTAGAGAGCAGGAGATCTTGGGAGGAACGGAGATGGCGTTTAGGTTGGTATTTTGAGACTAGGTTAGTGATGTAGCTGGGGGCACAGTTGTGGATGGCTTTGTAACTTATTGTTAGTATTTTGAATTTAATTCGTTGGGCGAGTGGTAGCCAATGGAGGGATTGGCAGAGGGGGGTAGCAGACACTGAGCGGTTTGTAAGGTGGATGAGTCTGGCAGTCGCATTCATGATGGACTGAAGGGGGGATAGTCTATTTAAAGGTAAGCCAATAAGGAGTGAGTTGCAGTAGTCAAGGCGAGAGATAACCAGGGAGTGAATCAGGAGCTTTGTGGTTTCACTGGTTAGAAAGGGACGTAGTTTAGAGATGTTGCGGAGGTTGAGGCGGCAAGTTTTGGAAAGTGATTGGATGTGGGGCTGAAAGGAGAGTTCAGAATCTAGGATAACACCTAGCACCCTGACATGTGGGGACGGGTGGATGGTTTTGCCATTGCTCTTCACAGAGAAGTCAGGGGAAGAGGCATGTGGGGGAGGAAATATTATAAGCTCGGTTTTGGACAAGTTGAGTTTGAGGAAGTGGTGTGACATCCATACAGATATGTCGGTTAGTAAGTTAGTGATGTGTGAGGAGACTGATGGAGTGAGTTGAGGGGTGGAGAGATAGATTTGTGTTTCATCAGCATAGAAATGATATTGAAATTTGATATCACTACCTCAGTTCACACAGAAGAATTGGAGTCCCTTAAAGAAGATTACACTAATCTCCAAACCCGCCTTGAAGACTTTGAGAACAGAGCTAGAAGATCTAACCTACGGATACGTGGTATCCCTGAGGAAATTGAAGATTTACAATCGACTGTAACAGCACTCTTCCAAGAACTTGCCCCATCAGTACCGATCGAACGTGTAGAAATGGACAGAATACACAGAGCCCTAACTTCAGGCAATGCAAATGGACCACCTAAAGATGTTATACTGAAAATGCATTATTTTCATACCAAAGAGCAACTTATGGAGGTGGCAAGAAACAAAGACTCCTTGATTTTTCAAGGACACAGATATCAAATCTTCCAAGATCTGTCTCAAATTACACTTCTCAAGCGCAAGGAAATGCAACCACATCTGCAAGTTCTTCAATACCACCGCATATCATATCGCTGGGGCTTTCCTTTTTCATACAAAGGTACTCTATACACATGCAAATCAACGGAAGATCTTCTCAATAATTAAAGACCTCCACCTGTCCACTCCAACTGCAACTACAGATGGACCCAAACGTCGACTGTCATTTTTACCTCCCCCACAGCTCCAAGATCTTCAGAACCCTCAAGCAATTTAGGCTCCACTTAGCCCCCACAAAAGAGCATGCTTTACTTCGTCACCTCCTGCTGAAGAAGATATTACAGACAGCTGAACTCTGATGCCGCGTACACACGGTCGGACTTTTCGTCTACAAAAGTCCGACAGCCTGTCCGACAGACTTCCGACGTACCTTCGGCGGACTTGCGGCAGACTTTCTTACGAACGGACTTGCCTACACACGACCACACAAAAGTCCGACGGATTCGTACGTGATGACGTACACCGGACTAAAATAAGGAAGTTCATAGCCAGTAGCCAATAGCTGCCCTAGCATGGGTTTTTGTCCGTCGGACTAGCACACAGACGAGCGGATTTCGGGGTCCGTCGTACTTACGACGTAAAGATTTGAAGCATGTTTCAAATCTAAAGTCCGTCGGATTTGAGGCTAAAAAAGTCCGTTGAAAGTCCGGAGAAGCCCACACACGATCGGATTACCAGCCAGCTTTAGTCCGTCAGCGTCCGTTGGACTTTTGTAGACGAAAAGTCCGACCGTGTGTACGCGGCATAATTGCTAATTGGGTGATACCTATTTAATCACTTCTTTTTTCTTACTATCGATACGATACTCTCTCTCAACCATACCACATGTTATACCTTTGTAGTAATACAATGCAATATGCAATGTTACCTATTAAACCAATAGGATACTTCTCCAATACAAATTCTTTTTAAATTGTTATATCCGTTATGATATTGCTAGAATCGGTTGCTATCATTAGATCTACTCTCATGGATCTATCTTTAGCTGATCTCTAACCAGTTGCCTAAGGGATATACCCTGCAGCTGCATCCTAGTCGTTCTAATGTTTTAAATCACATAGTTTGCATATATCCTTAGATGTTAGCTGTTAAATAGATCTAATAGCTGACCTCTTCAAATTTTCTTTTTCTCTTCTGAATAGTTAATTTACATAAATTGCAAAGGTTTACTTAGTGTAAAAAATGTAGAGAGAGTGAAAAACCTTCTCTTCTCACAGACACGTGTTATGTCAACAGTGTCTTGTTCAAAAGTTCAGTAGCCAGACTGTCTTAAAACAAAGTGTGAGTTTATTTGGTCACACTTGGCAACAACTTGAAAATATATACAAAGTTAAATTCTTCTTACAGCTTGATGTAGTAAAACAAAAGATAATAGGAACAAAAACTTGTATCAAGAAAGTTCAAGAGATGTTTCAGCTCCGTCTATGCTTCTCTATGTCAGAGAGATGTCTGCTCTAGCAGCTGTTTGTGAGATAGGCTGTATATAGGCCTAATGTAAACAAAATGTCTTCTGTAGAGTAAGAATGCGTGTGTCCTTCCTTATGTGTGTGAAAAAGTAATGAAGTCCTTCTGTGTGTGAGTAAAGGACATGTGTAGTGTGTGTAGTGTAGTGGTGTATCGTGTCGTGCCACTAGCCTAGTGTCACACTGGTTTTTATACAATTCCAAATCTACTAGTCAGCAAGCTATAGCCATAACCATATATAGCTAGAACTAAAAATGAAATGATCATATTCGTGATTATTCTAAATATTCTCTTTGCCAACAGCTGACACGTCTCTTAAGCTTCTTTGATTGTCAGTAACACACAACAGATTCTTATAAAAAACTCAAGGTGAATGACCTTTCCAAATTAAGCTACAGAAATGCAATTCTGTACCAAACCTTACAAATGCATATTAAACTATAATTAATAATAATAATAATTATTAATTATTTATAATAATTATTTATTTATTATAATTAATTATTAATAATACTTATTAATAATAATTAATAATAATTAATAATAATAACTATAATCGTGAGGGGTCCACCCTGTTTGTAGACACTCCCAGTGGGGGTCATCTTCTGTTTATAGAGCGGTGATGTGAGGGTGGTCCATACCCCAGATGACGGCTCCCTAGCTGAAACATAAAAGGGTGGACCCCTCACGATCGCCGCTATTTGATATTTGAGCTCTGTTTCGTTCTTCCAAAATGTGAGTCCGTTTTTTATTATTTTAATAAACTAGTGTTTTAAAACGTTATTACGCTATGTGAATTTTGTTTGCTCCTTGCATGGCATATGAAACTACACGTTTGGCTTATGCTGGATTACCAATGGGAGAGGAAGCCATGGGGACCCCCCCTTTTCTTTCCACCATCTGTTGATGACATCTGACAAGACGCATTTCCCAGAACCAGTGGTTATTATGCTTTTTTTACTTGTCTGGCTTACGCCATTTCAGGTCAATTTTTTCCAGTAAGCCTCCTCTACTCCTGGTGTTGGCCCCGGCACTGATGTACAATCTATGCACACTTGTGGTCTCCCTTCTGCCCACTCGCCAGATTTGATGCGATTAAAATTCTGTGAATACCATCTGGCCATGCATGACCCCCTTTGAACTCTGTTGATGTCTTCTTCACAATTTTTCTACACATTTTTTATGGACTTTTAAAGTTTCATGTTTTTTATGTTTGGTGTCTGGCTCATGGAACCAGCACGGGTTTCTATTAATCACTGGCACATCTAATGATTAAGTATTATTGTGTATTTACTTTATATGTGATCAACACTGATTAATTATTTGACACTATCCATTTTATGGTCATACATTTTTTGGTAGTATTCACCATTTTTATATGTCTTTATTGTAATACACTTGGCTGTGGATGTGATATATAGCGCCACACTTTTGTTTCTTTTGTTTTTTTCTGCCTTGAGTCTATAGGTGTGTTGGCTGCTTTTCACTTTCCTTCTAAACGTAGCGCTTTACTTAATTTTTATTTTTACAATTAACTAAATACCATGCTACATCTGAAATTCCAGTATGGGTGGCACTGGAATCGGTTGACTGTGATCCTCTTTCTACAGCAAATCTTTTATGGCTTTCTCCATCATAACATCAGAAGCTTACTAATCTAATTACCAAACACAGCCTTTCAATCTGGGATAAACTGAAAACTCGATTTGGCCTCGAATCTTCATACAATCCTCTCCTCTCCTTCTTACATAACCCATCATTCTATCCGGCCTGGTCTTCCCCAACATCTTTCCTAGCTTGGTCAAAAGTGGGATTAACGAGGGCATATCATTTCTATAAAACCCGGGTTATCACACCCTTTCCAACTCTCTGTGAAACATGTAATATCCCGCCCTCAGAAATGTTTAGGTACCTACAAATCAAAAATTTCCTGTCTACTAATGCACCTTCAGACTTGACGTCTCCTAATCTCACCGTATTTGAAAAAGCTTGCAACAATGATCCTCATAGAAGAGGACTCATCTCAGATATATATACTCAACTACCCTCACACAACTCTTCATCTCCACTGACTTATACCACAAAATGGGAAACAGACCTTCAATTACAACCCGAACAAATAAACTGGTCCCAAATATGGAATAATACCAAATCAGCATCACCTAATATTGTCGCTCTCTAAACTAATTACAAAGTTCTCACCAGATGGTACCTAGTCCCTGCCAGAATCTCCAAGTTTTCTCCACAATACCCGTCCCAATGCTTCCGAGGATGTTCAGCACTAGGATCACACATGCACATATGGTGGGAATGTAAAATAGTTGAATCCTTTTGGTTGGAGGTGTTTAAGATGCTTTCTACTATGTTTAATATACCTTTGCTTCCTGATCCAATCACAGCACTCCTAAATGATAAACCAAATATTTTATCACACCACCAGTTTAAGCTTATGCTCTTCATAACCACAGCAGCCAAACAGACCATAGCGAAAGCATGGAAATCTGACTCACTCTGTATTTTGTCATTTAAGAACAGAATAACTCAGTTCATGATCCACGCAAAGACCGAAGCAATCTTACTTGACAATTTATCGAAGTATGAAGCCTTATGGAGACCATGGTTTGAGCATTTCCTACCTCCAGGATTCGATAATTCATTATTTCTTCTTTGAAGACATTATATGGACAATCTATAATGTTACTATAAATATACATATTGCCTTTAATTAGTGGTTTTCTCTGGTAATTCCCCCATGTCCCACCCCCTTATCTCCTTACCCCCAGCAATGTGCAGTTACTACCCCCTTCACTTACTACTTGACTTTCTTGAAGTGTGAATGATTAAAAATAGTTGGAAAGACTTATTTAATCTCCAGATGAAACCAAGCCATATTGCAGGAACTTGGCCCTGGAACTATTTACTGATTCTCCCCCAACTATCTTCGTTCCTTTTCTCTATTATACTTACTTTCCTGCATCTTACCTTTCCCCACACTTCTTAATAAACTTATTCCAACCCCATACCTCCTATACTTTACCTTTAATTTGTATAATTCTTGTTTTCTAATAGTCACTTAAAATGATATTAACGTTTATGATATATTGTGTGTTACTTTTCATACCATAATCACCTATGTGATGCATTACAATTGCCTGTTACCTTATACAGGGGGTCCCCGGGTTACAAACAAGATAGGGACTTTAGGTTTGTTCTTAAGTTGAATCTGTTTGTAAGTCGGAACAGGTACATTTTTTAAGTGTAGCTCCAGCCAAAAAATCTATTTTTAAGTTTTTTAGATAGCATAGAGAAGGGTTATCACCCCTGTAACATTTGTTTTGCTGTGTGTGCCCCTGTTCAGAAGATTTCACATCACTTTCTGTCCCAATGACAATTGGATTTTGAACATTTGGGGTTATTAGGGAAACAAGGATTGGTGATAAAGCATCAGTGGAGACACCTTTTCCCCACATTAACTCTTACAGGAGAGAATTTCCCTTCCTAGGGGTAGATTTCCTCTCACTTCCTGTTGCCTCCCTCCGTTTGTAAGTAGGAGTCGTTTGTAAGTCGGATGTTTGTAAGTAGGGGACCCCCTGTATATACAAGAATGTGATTATCTTTCTTTGTAAACCTGAACTATATTTAACTCAAAACAATAAAATATTTTAAAAGAATTACTTCTAATTGTAGAAAATCAAACATGCTCTTGCACTGAATCTAATTTATGGAAGATCTAACTGATTGGCCAGTGTATGGTGACCTTTAAAGATATGAAAACTTGAATTTCTGGTGCTCTCCTCTATGGGGGATCGGATGATGATGGACCGTAGAGTCCGTCGTCACCCGATCTGATCCGCAGATGGATGTAAAAATAGGTTTTTCCTCTGTTACACTTTTTCGGATTGGAGTGGCCATGTCACCACTGACATACAACCCTCCACAGAGGTCTATGAACGGTCTGTCCGTGTGAAGGGATCTAAGGCCCCTTTCACACTGGGGCAGTGCGGGCGGCAGCGGTAAAATGGCACTATTTTTAGCTCCGCTTTACCGTCGTTTTAGAGGCGGTATTCAGCCGCTAGCTGGTTTAACCCCTGCTAGCGGCCGAAAAGGGGTTAAATCCACCCACAAAATGCCACCGCAGCGGCGTTTTGTCACACTGTCCTATTGATTTCAATGGGCAGGAGTGGTTTATAGACCACTCCAAAGATGCTGCTAGCAGGACTTTTTTTAGGCCCCTTTCACACTGGGGCATTTTTTCAGGTGCTACAGCGCTAAAAATGGCGCCTGAAAAATGCCCTAAAGAAGTGGCTCCATTCACTCCAGCGAGGGCTTTCACACTGGAGTGGTGCGCTGGCAGGGCGTCAGAAAAAGTCCTGCCAGCAGCTTCTTTGGAGCAGTGAACTCACCGCTCTCCACCTCTGCTCCCCATTGAAATCAATGGGGCAGCGCTGTCATACCACCGGCAAAATGCCACTCCAGCGGTGTTTTGCGGGCGGATTTAACCCCTTTTTGGCCGCTAGCGGGGGGTTAAAACCGCCCTGCTAGTGGTCGAATAATGCTGCTAAAACAAAGGTAAAACGGCTCTAAAAATAGCGCCACTTTACCACAGATGCCCTCACCGGACCTCACGGGCTTTCACACTGGAGTGAATGGAGCCACTTCTTTAGGGCGTTTTTCAGGCGCTATTTTTAGCGCTATAGCACCTGAAAAATGCCCCAGTGTGAAAGGGGACTTAGGCGGCTTTCACACGGATGGATAAAATTGTGCTTTTAGCTGCATTTTCTACCGCAGCTAAATGCACACAATGCTTTTCTATGGCAACATTCACACACTGCGTTAAGCTGCATTTTGATTACATGCGGTTTGGTGCGGATAGAAAAAATAGAATTGACTGCGTCCAGGAGCCATTTAGCACAGCTTTCCGCACATAACCGCAGGTAATCGCAGTGCACTGTGTCAGCTGCAGATAGCAGCGCCGAGCTGGCTCGCTCATTGGGAAAGGAAAAAATGTTTTTTCCTTTCCCAATGAGTGACAAGCACAGGGATCCAACTTGGATCCCCGCCAATGCCAGGCACTGTGATATGAATCTTGAGGGAGAACTCCATGCCAAATTTTACATAAAAAAATGGCATGGGTTCCCCTCCAAGAGCATACCAGGCCCTTAAGTCTGGTATGGATGTTAAGGGGAATCCCCTACACCGAAAAAATGGTGTGAGGGGTCGCCCCAAAATCCATACCAGACCCTTATCTGAGCACGCAGCCCGGCTGGTCAGGAAAGGGGGTGAGGACGAGCGAGCACCCCCTCCTTAACCGTACCAGGCCGCATGCCCTCAACATTGAGAATGGGTGCTTTGGGGAAGGGGGGCGCGCTGCGGGCAGGGGGCATATCAGAATCCGGGAGCCCCCTTTAATAAGGGGGCCCCCAGATCCCGGCCCCCCACCCTATGTGAATGAGTATGGGGTACATGGTACCCCTACCCATTCACCTGGGGGGAAAAAAGTGTCAAGAAAAAAAACACACTAGACAGGTTTTTAAAGTAATTTATTAGGCAGCTTCGGGGGTCTTCTTCTGACTTCAGGGGTCTCTTCCGTACTCTCCGGCCTCTTCTCTGCATCTTCTCCCGGTGTTTGGTTCTTCTCTGCGCTGTCCGGCCTCTTCTCCAGGCCTCCGGTTCTCCTCCCAGTGTCCGGTTCTTCGGCCGGGCTCCTCCGATATCTTCTGCTCTTTTTCCAGCTCTTTTGCTAGCGGGCGCCCAGTCTTCTCCCACCGTCTGGTTCTTCTGTCACTGTCCGGTTCTTCTGTCCCTGTCCAGTATCTTCTGCCGGACTCCCCCGCTATCTTCTTACAGCTCTTTTGCTAGTGGTGGCCCGGTCTTCTTCATCGTCTTATCTCCTTTTCTCTTCTTCTGATGTTGACACAACACTCTCTCAGGCTGTAATGCTGTGTGAGTTGTGCGTGATGACTTATATAGGCATGGGGCATGGTCACGTGTGATGTCACCGGGTGACCCCGCCCCTTATGATGGCACAGTCCTGGGGCATGATGGAACTGTGCCGTCATAAGGGGCGTGGTCACCCAGTGACATCACACGGTGAGCACGCCCCATGCCTATATAAGGCGGCGCACACCTCACAGACAGCATTACAGCCTGAGACAGCATCGTGTCAACATCAGAAGAAGAGAAGATGGAACAGGACGATGGAGAAGACCGGGCCCCCACTAGCAAAAGAGCTGGAAGAAGATAGCGGGGGGAGTCCGGCAGAAGATACCGAACAGCGACAGAAGAACCGGACAGCAACAGAAGAACCGGACAGCGAGAGAAGACCGGGCCCCTGCTAGCAAAAGAGCGGCAAAAGAGCAGAAGATAGCAGAGGAGCCCGGCAGAAGAACCGGACACTGAGAGAAGAACCAGAGGCCTGGAGAAGAGGCTGGACAGCGCGGAGAAGAACCAGACACTGGGAGAAGATGCGGAGAAGAGGCCGGAGAGTGCGGAAGGGACCCCCGAAGTCGGAAGAAGACCCCCGGAGCTGCCTAATAAATTACTTTAAAAACCTGTCTAGTGTGTTTTGTTCTTGATACTTTTTCCCCAAGGTGAATGGGTAGGGGTACCCCATACTCATTCACATAGGGTGGGGGTCCGGGATCTGGGGGTTCCCTTATTAAAGGGGGCTCCCGGATTCTGATAAGCCCCCCCACCCGCAGACCCCAACAACCAATGGCTAGGGTTGTTGGGAAGAGGCCCTTGTCCTCATCAACATGGGGACAAGGTGCTATGGGGTGGGGGCTGCAGCACACCCCCCTATCCCAAAGCACCCATCCCCCAAGTTGAGGGCATGCAGCCTGGTATGGTTCAGGAGGGGTTGCGCTCGCTTGTCCCCACCCCCTTTCCTGACCGGCCGGGCTGCGTGCTCGGATAAGGGTCTGGTATGGATTTTGGGGGACCCCCACGCCGTTTTTTCAGCATAGGGGGTTCCCCTTAAAATCCATAGCAGACCAAAGGGCCATGCCAGTTTTCTTGCGCTGCTTTAATAGGAAGATGTGTTTTTCCTATTGCAGCGAACGCGAGATGTACCTCGCCGAGATCCCATCCCCTCACCATCGCGCTGTAAACTTTCTCGTGGGCATGTACTGCTGCGCCGGTTCACACGCTCATTTAAGGATTTATCGGCGTACCAATTAAGGTATGAACCGGCACAGCACATTCATCTTATTAAATGACCCCCATTATTTGTTCTGGTTCTAATGTTCTAAAAGGTCCTAATATATTCTGTGGTTTCAACAAATTGCCTTCAAACGCATATGTCTATGTGTTTTTGCTATGTTATTAATGTATACCAATGTCTCATTTCACTTCTATTCAGTAAAAGCATTGGATAGTAATATATTTTATCTTCTAACATATCTTCTTATGCCCCGTACACACGATCGGACATTGATCGGACATTCCGTCAACAAAATCCATGGATTTTTTCCAACGGATGTTGGCTCAAAGTTGTTTTGCGTACACACGGTCGCACAAAGTTGTCAGAATTTCTGATCGCCAAGAACGTACACCACGTACAACCAGACTAGAAAAGGCCAGTTCAGAACCAAGCGCGGCACCCTTTGGGCTCCTTTTGCTGGTCTCGTGTTAGTAAAAGTTTGGTGAGAGACGATTCGCGCTTTTTCAGACTCGTGGTTTTCAGCTCGTTTTCTGCTGTTCAGTTTGTGCTTGTGGGTATGTATCTGCTCTTCAGTGCGTGCAGTCAGTTCGTATTGTACTATTCAGTGCGATCTTGTCCACTCGTTACTGTTTTTCAGGTCGCTCTTCACAGGCCTTGCTGTTTTTCAGTGCATTCTGTTCTGAGCAGCCGACTGTTTTCTAGCCATGTTGCATATACGTACTCCTCGTAGAGTTCGTGCTGTGTGGGGGCTTGGTGTTGGGGTCCTTACCTTGACACAAGTCCAGTCCATGAACAGGGTGGGGAGGAGTTCATGGACCAAAAATTGGTTGCTTCAGCGTGACCAGTTCTGTCAAATGCCTTTGCTCCGTGAGATCCATGAGAATAATCCTGATGATTTCAAGAACTTTCTCCGGATGACGGACCCCGTATTTCACCGTTTGTTGGCTTTGCTGACCCCTTATATTAGCAGGCAGGATACCTGCATGAGGCAAGCCATCACTCCAGAGCAGAGGCTTGTCGCCACCCTGCAGTACTTGGCGACGGGGAGAATCCTGCAGGACTTGAAGTTCTCAACAGGCATCTCCCCCCAGGCTCTGGGGATCATTATCCCAGAGACCTGTTCTGCCATCATACAGGTCCTGCAGAAGGAGTATATGAAGGTAAGATTTTTATCATTTAATATCACATTTTATTATATTTAATGTTTGCTAATGTATTGTATTTCTTTCCTCATTCCCTAATTACCATGATTGTAATATGCTGTGAATGTCCCCTTTGTCCTCATGCATGCTTGATTTTTATGTAATTATTTTTGTTGTCCTTCATACATATTTGCCTTCACTTCCCTCCCCAGCATGCTCTCCTGGCCCTATATTCACCTCATGTACTCAATTAACAATGTATTTTATCAGCTCCATAGTAGTGCTTTACCCCAAACACCCCCTAAAATGTTTTTAAATGTGATTTGTGCTTTAAATTCAGGCAGAGTGCCAGAGGCTTTTTTTGGGGGGTCCCCAAATCATTTTTAACCCTCCCTCCCCCCAACTGCTAAGTCAGCTGATAACAATTCTCTATCTATCCTCAATCATCTATCTGCTGACTTTGCCAAACCCATACACACTATACCCACCACTTTTGTGGTCAGATTTATGGATGAATTCCCCAAAGCATGTAGTGCAAGGGCCTGCCTGAATACTTTCAAATGGTACTGTTTAAAGTTTCTGTATACTATTATTATCTTGATAGGTAATAGCAGAATGTCCAAATGTGCTCAAATGTGTACAATGTGTATTTATATCTTTGTATTATGACACTTCTTACCTGTCCAGTGGGCTGCCAATAGCGTAACTAAGGAGGGGCTGTTCAAAGTAATACCCATTATTTAGGCATTCATCTTTCAATGAAGTGGAGAGGGTTACCTGTCCAAGAGTTCCCACCTCTATAATGTTAGAAATGGCCCATAAGAGAGGGGGAGGGGGAATCTGATAGGTGTACCTTATACTTTGGTCTTTAAAAACTCCCTCAAATAAATTTTATCTTGATGTTGGCCAAGAATGTTTGTGTCTAAACTGCTTTCTCTGTTTATGTGCAAAATGACTATTTTTTTTTTTTGATTCCACAGTTTCCTTCCACACCACAGGAATGGCAGACTGTGGCCTCCCACTTTGCCCAGCGGTGGGACTTTCCTAACTGCGGAGGGGCAATTGATGGGAAACACGTCCACATCGTCCCACCACCCAACTCGGGGTCATACTATTATAATTATAAGGGGTTCAATAGTATTGTGATGTTGGCGGTGGTGCCGGCTACTTACGAATTCCTGTATGTGGACATGGGGAAGAATGGCTGGATGTCCGATGATGGAGTCATTGCCCAGACGGAGTTCTACAGGCATCTCCAGAATGGCAGCTTGGACTTGCCACCTCCAGAAGACAATGTGGAAGGACTCCCATTCGTCTTTGTTGCGGATGAAGCGTTTGCGCTGGGGGACCATCTTATGTGGCAATTCCCAATGAGGACCCTCACCCCAGACCAGAGGGTTTTACCGGCTTACCGGATTACCGGCTGGCCAGAGCCAGAAGAGTGGTGGAGAACACGTTTGGAATCATGGCCAGCCGGTTCCGCCTATTTCTTACACCCATACATATAGTATAAACTGAATTATATAATCCTGGCGTGCTGTGTTCTACACAACTTTTTACGGCAACATTCTGCCAACTATGCTGGCTTAGTTGGGCCTGAGACTGGAATTCAAAATGAAACAACCCTGACGGCGCTTGAAAGTGGCTGTCCTGGTTTGCCCCCCCAAGTGCCCGTGATATCCAGCTAAGATACCTTGAATTCTTTGCGGGTAGGGGGGCTATCAATATGCCAGACAATGTCTGAAACCTTTTTCAAATAAAAATTAACTACTAAAATCTTTGGTGACGTTTACTGCTTGTGTTTCTTTTAGCTGACCCTGACAGAAATGTGGTGAGTCTTGAAAATGGCGTGATTGTGTAACCTTACAAAGCACTGTTGGGTGTTATTTACTAAAGGCAAAGACACTTTGCACTACAAGTGCAGTTTAAACTGCACTTGTAGTGCAAAGTGGATTTTCCCTTAGGAAAAAACACCAATTGTCACAGAAAACACCAATTAGAGCACCAAAAACGTGTTGGAGCATTGAAACAATAATCCACACATTCTTGATTAACAATCTTTTTAATACCAGCACAATTACATGTGCATTTAGAAAAGGTTTTTAAAACAAACCAACATGTTAGTTGTATAACAATTTTTGGGGTCACATTAGAAAAAGTAGAAATGTCCATTTAAGATAATATCAGACATGAGTATTTACAAACTGTGTTTGATATTGCGTTTAGATGGGGTGAAGTCACCCCAGGAAAAGCCAAATTTTGAAGATGCACACAAATTTATGAATGTCAACATGTGCTACCTGCCATCATGGGGGATCAAGGGACGTGTTTTGGGGGTGCACCCCCAAAACGCCTACATTGATCTCCCGTGATGGCAGATAGTACATGTTGGCACACTGTGTGCATCTTCAAAATTTGGCTTTTCTCAAATTTGTCAAAAAAGTCAAAGATTTTTAACACACAAAAAACCAAAGGAATTTGGAGGGGTTTAAAACTCTCCCTAAAACATCAATGATGTTCTTCATTTTTTGTTAAACATCATTGATGTTTTTCTGGATGTTTTCCAAGTCCCTATTATACCCCATGATCTCCCCAATCAGGATCTGTGCACTTTCCGAGGTGAAAGAATCTGGATCCACAACATCACGATCACCTAAAAAGATAGAAACCAAAAAACACCATGTATTATAAATATGCCAGCATCCATCTCTTACCTGAGCCTGTGGTTGCAGACACTCACCTGTTGTGGTGCCAATTTCCACCACGTCTTCGTCCTCCTGCTCTGCTTGTCTTGGGTGGATTTCCCCTTCTTCCAGAGGTGGGGGGTCTCTGGTCTCCTGGGATGATGTCCTCCAAGTCTTTTATCCCCTATGTAAAAAAAATAGGTATACTTAGCACACAGATATTTGATGGCAGAACTATAAATATGAAACATTGCTTGGAAGTGGGGTACAATTGTCTGGTTTGGCAGAGTTGCAAGATGTTGCATTTTTCTTGTCCTTTGTCAAGCTTCAATACTTACCTGTTTTGTACAAGCTTCACAGATGGAGACACCCCTATAGTATACACTGGAGCACCTGTGTGGGACCCCTAATAAAAAGGGTGTTCGGGTGTCCCACACTAGTGCTCCAGCGTCCAGATGTGAAAACTGCTGAGTGTCCTCTCCTTACACAGAATCTAGTTTGCATTTCATTCTAGTAACAAACCCATCTACACAACCAAATTAGTTTCAGACAAGTAGGCCCTAAAAAATGTGGGCAAATGCATATGGCCAAAACAATGGTGTTTTATAGGCCGAACGAACAATGTTTTATACGAACGAATAATGTGCCCATGAACATGAAAGTTGCCTTTTGAAATTGGATAACAGTTAAGAAAAGCACATGGAGCAGCACGAACGTAATAAACATAAAGAATAGGAACACAGGACAACTACTTACTTTTTTGCAGCACTCTCTGGATCTTTCGGTACTGCTCATGCTCTCTTAATTTCAGGTCCGACCACTGCTTCCTGAGCTGATCTTTCGATCATCGTACCCCAAAATTTTGGTGCAGACTCTTGACCACTTTCGCCATGATCTTGGCCTTTCTGACATTGGGGTTGGGGTAAAGTCCATACTTCCCGTCATAGTCGGCCTTCTTCAGGATGTCCACCAACATCTCCCCAAAGGACATATTCGATGCCTTAAATCTTCTCCTTCTGAATCGTGACGTTTCTGGCTCCGGGCTTTCCTCCTCCTTATTGCTGTAATTAGCACGCACCTGCTCTGTCTCCGCCACTGCGCCGAATGAGAAGGGGTGGGGAATAGACTAGAAAGAACATCAGGGGCGGGCGGAGTTACACGCATGCGCAGTGTCTATAAAGCTTAACACGTATGCGTAGTACGTACGATCTGTGAGCGGAGGAAGGAGTATCAGAGGCGCCGATTGTGATAACGAAGGTAAGAGGAAATTTTGGGCCTATACTGCTTCTAGATTGAGGCCTATATTGTAACAAGATTAGGAGAGTTTTGCCTAACATTAGGGTTTGTCTCGTGTTGTGTCTTGCAGATAAAATGGATGGCTTCAATGACCACAACTTCCTCCCCCTGTCTGTCCCCATAGACAAGTACAGGGAGCTGCCCTGTCTGTGGCAGGTGAAACATCCACATTACAATAATAAACAAAAGAGGCAGGCAGCACTGGAGAAACTGCTGGATTTGGTGAAGCCGGTGGTCCCCACGGCAAACATCCCCTATTTAAAAGCCAAAATTGGTGGCCTGAGGAGCACTTATCTAAGGGAGCGCAAGAAGGTCACGGATTCCCAGAGATCTGGAGCTCCAGCAGATAACGTTTATGTCCCCAGGCTGTGGTACTATGAGAGACTGTGATTTCTGTCAGACCAGACTGGAGTCAGGGAATCCCTCTCAACCCTTCCTTCCACTCTTCCTTCCACCCCAGCTGAGGCTTCCGATGTCCAACCTGGGACTTCCAGCCAGGAAGAAGTGGAGGAGCCCAGATGGAGTCAGGTATAGCATTCTTCTACAGATTTCTGGTCAATAAATAAATGATCTTTACTAGATGTTATTATTGAACACTAATTGCTGATTTATTACAGTTTTTTACATATCAATAGACAGTGGGCAAAAATAATTGGGACAAGAATGAAAAATGCTGGTCTCAGAAGGATAGTCTGTTATATTTGTTAACATTCAATTTGCAACAGTCATGAGATAAAAACTGTGTGTGATTGATGAAGAAAAAACGAAAACCATGTCCCTTTTTCATACACAGGAAGACCTCATCCAGGACGAGGCTCTGGAATGTGGCAACCAGGAAGAGGCTGTGGAATGTGGCAGCCAAGAGGAGGCGGGGGTTAGTGGCAGCCAGGAGGAGGCAGGGCTAAGTGGCAGCCAGGAGAAGCCTGGGCCCAGTAGGAGCCTGACCGAATCGCAGGTTCCTCCCCTCCGCCTTCCAACCAAAAGACCCAGGAAGGGGAGTCACATGCAGGATTCAGCGCTCAGGCTCATTCAGGAGGCTTCTGCATCCCTCAGAGCCTTACCCACTCCTGAAGAGGCCTTTGCCTGCATGGCTGCCACCAAACTGAAGGGCATGCAGGAGGGTCAACGCCAGCTGTGTGAGAACCTTCTTTATAAAGTCCTAACTAAGGGGGTGAGTGGTGAAATCACACCCAATACCCACCTGAGTGAGTTGGACCATCCTCCTCCTCCTCCTGCCACAACTATACCACCACAGCCACAGCGTGGAAGGAAGCATGGAAGGAAGACCAGAGAGTGATGACCCTGGGTTCAGTCTGGTCTGACAAAAGATGCAGCCTCTTGTATGACCACAGCCTGAGGACATACATGTCACCTGCTGCTTTCATGGTCTCTTGGACTTCTGGACCAGACTGCACTCCCTTAGATATGGACTCCTCAGGCCACCAATTGTGCAGTAAAATAATTGATGTGTGCCCTGGGGGCCAAAGGCTTTGCCAACTTCTGCTGTTTCTCCAGTGTTGCCTCCCTCTTTGTTTGGTTCTGAGCCCTTAATAAAGGAATTTTTGGTTCAATTATACTCGCCTATGTGTGTTTTCCTTCAAAAAGGACAGTTTGTGAGGAGGCAGGTACATTTCAAAACTACAATGTGAAATTAACAAGGGACACCAACACCAACCAATCTCCTTGAGATTAAATAATACAAGATATCAATGGTGTTGTGGTAACTTAACACACAAAACACACACAAAAATATTATGGAGCAAAACCCCAAAAAACTAAAAAAAAACATCAGCCTTGAAAAAAATACAAAACAAAAATAAAACAACAAAAAAGAAATTTGGTCAGATGTGACAAATCAAAATATATTGAGGGAATCACGATAAATAATAAAGAAAGAAGTTTGTGAGAAGTCTGTGTGAATATGAGCAGCAAAACTACTTCATTCTTCTCACATTATAAAGAAGAAGAGAGTGCGTTGTATTAAACAATTTAAAACACTGCAGCGTGACGAAAGTGCTGTATCCATTCCGAACACTAATGTTACCAGACCGAGCTGTTCCGTCTCGGAATTTCTTCTGAGCATGCGTGGCCTTTTATGCGTCGGAATTGGCCACACACGGTCGGAATTGACACGATCAGATTTTGTTGTCTGAAAATTTTATAGCCTGCTCTCAAACTTTGTGTGTCAGAAAATCCGATGGAAAATGTCCGATGGAGCCCACACATGGTCGGAATTTCCGACAACACGCTCCGATCGCACATTTTCCGTCGGAAAATCCGACCGTGTGTATGGGGCATTAGAGTTGTGAAAAGTTCAGGAGTTCAAGATATACATTGTGGGAATAGTATGTTATCTAATTGCAAGAAAAATTTCAAACATAATGAAGTGGCTTCAGAAGACCATTAATGAGCTTTATCAAGATACTGCATTAAAAAATTCACTAGAATTGACTGTTCAAGACATACAACAAAAAAATCCCACCTGTACTTAGAAGATTAAAATATGATGAAGTGGTCTTCAAAAGGTTAATAATCAATTGTTTCAAAATCCCACAGAAAAATATTTCTTATGCCCTGTACACACAGTCGGATTTTCTGACGGAAAATGTGTGATAGGATCTTGTTTTCAGAAATTCCGACCGTGTGTAGACTCCATCACACATTTTCCGCAGGAATTTCTGACACACAAAGTTTGAGAGCTTGCTATAAAATTTTCCGACAACAAAACCCGTTGTCGGAAATTCCGATCGTGTGTACACAGATCCGACGCACAAAAGGCCACGCATGCTCAGAATAAATTAAGAGAAGAAAGCTATTGGCTACTGCCCCATTTATAGTCCCAACGTACGTGTTTTACATCACCGCATTCAGAACGATCGGATTTTCCAACAACTTTGTGTGACCGTGGGTATGCAAGACAAGTTTGAGCCAACAGCCGTCGGAAAAATTCCATGGATTTTGTCGTCGGAATGTCCAATCAATGTCCGACTGTGTGTACAGGGCATTAGAGATTACCGTTCAAGTGAGAAACAGACACCAAAGGAAATAAATGTCACTAGTTTAGCAGAATCCATATTTACTACAGATTTACAAATCCATAAATCTGGTGAATATAAAACTTCTAGAAAGTAAAATGCTTGCTCTGCTACAAACAAAAATGTATTTTTATAGAGGCACAGAGAGAGAAATACTTTTAAACAAATAATTTGCACCATTTCTAGCAGAAGGACCAAACAAAATCTGAAACTCTCCACTAATAAGGTCAAGTGTTAACAGATTTGAATTTAGCTGTAACCAAAGTGGTATCACTGATTGTACCAAGCAACAGAATTTTAGTAGGTGCCCATGGCCTGGATATAAACTCTGTAACAGGCATGTGGATGACTGAGTGCATGCTTTTTCTTACTGAAGACACTCTCTAGAATAAATGACTCATAACTGTATGTTATGAGTCTAGCATCTGTGTTTACTGTTCATCACTCTGACCTGTAGTTGTCAAAAAAAAAAATTGTGAGACTACAATACAATTTATAACAGCTTTGAGAAAGCTATCATGGCTGCTAAGCCCTGACACTGTGGTCAGTTTACATGCCTCTGTTAGCCACGGCTACCTGCAGCCCTCCTGTGTCCTCCTCTGTTGTCCTGCCCCTCCCCTCCCTGCCTGTCAGCTCTCACTAGCGCCACACTGCTACTCTCCCTGCTGCTACAAAACTATCTGATCTTTATATCATCCCCATTGTTAGATAAAAACCTGTATTCTAATGCCTGTGCTTTATAAAAAAAAAAAGCAAAAAATTTCTACCTGTTTTAACAGCGTCTCCCAGGGATCACATGATTCCCGGCTTTCTCCTCCACTAATCCCCTCCTCCCTGGCTGACATCAGCGTAGGGAATCTCGGTCCTGCCTGCTGGAGCTATCAGACGGGGAGAGGAGAGAGCCAAGAGTTACATGATTGCCAGGAGACGCTGTTAAAACAGATAGAAATCTACTTTTTTATAACGCACAGGCACTGGGATACAGGTTTTTATCTAACAGGGGGATGATATAAAGATTACACATTGACTTAACAACCACTTTAGTTCTACAAAAGGCTAATACAATTTATGCAATTTTAAGAAAAAGTGAAACTGATGTGGCTGAGGCAACAACCTTCAGTAAAGAAACTACTGGCACCATATAGGCCATGAATTTAGAATCTTCTTCTTATAAAGAGAATTTTCAGACAAGCACATACACGGAGGAAGCACTGCTTTAGGTGTGGTTCAAAAGAGCTCATTGCAAACTATGGTGCGTAGATAGAGGAGAGGGCTATACATATATAAAACATGGCTATTGAAGTGAAAGACAATTGGCAACTTACAAAACAGTTAAAAGAACTTGGTCATCAATAGATTGGGGGCTCTGGTGGTAATCTTTAGCAAAGAAGGACATCTTGGTACAAGTGAACACACTAGGTGGGCTGATGGCCTGTAGAGCCAAGAAGACACACCAGGGGGCACCAGACTAAGTGCCATACATCACAGGCAGTGTTAAGGGCATGTAAATTAGCAACTCACATGGTACACAGGAAATGGTTCGTCTTTTATATCAACATAGTCAGCAGCTGTCTATGGCATGTGAAGCACGGAGTCTCTTCTGTAAAACTTGCAGCCTTGTTGTCCACAAGTAGGGCTACAAACCAGCTGTGATGGAGATAGTAAAAATCAAAAATCAATGGCCTCTAGACTCCTTTGGAATGCAAAACAGCCTGAAGGTAAGGTCAGGGGGGTGGGCTACAGGTTTCAAGGCTGCCCAAGCCTTAGGGACTGTTTACCCAGAGCAACATTAATCTCTAAGGAGGTGGTAAATCATGTGTCTGAGGCCAGCAAGAAGCCGCCCTGGATGTTACAGCTGAACTTATGGACTTTTGCTTAACTCATTATATCATCAGTATGCACATGACACTCACTGCACCATATACACCGAATTCTCTATCAAACTTTGGTGCATGCCCTGTAAAAGATGCATGGTGCTGTAACTGCAAGAAAATGGGACACCAAAAAAAAATCTTTGATATTTCTATTGCTAGACAGTATTGTAAAATTACTTCCCCAGAGGTTACCATCTTATTTGTATATACATATAATTTTTCCATTCCAGATAAACATTTGTACTCTGTAACTAGTGTTAGGTGAATGGTTCGGACTGAGCAAAAGTTCAACCCAAACTTCACCTGTTTGGCCCGAACTTCACCCATTCGGCCTGAACTTCACCCATTTGAATGTACTCCAAACATCCAAATTTTCTGTGCGTTGTTAAGGAGCAGGCTGGAAAGCCAGCCACCGCGTCCTTAACAACAGATGAGTCATCAGCTGTCAGGGGGCTTCCCCCCTGAAAGCTGAAAGAAAAAAAATTCTGGTAAAAAAAAAATAATAATAATGGCGTGGGGTTCCCCCAGTCCATATCAGGACCTTCAGGTCTGACAGTGATCACTGCTCCTGATGACAGGGAGTAGTGATCTCTGTCATGCCACAAGGCAGAACAGAGAAATGCCTTGTTTACAAAGGCATCTCCCCATTCTACCTCTCTGTGACACGATCACGGGCACCCGGCAGACATCGAGTCCGTGGGTCACGGTCACGGAGAACGCAGCGGGCGCACGTGCCCGCAGCACCGCTTCTTAAAGGGGATGTACCTGTACGCCCTTTTGCCCACCTGTGCCATTCTGCTGACGTATATCATCGTGCAGCGGTCAGGAAGTGGTTAAAAAGCTATCTCCTAATTTTTTAACAATAATATTTTTTATAAATTTTGTATGACTTACATTTTTACATCCTTACCCTTTCATTGTGGGTTTCTCTATTGCAGAAAGTATGTTTATTTCAGCCAGACAGACCTCACTTCTGTGTATATATATATATAATTACAAACCATACATATACCATAAGTAGAGTTTTTAAGCTCTAATAATCATTAACATCCAAAAAATAGAGAAGACTATATCTTCCCTTAAAGCTGAACTTTATTAAAATATTTTTAGTCCTACAGCTTAAGTCAGATAATGTACCTGTAAATAATATTCATTACAAGGATGTTGGTCCTCTTCTTGTCTCTAAACCTCTGGTGCACAGAGGGTTAAATGCTTCAAGCTCTGTAATGAGTTGCTGTGAAAAAGTTCCTGACATGAACCTGCTCTCTCTTCCTACATTAAAGTGGATGAAAACCCTCACATATACCCAGTGAAGTAAACAGCCTCAGATGATAAATAAAGATTAAACATGTCTCCCGACATAAGTTTTACATGTATATGTGCTGTCTTTAGCTTGCTATATTTTTTAGAAAGTGCACATCGTGTTGCAGATTTTTTCTTCCTGTTCAATACTGGGTGTGGATTCTTGGCATACACTGTGTGACAGCTGATTGGAGGAAAGGCACACACCCCCACTCCATATAGGCAGAGGAAGGAAGGAATGTGCAGAGCTGTGCTGTGAATAGACCAGCTCTCTGTTAATCTATTTATAGAACCCACCGACACAAATTTCAGGCTGGTTTTATCTCAGTTGTTGAAGAACTTGTCTGAAGTTATCATGCTGATAACAGAAGAACAGAGCAGCAAAAAGACACAGGACTTAGGGCTTTGGAGAGAGATAAGAAAACACTACAGATATATGTGCTTAGGTCAAATTTCATGAATTGGGTTTACATTCACTTTAAGTGCAGTTCTTTCATTGCTTTCACTGCCTGTAACAGGATCTGTGAATGAGGGAGAGTCTGATGAGTCAAAGGACTTGGTCCCCAATTCACAGATCATATTACAGGCAGTGAAAGCATGAAAGAACTTTGATGAATGGAGGAGGAGGGAATTATGCTCACTGGGAACTTTTCACAGCAGCTCAGTCTGGAGCCTGATGCTATAAACCCTTGTGGATGCTGGAAGTTCAGAGATGGGAAGAAGACGGGGCATCCCTGCAGTGAAATTTCTACAGGATCCTGCTTTCTGCACAACGTGGGATATACATCATTACTGGTAAGAAATGTAACTAAGGCTGTAAGGCTAAAAATATTTTTAG
Source organism: Aquarana catesbeiana (assembly GCF_042186555.1). Classification (NCBI taxonomy): domain Eukaryota; kingdom Metazoa; phylum Chordata; class Amphibia; order Anura; family Ranidae; genus Aquarana; species Aquarana catesbeiana. Next base: position 491,701,475 of record NC_133325.1, read on the forward strand.
CTAAACTTAAGCTTTAACTTTTGCTCTTAAAAGTCCCAACAGCAACCCACAAATAAATACTAACAGAGCAGTAAAATGGAAAACGTGTAAATGGGGGGAAAAAAAATCTATGAGCAACATTAATTAGTTATGTAAGAAACATGTCATTATGCCAAAGGCTGCTCTGAAAGCAGTATCTGCATTTCCAGAACAAAAGAAGGTCTGTAAATGAGCACTTATGCAAATAATCTTTCAAGCACACTAATAAGCTTGTATAGAGAAACAGCATCATGTCACCACTGTCAACAGCAGTAAATGTTCATGTAACAATAAATTCTGTTTCTTTTTTCACTGTTTGCAATCCTAAGAGAACCCAGCATCACAGGTTTCTCCCTCCTTCTTATAGAAGCAATGTAGCACTATGCCTTATAAATCTCTATTGCTAATTAAATTAGTCAGGAAGGTAGGGATGAATCATGACTTTATTTTTACATCCTTTATTATTACACAAATGAAATGTATATAAATCCCCCACAGGGGACCTAAATTACATTTAAATTCTTCCTAAGGACATGTCATGTCTCATGTTCTTTCAGACTATAAAATGCCATTTGTCAGTCACTGTGCTGTCATTTCTTGTTAAACAAAGTTTATTTTATTGTAGCTAAAAGGTTGATGATTGTATGCTGGTATTGGATTTGGATATTCATGCTGGTAGGGCTAGGAAGGCACCGTACTATTTATAGCAGAACATGACTTATTTTTCACGGGGATGTTCTTAATCAAAACTGATCTGGCAATCAGCAATCAGTAAATCTTAGTAGTTTATTACATTACTCTAACTCGACTTTATTTCATAAATAGATATCTTTTTATAATTAATATAAGGGCAATTGCATTAGTTGGTCATTATATGCTTTATAATTGGAATGTTCATTATGTAAAACTATTACAGGCATAAGTCATTGCAAAAAACATTTTATTTGATATAAGATCATTATAGAATAATGAATACAAGACCTCAATGGCTACAGCTAGAAGGGTAGAGAGTCAAATCCTTAAACCAATCTAGAATGAGAGTGTCTTTACACAAGCAGCATTGCTAAGATTGTAATTGACCCAAGGCATGAGAGATGATTAGGAAAATGATTAATGGCAGCATGGTAAGTATTCACTCATTTTCCTTAGTAAATGTAAGATGGTAAAGCTTCACTTTGTAAAGAATACCCAATCTGGTGCATGAAAAATTACAACCCTTCTTCAGGCTAGGAAACCCTCAAAACAGCCAGCAAGCCCCACAAAGTGGGCAACCCCCACAAAATTGAACAAACCTAGACAGCCAAAACAGCTATGCAAGTCCCTGAAGCAGAGCCCAATCAGCGGCACACACAGATATTGTATATTGTTCAATTTACATTCTTGGCTGAAATCCAGTGATTGCACCTAGTGGTTTAGATTAGAGTATGTACAGTACACTGATCAGCAATAACTTTATGACCACTGCCAGGTTAAGTCAATAACATTAATTATCTTGTTACAGTGGTATCTGAAAGTCAGGGGGATATGCGAGGCAGCAAGTAAACATCTTGTCCATGAAGTTGATGTGTTGGAAGCAGAAAAAATGGGCATCACAAAAGCTGTAGACCATTCAGGCTATCCTTGCTAACCTGTGTGCACAGTCAAAAGTGCCTACAATGGGCACAGGATAACCAGAACTGGACCATGGACCAATGGAAGCAGATTGTCAGGGATGGGCTGGGCATAGCGCAAGTGAAGCTCCAAAGCACACACAGATGCACATGTTTGTGCCTATGGGTGCTCATTAGGGATGGGCTGTCTGTTCGGGTCGAACATGAGTTCGACTCGAACATTGGCTATTCGCCCATTCGCTGAATAGTGAACAATTTGGGGTGTCTATGGGAGAAATCAAAAGTGTTAATTTTAAAGGTTAATAAGCAAGCTATTGTCATAAAAAGTGTTTGGGGACCTGGGTTCCACCCCAGGGGACATGTATCAATGCAAAAAAAGTTTTAAAAACGGCCGTTTTTTTGGGAGCAGTGATTTTAATAATGCTTAAAGTGAAACAATAAAAGTGAAATATTCCTTTAAATGTCATACCTGGGGGGTGTCTATAGCATGCCTGTAAAGTGGCGCATGTTTCCCGTGTTCAAAGAAAAGAGGGGGAGGAGAGAGCGGCCCCCCACTCCTGAACCGTACCAGGCCACATGCCCTCAACATGGGGAGGATGTCCCCATGTTGATGGGGACAAGGGCCTCATCCTTACATCCCTTGCCCGGTGGTTGTGGGGGTATGCGGGTGGGGGCTTATCGGAATCTGGAAGCCCCCTTTAACAAGGGGACCCCCAGATCCCGCCCCCCCCGTGTGAAATGGTAATGGGGTACAAATGTACCCCTACCATTTCACAAAAAAGTTTCAAAAATGTTAAAAAAAGACAAGAGATGGTTTTTGACAATTCCTTTATTAATGTCTTCTTCTTTCCCCACTTCTTCTTTCATCTTCTTCTGGTCTTAATTCGGTTTTCTTCCTCCATCTTGTTCTTCCCCCGCTTCTTCCTCTTCTTCCTCTGATCCTCTGCTTCTTCCTTCGGTCTTCTTGTCTGCATCTTCCTCTGGCTTCTTCTTCCCCGCTTCGTTCTTTGGATGATCCACATCCATTAGAGGTTCCCGCTGTGTGACGCTTCTGTTCTTCTGACAGTTCGTATATAACTGAGGGCAGGGCCACCCGGTGACCCCGCCCCCCTGATGCATATGGACTTCACGGGGACTTCCCTATGGTTTTCCCCGTGGTGACCCCCCTGCTTCCAGATTCCGATAAGCCCCCCGCCCGCAGATTCCCACAACCACCGGGCAAGGGGTGTGGGGATGAGGCCCTTGTTCCCATCAACATGGGAACATCCTCCTCATGTTGAGGGCATGTGGCCTAGTATGGTTCAGGAGGGGGGGCTCTCTCGTCCCTCCCTCTTTTCCTGTGGCCTGCCAGGTTGCGTGCTCGGATAAGGGTCTGGTATGGATTTTTAGGGGGACCTCCACGCATTTTTTTTTTATTTTGGTGTGGGGTTCCCTTAAAATCCATACCAGACCTGAAGGGCCTGGTATGGAATTTGGGGAGACCCCCACGCATTTTTTTTTAAATTTTGGTTTGGGGTTCCCCTTAATATTCATACCAGACCTGAAGGGCCTGGTAATGCACTGTGGGGGAACCCCAGGCCGTTTTTTTCAATGACTTTTATGAGTATTGCAGAGACCCGACAATTCATTATAGCTGCTGGTGCTACCGCTAGTACTTTTAAATGACTTTTTTTTCCTTTAGAAATGTTATTTTGCTCTCGGACTGTTGTAAACACAGGAAACATGCGCCACTTTACAGGCATACTAAAGACACCCCCCCAGGGACAAAATTTAAAGGAGTATTTCACTTTTATTGTTTCACTTTAAGCATTATTAAAATCACTGCTCCTGAAAAAATGTCCGTTTTTAAAACTTTTTTTGCATTGATACATGTCCCCTGGGGCAGGACCCAGGTCCACAAACACTTTTTATGACAATAACTTGCATATTAACCCTTAAAATTAGCATTTTTTATTTATCACGTTCGTGTCCCATAGACTTTAACGGTGTTTGCGTGTTCGAACAAATTTTTTGCATGTTCTGCTGCAAACCGAACAGGGGGGTGTTCGGCCCATTCCTAGTGCTCATCTTGCAGTGCTGTCTGATCTGCAGCTCTTTCCGTGTTCCTGTGCCCATTTCTGTTCTTGATACCTGTGACTGACCCAGCTCGTCCTGACCTCACTTGAACACTACCTGTCCTGACCTCAGCCTGTCTTTGGATTCTGCTTGCCTCTTGCTAATCTACCTGCTCCATTGTTGATGACCTCTGCCTTTACCCTGACCATTCTCCTGCCTGCTGTCCATGCCTGTACCTGACCATCTGTTGCTGACCTGGCTTGTCTGACTATGCTTCTTGTTATCTGTCTGCTCGGTTCCATACTGGTCCTTGTTGGTCATCTACCTGCCACGTATTACCAGTCTACACTACACCTGTGACTGGTCACTAGCCTGCCAAGCAACTGCCAGCCTGCTGTCTGCCAAAGTCCTGGGTCTGCTGCTCATGCTGCCATCTGCTGTGTTGTCAATCTGATCTTTTCCTGGTGAAGCACCTGCTCTTCATCTGTGCGGTCTGCTGCACAATCTATGGCTACTTGTACCTCACTGTGCTCTCATGACAACTGTCTCACTACCAGTGGTCCCTGATCTGAAGCTGTAAAAGAGGCCTTCTTCTGCAGATCAGGCTCTACCACCAGGTGCATGACACAGGTAACCTGGTTTAATGAATCACGGTTTCTTTTTCATGTGGATGGCCAGGTGCATGTGCGTCACTTACCTGGGAAAGGAAGAGATGTCACCAGGAAACGGTAAGGGAAAAGGGCAAACCCCTGGAGGCAGTGTGATTCTTTGAACAATGTTCTGCTGGAAAATCTTGGGTCCTGCCATTCATGTGGATGTTACTTTGACACGTGCCACTTACCCCTAAACATTGTTGCTGACCAAGTACTCCCCTTTGAAATATTGTGTCCCTCCATACTGCAAAAATGTTCAACATGGTTTGAGGAACAGAACCACAAGTTTGAGGTGTTGACTTGGCCTTCAAATTTGCAATTTCTCAATCCAATCAAGCATCTGTGGGATATGCTGAAAAAAAACAAGCCCGATCCATGGAGACCCCAAATCGCAACTTACAGGACTTAAAGCATCTGCCTTCAGAGGTCTGATGGAAAAAGTGGGACCTACTTAGAATTAGGTGGATTGTCATAAAGTTATGGCTGATCAGTGTACTTCTTACTGAGCCAGAGATTTCTGTCACAGACTGCCACATTTCCCCTATGCATCATCAGCATGAATGGGGCAGTGGCACCTTTAATAGTGCTTTTTTTTGGCAGGACAATAATGAGTTATGCTTGAGGAGAGAGGGGAAACCTTTAAAAAGAAATTTGAGCAACAACTACCTTATATGGTGGTATTGGCCCCAACACCTGGGTCACTGAACAAGGGGCCCTGAGCACTTGCCATGGACAAGTGCATGGACATAGTGACATCCCTGCTTTACACCATGCCCTACCACCATTTGTATGTTAGCAATCTCCAAAGCTACAAATCATTTTCCACTGGATTTTTTGTATTGTTAAAGAGAATCAGTCAGAAATGGGCAGTCGTTAGGACAGGATGTGATGGGAAATCTCTATAGCTGGGGCAGGCAAAACAAAAACATACTTTTATTAGCATAAGGAAATTTATTGCCATTTTTTTTGCTGATTGTGCCTACCTGGCAACTGCATCCTTCTTTACCTGTACAAATGTCAGAGAAAAGTCTTGCAGTGGGGTGCCAGCTAGAAATCCCAGTATAATCTGTATGACTGAGCTATCAGTTTGAGAGCTAGTTATGCTGCCACACACAACTAACCAAATATTCTACTGGCAATTATAAGTAACTTATAAATAGTAAATTTCTATTAATGCAATTTTACAAATAATATAAAACAAATTTTATTGAATACGAGTGAGAAAAAAATGCATACTTCCCAAGTTAACCAGACATAGCAGGAGCAGTTTTCCAAAAGAGCAATGGGGAAAAAATGTGGTGTGCAGATGTGCAAATCTTATAGAGACCTATCCATATAGACTCAAGCCTGTAATTGCTGCCGAAGATGCATTTACTAATGCTGGCCCTACACTATACGAAAAATCGTCCGGTTAAGTTCAGTGTAAATGACAAATCAGTTGTTTAGAGCTAACAAATCTATCATCATGCAGTTTCGAAATTTGAACCGATAAACCATTCCAATGCCATTCTATTTCACGATTTAACGTTCGAGAAATCGGTTCTGGGAAGTGACGCAACATTTGACCTTTCACACCAGTACATTTATGGTGGAGGTGGTTGATAGTTTGTGGTAGCATGAAATATTCCATCGTGGTCGTTTACACAGAGAATATTAGTTTATACACTATGGAATGTGTAGACGAAACACAAAAAAACTGAAAATTGTATACTCACCTTTCCATAATTTTCCTTTCCTGTCGCATCTTCATGGCAGCATACACTTTGCATTGTGACTCTGCCCCCACAACCTGATAGGACCACATAACTATAAGTTGCAGAAAGGGCTCCCGCCCCAGTATTCTCTGTATATATACACATATCACCTCAGAAGGGTGGGCGATTGTATGCTGCCATGAAGATGCGACAGAAAAGGAAAATTACAGAAAGGTGAGTATACAATCTTCCATTTTCCTGTCGCATCATGGCAGCATACACTTTGGGGAATAACTCGCAACTGGGTGGGAATGCAAATGAAGTTAAATTAACAAAGAATAGAAGAGTTGGCCTGGATAACGGTTCTTCCAAAATCCACTGTGGATAAGCAAGTGGAATCCACCTTATAATGAGATATAAAGGTGTTCCTGGAAGACCAGGTGGCCGCTCTGCAAATTGTTTCTGCCGAGACTCTACAGTAGGCCGCCCAGGAAGTTGCCACTGCCCTGGTGGAATGTGCCTTTAAGCCCTCAGGTATCTGAAGGTTACTTAGCGAATAAGACTTCTTGATGGCTTTTACTAGCCATAACGCAATGGTGCGTGAAGATATCGCCTGACCTCTCTTGAATCCATGCGGAATAATTAGAAGTCTCTCCATTTTTCTGATGGATCTGGTTGTCGAGAGGTACTACAAGATGTTTCCCTTGATGTCTAATGGAGGAGGGTTACCCTGATCCGTGACAAGTGCTGGGAAATTAATCTCTTGGTTGAAATGGAAGGATGAGGATACTTTGGGGATGAAGTGATCTGAAGGCCTCAGGACTAATTTGTCTGGGTAAACAATCAGGTACGGTTCATTAGCCAGTAAAGCTTGTATCTCTGACACCCTTTTAGCTGATGTTATGGCTATCAGGAATGAAAACTTTAGTGTTAGGTCCCAGAGCGAGATGTTCTTGAGCGGGAAGAAAGGATCCTTGGAGAGGGCTTCCAGAACAACTGAGAGGTCCCAGACTGGGAAGGAAGGTTTTCTAGGAGGCCTTAGTTTTAGGCAGGCCCTTTGAAACTGGATAATAAGGGGATCTTGTGCCCATTTAACTCCTGTCAAGGCGGATAGGGCTGACACTTGGACCTTCAGGGTGCTTGACCTAAGGTCTTTTTTCTGTAGAAATTCTAGAATTTGTGATACCGAAGGAGAGGATGAGTTCCAGCCTTGCTGCTGAGTAAAGGCGTCAAATTTTTCCCAGACCCTTCTGTAGGTGTTGTTGGTGGTAGATCTTCTGGCCTGGAATAAGGTGTCCACCACCTTTTGGGAACAGCCTTGATCTAAATACCTAGCCCTTTCAGTCTCCAGGCCATCAAATGTAGCTTTTCTGGGTTTGGTTGAAGTAGATGGTCCTGGGAGAGCAGGTCCGCCGATAACAGGAGAGGGAGTGGGTCTGTCATGTTCAGTTGCAGGAGAGTGGTGAACCATGGCCTCTTTGGCCAAAAGGGGATCACTGCAATTACTAATGCCGTTGATCTCTTGAGCTTTAGAAGGAATCTCGCTATGAGGGGAGTCGGGGGAAAGATGTAGCCCATGCAAAAACTCCAGGGGTGTTGGAGGCAATCCGTTCCGTCTGCTGTAGGAAAGGGAATTCTTGACAAGAATCTCTGGCATTTCATATTTGCTGGTGTTGCTGCAAGATCTATATCCGGTGATCCCCAGGTCCAAGATATGAGAGCGAACGCCTGGGGACTCAGGGACCACTCATTGTTGGAGATGAAGCTTCTGCTCAGTGAGTCGTCCAAGAGGTTCTGGGCTTCCGGGACGTAAACCGCCCTCAAGTCTGACAGGTTCAGCTGTGCCCATTCTATAACAGGACAGACCTCCTACGTCATGGAGCTGCTTCTGGTGCCCCCCTGCCTGTTGATGTAGGCGACAGCCATGCTGTTGTCCATTCTCAGAAGGACCTGCTTCCCCAATCAGGTGAGGGCTGAAGGCCAGGAGAGCATGGAATGCTGCCTTCATTTCCAGCACGTTCAAAACTGAATCCTGTGGGGGGGGGCGTGGCTACCGCGCAGCTGAATGGACGCTTAACTCCACAGCTCCGCTCCAGCTCCAGGAACCGAAGCTTTGGGGACAACACAGCGACCCTGCTCAACTCTAAAAACAAGCCTAAAAGCTCTGCAGATACAGCGAGATGACCCGCAGGAAAAAGGACAACGCTCAGCTGAAGAAATTACCGGATTTCTTCCAGCTAAAAGACCGCGACCCTCTCCAAGATGGCGCCGGCGCATGAGAGATCCTCCTTCTCCCACAGGCAGCGCGCGGTCAGCGATATCCAGCCCGAGCTCACATGCAGGCTCCAAACACAGCTCTCCAGGAGCCTCCACACCCATGTCCCGCAGCCCAGCAAAGTCTAAACCTCGGCTAGCAGAGGACACCCAACAAGGCAGCATGACTCCGGATGCCATGGAGGATACAAGAGAGCTGGTGGACCCGTTCACAGCATTCCCAACAACGGGTAAGCCTGTATCTGACACTACCTTAAAAGATATGCTTGTCTCCCTACCCAGCTCTATGCACACAGACATGATGCAGTGTGTACACAATTTTAAATCTGAACTAGGAGCCCTAGGGGGAAGAGTTAATCATATTGAGGATAAAATGGGGGATTTTGCAGCATCTCACAACACCCTGATTGATGCCCATAATGACCAGTCTGATGAGATCACATGGCTTAGATCAAAGGTCGCCGACCTTGAAGACAGGTCAAGAAGGAACAACATTAAGATTAGAGGGGTCCCTGAAAATGTTCTTCCTCCACAACTCCAGCAATATGCACAGGACTTAATCCAAACCTTCTTACCTGACATTCCAGATAATGAAATCTACATAGATCGCATTCACAGACTCCCAAAACCGGCACACCTTCCAGACAACATACCCAGGGATGTGCTGATGCGAGTACACTTTTATCAGACCAAGGAACAACTCATGTCTGCGTTCCGTAAAAACCAGCAACCCCCAGAAAGATTTGCACACCTCCAACTATTCGCAAACCTTTCACAATTTACCATGCAAAAGCGAAAAGCCCTATTGCCGGTGACTAAAGCTCTCCGCAACCACGATATACCATATCGGTGGGGATACCCTGTGAAAATAACAGTTACCCATGATGGTAACACCACGGTAATTACAAATGTGGAAGAGGGACTCAAATTGCTCCGATCACTAGACATACTACCTGACCACCCCTCAGCGGGCCCCTCACCCCCTGCAAAACTTGACACTCAGTACGAATGGCAAACAGTGTCCAGAAAGAGCAGTACCAAACGTAACAACTCAAAAGCACCCAAATACAAAACCTAATCCTACTTTATCGCATCAAGGTTCCTGATAAAGCCTGGAGCAAGTACCAAAGTTTTCCCCCTCCTGAGATATGGGTATTTGTTTTGCCCTCAGACGCAAGTTCAACGTCAAAGTTATTATGCAATACTTGTTTTTTTTACAATTATCTTTTACTTTTTCCCCTACCTTGACCTCTTCCTCCCCCTACTGGTCTGAACTCCATGTGGACATCCTCACCAAGGCGGACCCAAGAAACACAAACCAGCTCAACAACCGTCGACTCTTCAAAAAAAAAAGATGGACTACTCCACTGAAACCAAGGTACCACACGCATCACGCCTCACATTACCTTAAATGGCGCTTAAAATAGTTTCATTTAACGTAAACGGCCTCAATCACCCGGCCAAGAGAACCTCTGCATGGAAAGAAGCAATAAAACTCCAAGCAGATGTCTTATGCCTCCAAGAGACACACTTTGCCACTGGCAATACCCCACATTTTCAGCACCGGCAATTTCCTCATGTGTTCCTTGCCTCAGCCCCTTCGAAACAAAAAGGGGTCCTCATCGCTATTAGGGACTCTGTGGCCTTCCATCTTTTGGAAACACATGTAGACCCAGCTGGAAGATACCTAATACTCATAGGAGAACTTAACAACAAACCCTTTACCATCGCCAATCTATATGCTCCTAACTCCCACCAACTCCGTTTCCTTAGAAGAATTTATCGTAAAATCTCCACTGTCCAAAAGGGATCTCTGGTTGTTTGTGGAGACCACAATATATCACCTGACCACTCTTTGGACACTACCTCCAAGGCCAAGCGCCCACCTCCCTCGCTTCAGCCTCTGTTACACTCAGAAAATATATTTGATGTATGGCGCTGCCAACATGCAAATGAGAAGGACTACACCTTTCATTCTGCTAGACATAATTCATATTCCAGAATAGATTTGATTATGGTGGATAAAATGTTATTGCAGGCAGTGTCCTCCTCCACCATACATGACATAACATGGTCTGACCATGCCCCTGTATCGATCACGGTGGTGGAGGGGCACACTCCAAGTCCGGCATATATTTGGAGAGCCAACACACGTATTCTTCAAATGCCACAGCATGTTAGCAATTTAAGTAAAAATCTATCTGAATTTTTTGACGCCAATACTGGTTCGGTGTCTGACCCGGCAGTACTGTGGTGCACCCACAAAGCGTTTGTTAGAGGGTTGATACTTCAGATTTGTGCAAGGGAGAAGAGGCGGAGGACGCAAAAGCTGAATTCACTAATTAATGACATCAAAGTCCTGGAGACATCAAATAAACAAAACCCCAACTCTCAAAACGCCCAAAAACTATCCCAACTTCGTTTGGATCTCAGACTCCTACTGATAGAAAGATATGACAAACACATACAACACCTTAAAATATCTCACTACTCATCGGGTAATCGTGCAGGCAAATTCCTAGCCCAGAGGCTCAAAACAGCTAGAACCAAATCTAAAATCCCTTTCCTGATACACCCTATCACTAAACACAACATTTACAACCCTAAAGAAATAGCAAACTCATTTGCTGAATACTACTCTACGCTATACAATCTGAAAACAGACCCTGACACTCCACAGCCAACAGAGGAGAACATTCAGGCCTTTCTATCGCAACTCAACCTTCCTTCTTTATCTCAAACACAACTTGATGGCCCTCAACGCCCCCATAACGGAATCTGAGATCCAAAAAGGAATACGTTTACTCCCCCTGGGCAAATCTCCAGGCCCAGATGGCCTGCCAAATGGGTATTATAAGACATTCCAATCCATACTAGCTCCGACATTACGGACGGTATACTCTGCTGCGGTGTCCTCTGCCTCTTTTCCCCCAGAAATGCTTAAAGCATATGTAGTAACTATCCCAAAGCCTGGTAAAGAGCCTACTTCTCCGGCCAACTTCAGGCCAATATCATTACTCAACACCGATGTTAAGCTTTATGCAAAAATATTGGCCCACAGACTACTTCCCATCCTCCCATTTCTTATAAAACCCGACCAATCTGGCTTCACGGCGGGAAGACAACCAGCCGATGCCACCAGAAGGGTCATCGATATAATACAACATGCCCGGTCCTGTCAGACGCCTTCTCTGCTCCTCTCTTTGGACGCGGAGAAGGCGTTCGACAGGATACATTGGGGTTACATGAACCAAACCCTGCAAAAATACGGGTTCTCTTTACCCATCCTATCTGCCGTACAGGCATTATATTCTTCCCCCTGTGCACAAGTTTTCACTTCTAATTTATTATCTGATACCTTTAATATATCAAATGGGACTGGGCAGGGCTGCCCCCTCTCCCCTTCCATTTTCAACCTACTCATCGAACCCCTTGCAGAAAGAATCAGAACGCATCCGGAAATTTCAGGTTTCTCAATACAAGGACAATCACATAACATAAATCTATTTGCAGACGACATCATCTTATTCCTCTCTCAACCTAAACAATCATTAAGCCATGCACATAATACCCTAAAAGAGTTTAGTAAGATCTCCTACTATAAAGTCAATTTTACAAAATCAATTATACTAGACCTAGGAATAACCCCCTCCTTAAAATCCCAACTCCAGACATCCTTCCCCTACACATGGAGCAAGACGAGTATCACCTACCTAGGCCTTACATTAACTAAAAACCCATATGACCTAGCAGAAACCAACTACTCCTCTTTAATCACTAAACTCACCAAAGAAACAAATAGACTAGCCAAAATAGAACTAACTTGGTCAGGCCGTCTTGCCTCATTCAAAATGCTAATCTTACCCCAAATATTGTACATATTCCGGACATTAGCCGTCCCAATACACAACACACACATCAAAGCCTTAAACACTCTACTTTCTAGATATATCTGGCAATCCAAAAGACCAAGATGCTCTAAAGCCCTCCTAATCAAACATAGAATGGCGGGAGGTATGGGACTGGTAGACATCAGGGATTATTATCGTGCAGCGGTCCTTACACAACTTAAAGAATGGTTTGACCCAACATCTGACAACCTATGGTGCGGAATTGAAAGAACTCTAATCCCTTCTAACAACCTGCAATGCTTTCTACTTCTAGATATATGGAAACCCCATCCAATACACACTCTCCCACTCACTCTCCAAGCATCATTATCAACATTGAGAGACCTATGTAAAGCCCCAACTCCGCCATCTAAACTTCAGGAAATCCCTATACCCATAGCAATAATTTCTCAAGCCATCCCCAATCTCAACATGGGAGAATGGCACAACAGAGGTATTAAACTTATCACGGATTTATACTCTAAAAACTCCCTTATCCCCTTCACTACTCTGCGGGATCAATATAACCTATGCCCTGCGGACCAATATAAACATAATCAAATAGTTCACCTCCTGCGCTCTATTAAATCACATCACATATACCTACCTAAAGAAGCGTGGAAATATCTAACCTCGAAACCCACTCCTCCAAAAGGTATCTCTCTGTTCTATAATATTTTCCAAGGCAAACTAGACTTCATTAAATCTCAACCTTTCCAAAAATGGGAAACAGACCTAAACGTGCACATTACAAACCCACAGTGGCAATATGCATTTAGATCACTCTATAAAGCTTCCAAATGTGTTAACCACTGGGAACTTTCCCAGAAAATTGCACTTCGCTGGTATCTTACACCTTACAGGATCTCAAAATTTGGAAACAATGGCTCTCCACTATTTTGGAGAAAATGTGGCTCCATAGGTAACCTATTACATATGTTCTGGTCCTGTAAGCACCTAACTAGCTTTTGGAGCTCTGTCTTCCGATCTATTTCTAGTATCACAGGAATTCTCACCCGCCCTAAACCAAGCTTAGCAATCTTGAATGTGGGTATTGAAACTTTCCCTCCTGAATTCAAAACTGTAATCACACATATTCTCCTAGCAGCTAGAACACTAATAGCCAAACATTGGAGGGCAGACAGAGCTCCAAATGTATCCGAAGTTCTCACAATCACCCAGACACACTATGTATATGAATCTTTGATAGCCATCAAGAATGGTCAGAAAGAAAAGTTTGATAAAAATTGGAAAACTTGGACAGCATGGTTTAAAGGTAACTGACTCTAGCAAATATTAAATAAACCATTCAAAACCCAACTACTTCCACTATGCTTACATGAGATCGGACCGTAGGTGAACTTCCTTCCTCCCTCCTCCCCCCCCCCCCTTCCCCTACCCCCTTCTCCCTACCTTACCTTTCCTTTATGTTATTATTTCTCTTTTTTTACGTTAAACTTCCAGTTATATTATATCCGCAATGGATAACATGTTATTCAGTTATATCTATAACAACGATACTAATACACCTTACGAGACCATTGCTTTAATAACACCCTGGAGGTTAAGATTGTTTAAATATAATAGCTATATTTCTTCAATGTAATACTGTACAACACAATGGTGTAACACTGTACTTTGTGTATAACATGCAAAATTCAATCAAAATCATTTAAAAAAAAAAAAAAAAAAACTGAATCCTGTGACCTGAATGGCCAGCGGCCCTGAGCTGCGTAGTTCTGATAGTGTGCCCCCCCCACCCCTATATGCTGGCATCTGAGGTCACTGTCTCCTGCAGAGGTGTGACTACGTGCTTGCATCTCTTCAAGTTGTGAGGCCATGTCCACCATCACAGTGATTGTTTGACCTTCTCTGAGATGGAGATTGGCTGGGACATAGACGTGCCATCCCACTGGCGTAGAAAGGAGATTTGGAGGGGTCTTGAGTTCCATTGTGCCAATTGGACCATTGGGATGGTCGCTGATAGTGAGCCTAAGATACTGAGGCATGCTCTGGCTGGTAATGTTGTGGTTGAGATTGACTTCTTCACTCTCTGGATTAGGAGAGGTATTTTTTCTGGAGGGAGCTCCACTGTATTCGCCCTGGTGTCCAGTTCTGCTCCTAGGAAGACCATTCTCTGCGTGGGATGGATATTGCTTTTCTTCCAATTTATTAGCCACCCTAGACCCTGCAGTGTGGAGACTAGAATTTCCCGATGGCGGATGAGAGAATCCTGGCCATCTGAGAGAAGCAGGATATCATCCAGGTAATGGTGGACCCTTAGTCCTTTCTCCCTCAAGTAAGCTATTACGGGTAACAGGACTTTCGTAAATGTCCTGGGTGTGGTAGAAATCCTGAACGGGAGGCTTCGGAATTGAAAGTGACGATGCTTTAAGGTGAAACGAAGAGATTTCTGGAATGCGGCGTAGATAGGGATATGCAGATATGCATCCTGGAGGTCGATTGAAAGCATCCAATCTCCGAGGTTTATTGCTTGGAGGATCGATTGTAGGCTTTCCATTTTGAACGACTCTATCTGGATTGATCGGTTGAGGTTTTTCAGGTGCAAGACTGGACACAACATCCTCTGACTTCTTTTTGACTAAGAAAAGCGGGGAGTAGAAGCCTTTGCCTCTTTGTGTTAGTGGAACACAAGAAGAAGAAGAAGATCCTGGATGTACTGGATTAATGACAGCTTTTTCTCCCGGGATGGTGGTAGTTTGGTTGAGCAAAACTGATCCCTTGGGGGGCGTCTTTTGAACGACCATCTGTGCCCGAATTGGATGGTGGCTACCGTCCATGGGTCTTTTATTGTTTCCGCCCAAACCAGCCTGAACTTTGTGAGTCTGGCACCCACTACCGCTGGTTGGGTGGGCGCACATTCAAAAGGACTTTTGGTTGGCAGAGGCGGGGGTTTTGGGTTCCTGGAATTTAAGGAAGGACGTCTAAGGGTTCTTCCAGCTCCTTCTATATTCCTTCCCAGGCCTATAGGATTTTGCATCCCTGTATCTCTCCGGGAGATTGCGTCTGAAGGGAGGTGGTATCCAACCTGAAGAGGTTTTCCCTGTCATACGGTATTCAGCACCAGTTGGACTTAGAGGCGGGGTCTGCCGACCAGGGCTTTAGCCATAGCACCCTTCTGGCCATTACAGAGGCCAGCATGGACCTTGATGCAGATCTAATAGTGTCCACAGAAGCTTATGCTACAAAATCCCCTGCAACGCTAAGTTCTTCTAAGGCCTTGACTATCTGCTCTTGGTGCATGCCCTCAGCAGTGAGTTTTGCAGTGCTTGAGGATCAACTGGAGATAGCTCTTCCCACGGCTGGTCTGCAGGCACCTCCCGCAAATATGTAAGCTCTTTTAAGGTCAGTGTCAACTTTCCTATCAAGCATGTCTCTAAATGTCACCGTGTCTTCGATAGGGAGTGTCACATGTCTAGCTAGACGCATCAAGGATGCGTATACTACTGGAGGGGAGACTAGAGGGGACACCTTGGGCTCCTTGAGCGGGTACAATTTGGCAAGTCTGTTAGTTAGACTAGTCTTCTTCTCAGGATTCTGCCATTCCTCCTTGATCAACTCATCTAACTCGTCGATGAACGGGAAAGCCTCTGAAACTCTTTTGAGATTTGGGAAATATTTCCTCTGTTTCTGTTGGTTCTCCTTGGGCTCCTCCCAGTTTATTGCTTCCTTGACCGATTTAACAAATGGTTCTATTAGCGAAAAATCGAATCCTGCTGATGTTTCCAGCTCTTCGGTGTCAGACGGGAGTTCTGGGGTGAGTGGGTGAGGCGCTTTGGGCTGTAAACTCCGCATCAGGAGTTGACTTGCGTAGTTGAGACTCCGGAGAGTTCTATCGCATCTGGCTCTTTCCCTTTGGTGGCTTTGTCGATGCATCTGCGATAAGCCAGTTTATCTGGTAGGGCAGTGGCCCCACAAACCCAGCAAGTGTTCCTGACAGGACGGGAGGGGTGCACTGATGACTGGTGTCTACATGCCGGGGATCTTCTGCGATAAGAGTGGCTATGTCTTCAGTAGGATCTGGATCGACTCCTTCTGCGACTTCCCCTGTGGCCTGAGTGACTTCTTCTGCATGAGCGGCTTCGTCTGTGGCCGGAGCGGCTTCTCCTGTGTGAGGTCTCTCTTCATCTTGATTTGGACAGTCTTGAGGACCTGATAGGGCTGACCAATTTAGGCAGCGTTAGTGGAATCCTGCTCTCTTTTTCAATCTTCACTACTTACCAAAAGGATCCTCCCCCTTACCTATTAGGCTGATGGGGATCTCCTGGGGCAGCGGCCTCCATAGAGAAAAAGAGTGATTCACCTAAGAGAGACAGGAAGGTAAGAACCTGCAGAATAAGACAAGATGTGATAAGACAGCCACTTACCCAGAAGGGGGGAACACCAGGATCGCAGACAGAGCACACAGGTAGCCAAACACACAGTAAACGGGCAGGAGCAGAGAAAAACAGCATCAGGAGGTTTTTAAAGCTGCCGCCCTGGCCGCCGCCCAGTGAAGGAAACAGAATCTTGGAGACCGCTGCAAAACAACTAAGCCTGTTTATGTTGAAAACTGGAGATAACCAGGTGCAAATTACGCCACCCCTGACCTGTATTACCACCTCCGTGCTATGTTAATAAATGTCAAAGCCCTACCAAAGCTGCCACTTAACAATAAAATGTATATAAACCAAATTCACCAAAAGAAAATTATAGATGAAATAGTGGCGCTTATCCCCAGGTGGGGAGATGCCAGACAATCTTATCCAGCCAGTGAGCTGAATACAGACGTGACTAGAGAAAAAGTGAAAAAACATATATTGCTAAATATCCCAAAAAGTAAAAATGAATATTACATAAAATAAATGATTCAATAAATTCAATATGAGCTAATATAAATTATAACACTCAGTGAAAGTGATATACAAATATATAAATCCAAGAAAAAATATATATAATGAAAATTGAACACAGTAAATATCTATAAAGTCCAGAAACCAATCAATCGTGAAAAATAATCGTGAAAATATTTGAAGAAAGTCCAAAAAAAGCTGGTGAGTTTGAATTTCAGCAGGGAGTGGATTCACAGAGGTGTGGTGGATGTTTGCAAACACAGCTGAGCTCAGCTGAGCAGTTTTGGAGTCACCCTCACTCTTTTTTTGGACTTTCTTCAAATATTTTCACGATTATATTTCACGATTGATTGGTTTCTGGACTTTATAGATATTTACTGTGTTCAATTTTCATTATATATATTTTTTCTTGGATTTATATATTTGTATATCACTTTCACTGAGTGTTATAATTTATATTAGCTCATATTGAATTTATTGAATCATTTATTTTATGTAATATTAATTTTTACTTTTTGGGATGTTTAGCAATATATGTTTTTTCACTTTTTCTCTAGTCACATCTGTATTCAGCTCACTGGCTGGATAAGAGTGTCTGGCATCTCCCCACCTGGGGATAAGCGCCACTATTTCATCTATAATTTTCTTTTGGTAAATTCGGTTTATAAGCCTGTTTATGGCGTATACTAAAGCCGCTGACATACCCCTGAGATCACCAGAGTGGGGCTCCTTCCATCTAGCTCATTTAGAGGCTGTACAGGTAAGGACTTCCACCCAGGAGAGGCTAGAATCTGGCTGGGGCAAAGTGGTAAGGGGGTGCTTCTTAATCCATTCGGTCCTGACAGGTGAGGAAAAATAAGAGAATACTGGGGCGGAGGCCCTTTCTGCAACTTATAGTTATGTGGTCCTATCAGGTTGTGGAGGCGGAGTCACAACCCAAAGTGTATGCTGCCATGATGCGACAGGAAAAATTGCTATAGCAATGCTGGGAGTGTGGCCATACAAGAAATGGAGAAAGAGCAAAATAAAAGGAGAAGAATATGGAACAAGGATTGGCTGAGGAGCAGAGAGCATTTTTCCCACTTGAAATTACTAAAGGAATTGAAGGCGAATAATCCTGATGACTTTAAGAACTATCTATGTATGCCAGATGGCTTCTTTCAACATCTATGGGGATTGGTGTCACCACTAATAACAAAACAAGACGCAGTTTTGAGACGCTCCATAACTCCAGACCAGAGACTCATCACAACCTTACGTTTCCTAGCCACTGGTAGGAGTTTGGAGGACCTAAAGTTCAGCACAGGGATCTCTGCACAGTCATTGGGACCCATAATTCCTGAAACCTGTGAAGCAATCATTAATCTCATGAATAATTTTTTAAAAGCCCAATCTCCATAAAAATGTTTCCAATTTTTTTTTTTAGAGTCATCTTTTATTATTTTTTATTTCATCAAGATCTTTTTTTTTTCGGATTATTTTAAAATTATTTTCTAGTGATCTCCGTATTTAATTTTTTTGTGTGTGTCAAGTTACCACAAAAACATTATTATTTTTTGTTTTTTTTTAACCTCAAGGAGATTGGTGTCCCTTGTTAATTAGACATTGTCTTTTAGAAATGTATTTGAATAAAAACACATAGGCAAGTATTTTCAGAAAATAAAATATCCATTTATTCTGGGTAACAAAATAAAGATGAAGGCAACGCTGGAGAAACTTTTGGAATTTGCAAAGCCTTTTGGCCCCCAGGGCACACATCAAGTCTGTGGAAAAGAAAATTGGGATCTTGAGGAGTCCATATAATAGGGAGCACAATCTGGTCCAGGAATCCCAGAGATCAGGACCAGCAGCAGATGACATATATGTCCCCAGGCTGTGGTACTACACCAGCCTGCGTTTTCTGCCAGACCAGACTAAACCCAGGCCATCACTTTGTTCTCTTCACTGCAGCCTTCCCTCCACTCTGCCCTGCACCCTTCACTGCAGCCTTCCCTCCACTCTGCCCTGCACCCTTCCCTGCAGCCTTCCTTGGAGGCTGTGGCTCTGGTGGTGGACTTGTGGCAGGAGGAGGAGGATGGGTGAGATCATATATGTGGCTGTTCTCAGTCAGCTGGCCCCTCAGCCCCTTCTGAAGGGCCTCACCAAAAATTCCCTCACAGAGGAGGCATTGGCCCTTCTCCAATTTCTGCAATCTAGGCTAGATAGCAGCCATAGGCCTCTTCAGCGTCAGGGGGGCTCCTGAGGACATCAGTTCCTTCCCTAATGAGGCCTAATGCTGCCTCCTCCATCACCGTCCCCTTCTTGGGCCTTTTTGTTGTAAGGCAGAGGGTAGGCACCTGGGATTGGGTGAGGCTCCTACTGGGCCCGGCCTCCTCCTGCCTGCCACTTTCCAGACCCTCCTCCTGGCTGAGCTCATTCTGTGTATAAAAAAGGGTCATAGTTTTAGTTTTTGGTTCATCAATCACACACAATTTTCAGCTCATGACTTGCAGATTCAATGTTAATACATATAAAAGACTATCATTCTGACCCCAGCATTTTTCATTCTGGTTACAAACATTTTTGGCCACTACTGTCAATTGATATGTATACATCATTTTTTGGATAAAATCCTTAATAGGTAATCAATTATAACATCTAGTTAACATCATTAATATTAGGACAATAAATATGTTGAAAAAATAATATACCTGGCTCCAGCTGGGCGCAGCCGCTTCTTCCAGGATGGAAGGCCCAGGTTGTTCCTCGTCAGCCTCCGCTGGGGTGGAGGGAAGGCTGAAGGGAAGGGTCGAAAAATATTACCTGGCTTCAGTCTGGTCGTCCAGAAACCGCAGTTTGTTGTAGTACCACAGCTTGGATACATATACGTCATCTGCTGATGCTCCTGATCTCAGGGAAGCCAGGATCTTATTATGCTCCTTCTTATACATGTTCCTCAAGATCCCAATTTTACTTTCCAAAAACTTCATGTTTGCATCTAGGATCCAAGTCTTCACAAATCCCAGAAGTTTCTCCAGCGTTGCCTTCCTTACTTGTTTATTGTAATATAAACCATGTTTGACCTCCCACAGATTCCTCATCTCCCTGTACTTGTCAATAAAACTGGACATAAATTCTGGGTCCTTAAACTTATTCATTTTTTACACAAGACAAAAACACTAATGCCAGCCTAAACTCTCATAATCTTATCCCAATATAGGCCTCAATCTTTAAGCAGTATAGGCCACTGATGTTCCAAAGTTTAAAAATGTTACCTTCGTTATATCATGGTCGTCCTCCTTCCTCAGCACACCAAACGTACGTACGACACAGGCGTGTACTTTATATACACTGTGCATGCGTTGCCCACCCCTGATGTTCTTTCTAGTGTATCCCCCGACCCTTCTCTTCGGCGCACAGAAGGAGCGACATGGCGGAGACACAGCAGGTGTCTGTTATTAGTAATTTCAGTAACGAGGAAAAAAGCCCGGAGCCAGAAACGTCCCGATCCCAGAGGAGATTTAATGCCTCAAATATGTCCTTTGTAGAGATGGTGGAGATGGTGGACATCTTGAGGATGACAGACTATGATGGGAAGAATGGACTGTACCTAAACCCTGATGAGAAAAAAAACAAGATCATGACGAAAGTTGTGAAGAGTCTGCAGAAGAATTTTGGGGTATGAAGATCAAAGGACCAATTGAGGAAACGCCGGTCAGACCTGAAACTGAGGGAGCACGATCAGTATAGAAGGATCAAGAAAGTGCTTCGAAAAAGTAAGTACTTGTCACGTGTTATTATTATTATTATTATTATTACGTCTATGCTGCGCCATGTGATTTTCTTTACTGTAGGACATTTTAAAATGGCAAGTTTCAGGTTATTGGGCACAGTAATCGTTCCTAGTAAACATCGTTCACTCATTAAATACAATGTTTTGGGCAGATACAGGTTAAATACATTTGGCCATGCATAAAATATTCAGTGTGCTAAAGTATACCTTTTCTTTTCTTTCTCATAGGGGAACAAAGACTCGGAGGACACCACTCAACAGAGGACACCAGGAACTCCCCACCTGACAAAGAAGGGGGAAATCCAAAAAACACCACACCCTGAGGATCTGGAGGAAGGAGAGGTGGAGGAACTTGGCAAACTTTGCACCACAACAGGTGTGTGTCTGACACCCCAGCTGCAGGTAATATATGTATGCCAGCATATTTATAATACATGTTTTTTCTAAATTTTAAGGTGATTTGCTGGTTGTGGAACAGCAAGCTGAATATTTCACAAGTGACAGCGCCCAAAGGCTCATCCACGACATCATGACACGGAATTGTGAAATTGACATCATAAGAAATAAACTAAATTTTTTGGAGCAACAAATGAAGAACATGATTGATGTGTTGGGGAGAATTTAAAGATTCTTAAAAATGAAACCATTTTTTTAGAATTGTTTTTGCAAAAATATTTTTGATAATTATTAAAAGCCAAATTTTGAAGATGCACACAGTGTGCCAACATGTGCTATCTGCCATCAGGGGAGATCAATGTACGCGTTTTGTGGGTGCAACTCCTTTCTCACAAATGAAGTAGGTGAGAGGAAGGGGTTGCACCACCAAAACACGTCCATTGATCCCTCATGATGGGAGATAGCACATGTTGATATTAGGCATGGGATCAAGAGGGAAATACCCAATTTGAATCCCAATTTGTGTGTATCTTCAAAATTTGGCTTTTACAGGGGTGACATCACCCCATCTGATGAAGGCAATATCAAGACACTTTGGACACTAGAATGTCTGATATTGCCTTCTGTTTTTCTTTGAACTTTGTAAGTTCCAGAGTTTTGTATGTTATGTTATTAAACATGCCTATTTAGAACCATAAAAAAAAAAAAAACTAAAAACAAAAATAAAAAATAAATGCTGTCAACCAACATTTTCTAACGCACATGTGTGAATGTGCACACAGTAAAAACTTTGAAAATCAACAATGTGTGGCTTCTTCTTTCAATGTTCAATAGCAGTTTTTTAAGTAATTTTGTGTTTACAGTGACAATGGGGCTTATTTACTAAAGGAAAATCCACTTGGCACCACAAGTGTACTAGGAGAACCTAGGATTCAGCCAAAAACAAACACAAGCAATAAAGAAAATCAGAGAATTTACCAGATTTTATTTTGTTTTTATTATAAAAAGTTTGACACGTTGTCTGGCATAGCAATGGCCCCCCACCCGTAAAATAATTCACATATTTCTCCCGAACTTCACGGGCACTTTGGGGGGCCAAGCCAGTACGGTCAGTATCCAGGCCTGTTAGAGGATTCTCAGTAATAAGTCCGGCCTCAGGCCCAATTGAGGCAATATAATTTGTAGGATTTTTTCTTAAAAAATTGTGCAGGATGCAGAATGATAGGACGATATGATTGAGTTTGTAGTCCGCCATGTGGATTGCTGTCAGAAACAGGCGGAACTGGCTGGTCATTATCCCAAAGACATTCTCAACAACTCTTCTCGCTCTGGCCAGCCGGTAGTTAAAAACCCTCCTCTCTGGAGTGAAGGTCCTTTGGGGGAATGGCCTCATCAGGTGCTCACCCAGGCCGAAGGCTTCATCTGCAATGAACAGGTTTGGGCTTGAGACTTTTAAGGCACCATAATTACTAAATGTGTAATTAAAATTCTAGTTTATTAGAAAATATTTAAAATGAAGAAATAAAACAGAGGAAACAAATAGAATTCAGTTCGTGATCACACAGTTTTACAAGTTATACACTCCATACATAGTTAAATGGTTATAAAAAACAATTTGAACAGTATTTAGAATTAGAAACTCTATTCAATATAGTTACATTGTGTTGAACCAGAAGCTATGCGGTGGTAACAATCAAATTCTGTATTGGCTCGACATGTTGCGTGCCGCATGCGCTTCTTCAAGAGTACAGAACTGAATACTGCAATGAACAACATATTTACAGTAAATAATTCATCATAGTGTATTATATTTAAATATTGTTAGATCAAAAGTATAGTAATATCATAAGTACCAGAGAGGCTGCCCCTAAGGCCCAATGGGATGTGCCCGTCCCACAGAGTCCCAGTGATAATCAAGCAATGTGGGGGTGTATGTAACATAATAAGAGAATAATATTTAAAATTTGAAAATTCTGTTCAACTCCAACATGGGGTAGGGCTACTGCATGATCAGACGGGAATGAAGAGGGGGAAAGGAAGGGAGGGGGAGGGGAGGGGGAAGGAAAGGGAAGAAAGGGAGGGAAAAGGTAGAGGGGGAGGGGGGGAGGGGGGGATGGAAATGGGGAGGGAGAAACCAAGGGGATGGGGGGAAAAAAAAAGGAGGAGGGAGGGGGGAAGAAAAAGGGGGGGGAAGGGGATATTGATGTACGTAGTTATTTATATTCATGTTCCGTTAAATTATGAGATTACTTAGTTCAAGTGGGTAATTGATATATGTGGGGGCTAGACTAATTGTAAAGATGTAATTATAGAATATATTATATTATAGTCAAAAATAATAAAGGTAAATATTTACATGTAATATTTTATAAATCTTCATTTCCATCTGAAAGATAGAAATAAATGTTTATATATAACAATTTAGAGTACCCCCTAGATATTACGTATTTCTAATGATAATCAAATTGAAATATATATTACACTTACCCTTAAGGACTTTACAGCTGTGTCTAATAATAACGGCAACCTCTTAGCTATATATTTGTAGCTCTCAATAATTAGCTGACATTATAAATTTTAGTTTGATTGACAGAGGGGGATCTGGAGTCAGTCAGGGGTTAACGACGGCTTGCACCGAGATTCGGATGAGACTTGCTGATTAGGACATTACTATTCCTGATCCCCACTTCTGCTGAAACTGCCATGAGAATAAGCCCATAAAGAGAGACAAGGAGTCATGAGTATAAAGGTGAATGTTGGTAACTAAAAAAAAAAAAAAAAAAAAGTGTATCATCATGCAGTATATAGATCGAGGCTTACCTTGTGTTGAAGTTAGAGGTAGTAAGCAGTAGAAGTTAGCAGTGTGGAGCCACACAGCTGCCTCGTAGAGAGCGGCTGGTAGTGTGGATCGTACGGGGAGAGACGCTGGGGGCGTCTCTTGTACATCCGCCCCGCCTGTAGTCACCAATCGGCATAGCCGATGTGACGTCATTCAGGCCAGCCTCCGACGCATACTGCGCATGCCCCACTCCTCGGCATCAGCCGAACAGCTGACGGCGCACCAGGGAGAGAGGAGGCAGTTGCGTCATGGTGTCCTAGCAACCAGGGACACATAGAAGCACACTGCGCATATCCCAGTCCTCAGCGTCAGCCTAGCAACTGCCGGCGCGTCGGGGAGAGGAATGAGAGCAGCCGCGTCCAGGCTAACCCAGCAACCAGGAACACCATATTGCGCCAATCACCTTAGGGTAAAGGTGTGGCGCTGGGCGGCCACACAATGCTGAAAGCATCACCAGGCAATGCAGGAAAAGGACACACCAGGGTATAAGAACAGCATATGGGTATATGTATTAGTATAGTAACAACTGGATAAGAGATATTATGTTAAAACATGGTAATAGTTTAAAAAAAAAAAAAAAAACGGCTATATTATTGTGACAACAATCGAAAAGGGAAAAAACTGAACAATAAGGAAACAAAAATTGGGTGTATATCTATATTAGTAGATAGCAATGGTTTGTTGAATGATTTATGATTATGCAAAAAGGAACGAAAAAAGTCAATAATATAATACCTGGACAGAAAAAAGATATATATATATATCTATTAGTGAATAACAATGAGTTATTAAATGATTAATGATTACGTAGAAGAGACAGAAGGCTCAACAATACAGAGGGCTAAAAAGGGGGGGGGGTGCAAGACCTACTTATTTAGAGAAAAGGTTTGTAGGTTTGGGCCTCATTTATTCCAGGGGGGAATGTGGCACACAGGCGTTCTATCCACATTCTTTTTGACAAACTATTTTGTCCCAGTCTCCACCCCTGGGATCTGTTGGAACCACTGCTAACACAATAAATGAAATAAGGGAGACATTGAATCTGTGGTAGAGGTCAAGATGCCTACTTACTGCTGTCACCATTTTGCCCTCCCGCGAATAATAGACATGGTCCTTGATTCTGCAGCGTAGGTGTCTAATAGTTTTACCTACGTAAAACGCGCCACAGGCCCTTTTGGTAGGCCAGTCCAATGGTCTCCAGGTATTCTTGTTTGAATTCTCGAATGAGGGGCCAGGACAGAGAGACTGACACAGACTTTACACCAGCGCTGTCCCAACACAGCATACCGCACCAACCATCCAGTGATTTTGCATAGAAAGTCGTTATAGTATGGTGCACTGACGCACCAGTGCCATGTGAGTACCCTGGGGTGGGAAGCGTTTTCTTTTAATAAAAGTATTTTGACTCTATTACACTATATAGTTTCCTTTTCATTTATATGTATGGAGCCACATTGTTTCCAGCTGGAGGAGTGCAGCAGACACTGAGACTGAGCCCAGGGGTGGCTCCAAAGCGTATTTGGGCTCAGGGTAGAAGCTGAGTCACACGCTCTGAGGTGAGCACATTAGCTTAAGGGGGTCATGAAGGAGCACCGGAGCATGCTTTGGAGCACTCAGGATATCTTCGGCATGATGTTGGATTGTTGTCACAGCTGAACACCACCTGCACGCATTGTTTTATTATCACTGCTGGACATTATTTGCACACACTATTTAGAGTGCCAAAGATAACTTTTTTTCATTATTTATTAATTTTTTCATTTAAACAAGCAGGTTACTTTATATTGAGCACTAAGCACTTTTTATGTTGATTAAGACACTATGTATGGTGTAACAAGCACTATTGAGCACTAATTTATGGTGTAACAAGCACTTGTTTTTTCACACCTTGTTTATTTATTCACACCTTGTTTATTTATTCAACATTCATATTATTTGTATTTAATATTATCGCACTAGTAAGCACAGAGTTGGTTATTATTAATTTTGTTTTTGGGGTCACCCAAGCGCAGCGCATAACTTGTAAATTTATCCTATGCACGTTATATGAAGCGTGATTAGCGCATGAAGCTGGAGGTAGCACAAGCAAGGCATAAGATCATTGTGGCTCACAGAATCTTTCCAATTTGATTTATATTTCTTGTCTAAAATTAATGATGTTAACTAGATATTGTTATTGATCACTAATTTCTGATTTAACAAAGTGGCGTACATATCAATAGACAGTAGCATCCAAAAAGGATTGGGACAAGAATGACAAATGCTGGGGTCAGAAGGTCTTTTCTATTTAATAACATTCAATTTGCAAAAGTCATGAGCTCTTATTTGTGTGTGATTGATGACCAAAAAACTAAAACTATGTCCCATTTTCATACACAGGAAAAAACTAAAACTATGTCCCATTTTCATACACAGGAAAGTCTCAGCCAGGAGGAGGCCACAGGAAGTCTCAGCCAGGAGGAGGCCATGGAAAGTGGCAGCCAGGAGATGGCTGTGGAAAGTGGCAGCCAGGAGGTGGCTGTGGAAAGTGGCAGCCAAGAGGTGGCTGTGCCCAGTAGCCTGACTAAATCGCAGGTTCCTCCCCTCCGCCTTCCAACAAAGGGCCCAGGAAGGGGAGTAACGTGGAGGCGTCAGCACTTTCTTTGATTCGGCTGCTTACTGCGGCTCTTAGAACCTCCCCCAATCTTCAAGAGGCCTATGCCTGCATGGCAACCAGCAAATTGCAGGAAATGGAGGTGGGCGAAAGCCTCATTTGTGAGATAGTCATGTATCAGGCCCTAAATAAGGGGGTGATGGGCGAACTCACAAAAAATGTCACGTATGTGAGTTGGACCATACTCCTCCTCCACCTCCTGCCACAACTCCAACACCACAGCCACAGCCTGGAAGGAAGCATGGAAGGAAGACAAGTGTGTGATGGCCTGGGTTTGGTCTGGTCTGGCAAAAGACGCAGGCTGTTGTAAGACCACAGCCTCAGGATATACATGTCATCTGCTGCTGCTCCCGATCTCCCGGAGTCCTGGACCGGATTGTGCTCCCTATTAAATGGACTTCTCAGGCTACCAATTTGGCCTGTTAAATAATTGATGTCTGCCCTGGGGTACAAAGGTTGGCCATTTTCAACAATTTGTCCAGTGTTGCCTTCCTCTTTATTTTGTTATGACCCCTAATAAATGTCTTTTTTTCACAAATACTTGGCTATGTATTTTAGTTCAAAAAGGACAGTTTATTTGTGAGTAGGCAGGTACATTTCAAAAAGACAATGTCAAATTAACAGGGGACTCCAACACCAACCAATCTCCTTGAGGTTAAAAAATATAAGATAATAATGGTGTTTTGGTAACTTGACACACAAAACAAAACAAAAATTATGGAGATCACTATAAAAAAAATCAAAAAAAATCAGGAGATCTTGATAAAAAAAAGGAGATCACTATAAAAAAAATAGAAACATTATTCTGGAGATCTGGCGAAAATAAATAAATAAATAAAGATTATTCAGGAGGTCATGAGAAATAATAAAAAAATCAGTTTGTCAGAACTCTGTGTGAATATCAGCAGAAAAAACAACTTCATTATTCTAGCATTCTAAAGAAGAAGAGAATGCACTGCATTAAAAAAATTCTAAAATTTGCAGCGTGACGAATGTGCCATCTCCATTAAGAAATACTAGTTTTACCAGACCGAGCGCTTCCGTCTCATATTTGATTCAGAGCATGCGTGGAATTTGGTGCGTCTGAATTGTCTACACATGCTCAGAATTTACGACAACTGATTTTGTTGTCGGAAAATTTGAGATCCAGCTCTCAAATATCTGTTGTCTGAAAGTCCGACTGGAAATGTCCAATGGAGCCTACACACGGTCGGAACTTCCGACAACAAGCTCACACTGCGAACATTTGTTGTCGGAAATTCAGATCGCGTGTACGCGGCGTGGCACTGGAGAGGGGGATTCTGGCATTGGTGTCTTTTTCCCCTCCTATGGGCTTCTGCCTATTGCAGTGGTAGGGAAACCTGTTTTAAAGCCTGTCTGAAACATAACACAGACTTTCCATTGGATTGTGGTGGTCTTTTGGAGAAGGATACACTATAAAAAGGGACCTTTGGGCAGTAATAGGTAGAGACAGTATCCAGTCATAGTAGCAAGAGGTAGGTTGTGGTCAAGGAGGAAAGCTGCAAGAGTAGCCTACAAGGAACATACTTAACTCAGCCAGTTGCTTTAATGTTACCATAGGCACTTGAGTTAGGTCTTGATCAAGCCTGCACTGCCACTCAGACCCTCTGGTTTGGCAAAATCCCTTTTTAGCTCCCAACTGCTGAAAACCCTACTGGGTACAAATCGGTCAGCTGGATGCCTGCACAGCAGCATTAGGTAAGCAATTTTGACTAAGAAAAAGGCTTGCTAAAACATATGCTGGAGAAGTTTGTAATAAAAGGTGCTTAATTGCTGTTGTATTTTTTCAAATATTTTTTCCTTGTTCTGCTACATTGCTTTTAAAAGATTGTATCCGAGAAGAGAACCAAGTTGGTTGGTTGGTTGAACCAGATGGACTTGTGTCTTTTTTTAACCTGACTATGTAACTATGGGGTTTATTTACTAAAGCTAGAGAGTGCAAAATTAGTCACATTTCTACATAGAAACCAATCTGCTTCTAACCTCAGCTTGTTCAATTAAGCTTTGGTAATAACACCTGGATTGGTTTCTATGCAGAACTGTGACTAATTTTGCACTCTCTAGCTTTAGTAAATAAACCCCTAAATAAACCCCTATGTGTCACACTCAAAATCATGATTGCAAAAAAAAAAAAAAACTGGGAGCAACAAGCTCAATCAATCACACCCATAAAGCAGCAAAATATGTGTAGGTGGTGAAATTTAGAAGAAAGAATGTATATTTCAATGAGGGGATGTTTACTGTCACCAATTTTTAGGCTATGGTGCCTTTGGGAATATAAATATATCAGTGGGAGATATAAAGAGAATAAATGATACATTACGCACACATGCTGTTGCTTAAAGCTTCTTTTAATAAACCAGCAGGACTTCATCAATGAGGATTTGGTTTATATCCTCATTGACTAACCCAGCATGTTGCTGTCAGTGGGGAATTTAGTTCACTAACAAATTCATTAGTTAGTTTACTTTAAGATCTGCATACCTATTTTCCTTGTATAAAATTAGCAAAACCCTCTAGAGCAAATTCTTTTACATTTAACATTACATTTTATACAATAGTTTTATCAAATAAAATCAAAGAATAACCATTTAAGACAATTTGACTATCATATCTATCATATAGTAAACATCCAGAAATCTAATGGGCTGCTCATAGGCAGTATCTGGAATTATTTATCTTTGTTATTGAATACCTTCATAAAACTAGCAACAAACTATCTGTCCCTAGGCACTCTTGTGTATACAACCTTGTAACTGTATATTTGCAGTGCATGCCTGCCAGTCTCAGAAGATTTGAAGTGAGGCTTGCTAATGTCATCACTGTGCTGCTCACTGTTTTCCTTGCTGCAGAAGAAGTACCTGAAGACTTGCAGTGCAAGGATCCCCATGCTTCAGCTTCATTCATTCTGTGGATTTTTGTTCCTTCACCTCCCATGGTATTTGTAGGTCAAGATGAGGACAAGATCAACTGCAGGCAGATCACAGACAATACTGGTGATTGGTCTTTTGGTTTTCACTTGATTTTTTGGTCACAGCTTCAACACAAATTGAAGGTGATTAGAAAACATGATATTTAGTCAAACAGTACTTGACTTGTACTGGGTAATGTAATTAAAGCATGTCTGAACAAAATGGTAATATAATGCAGCCACCACATTCAGGACTGGTAAGCTGCAATATTTTTTTTTCAGGCTTGTTAATTTTATTGTTACTTGGTGATCCTGCCATTAACACACTTCCTATCCTAGTGTGTTACGAAAGAGCATCATTATTACCCTAGGACAGAAAGTGTGTTAGGGCTACAAAACATCCCATCCTCTCCTTGTTTCTATAATGTATGGAGGAAGAGTTCTTTGGTTCACAGAGGTGAACTGGGCATAGATGATAACATTGTTTAACATTTCAGAATCTTCTGCCCACTGCAAAAAATTAGGAGCTCACTGATCTCTGGCAGACTCATCAGGCAATTGTTTACATGTTCATGCAGATATAACAAAACACTTTCAATTACATATTTAACAGATTAATAGAACAAAAGGGAGAGTTTACCTATGAAATTGCATGCTTAGCCATTTTTTGTTTGGGGAAGGGTTAGTATTCTTATTAGTTTCTTTTTTTTTGTTGTCTTTGTTTTGTTAGGATTTTTTTTTTATGCAACAGAAAGTGGAAAGACAGTACTTCAAAGTGTGTGTGTGTGTGTGTGTGTGTAGGGGACTTCAGCACTTACACACTCCCACATCCCATATCTGTATAATTAAGCATAAATGTAAATATGCTGACCATTACATACCATTTCCCAATGTGATATGCTGAATACAAAAAACATGTATTATTACTTTTAATTAAGAAAGAAAAAATTAAACAGAACAAAAGCACACTCTTCTACCCCACTGATGAAGCCAGTTAAACTGGTAAAACCAGTCATAAATAGGGTGTTCATTTGAGTCTCAGTCAGGTTTTTACCTTTTTTAGTCCATTCATGACAATTTACCTGAGAATCTGACACCCTTGTGATCCTATATTTGGAGGAACCTGGAGGACAACTGTAACATTTTGTATTTCTCTATTAGTGTTAGTGACCATTGTCACTGAAACAGAAAGTGACAGAGTGAATATATTAATTGGAAGAGCAGACAGTGATAAAATTTGAGTAAAGTTCTAACTCTTCACTGTTTTCCCTAAGACTTGAAAAAAAGGTTTGACTAGTTATACACTTGTTTGAGGACTTACAGTGACTTGAAAAAGTATGTATACCCCTTGATATTTTCCACATTTTGTCATGTTACACCCAAAAAACATAAATGTATTTTATTGGGATTTTATGTGATAGACCAACACAAAGGGGCACATAATTGTGAAGTGGAAGGAAAATGATAAATAAGAGGGCCAGTATGGCCCTGTAGGTATTTAAGCAGCCCTCTCGCCCATGTTTCTTGTTGGTACCAGTGTGCGATTCATTACGTCACCAGGCCGACTCTTCAGCTCACTTTGTGTTCCTGAGTCTGTTGTTCCCAAATTCAGGAACCCATACAAATAATTTTCCCCCAAATATGAGACAAGCTGCTCTGTCTTGAGGATCAAGCAGGAATCAACTAATTTATTTTTACACATGGACACAACAGATAAAATAACTCAGAGACTCTCTCCCCACCCTTGGAAAACCGGGCGGGCCAAACTATCCAATGACAATGGACACACAGGTCAGGTGTGTCCAATGTCTCATTAGCACACAGTCTTATCAGCAAGGAGAGCTGCTGGAGCAATCCCCCCTCCCTCCATCGAAATACACATCCTGTGATCCAAGGCAGACAAACACAATAGAACAGTGGAATACAGCCACAACCCAAACTAGCACAGCAAATAGTACACAACACAATGAGACAGCACACACTATATATACATATATATATACAGCATTGAGTCTGACCAGCACAGATCATAATGGGGTTCTCATTCACCTTGTGCTCCCATTAGTGACTCCCATCACAATGGCATATCCAGGGTCCCCAGAGTCTGTGTGTCTTGGGGGACATGGACCTGAATCTAAAGTAATGTCACCTCCATGGTCCCCAGGCATACAGCTCACAATGAGCACTGTTCCTCCAAATGCCAGGGCCTATAATCGGTTGGCAAGAGGCTGGCATTCAGTCCCTTCCAAAAGCTCCAGTCCCGGCTAGGTCTGTCACACATGATAACTCAGACAATAAAATATATAAAATTAAATGTATCAAAAAAAAGGTGACTACTCAATTGGATAAGTGATATATCCCTA
Source organism: Aquarana catesbeiana (assembly GCF_042186555.1). Taxonomy (NCBI): domain Eukaryota; kingdom Metazoa; phylum Chordata; class Amphibia; order Anura; family Ranidae; genus Aquarana; species Aquarana catesbeiana. The sequence continues at coordinate 491,733,477 of NC_133325.1, forward strand.
ACGGGTGTGCGAAAGAGATGAACAAAATGACTAAAAATGATAAATAATAAACAACGTGATGTGTAAAAACAAGATCCAGAAAAAGGCTGTCAGATATAATTGTAGTAAAAGTTCACATAGTCCACATATGAAGGGTGATCCAAACCACAATTGAGTGAGAGTCCAACAAAGATAACAAGCATAACAGGTCCTGGGTCTGGTATAATGTAGTATAGAATAGAAGCTCCTTGTTCTCTTGACCAGCAGTTCATGTCATACCAGACCCAGGACCTGTTATGCTTGTCAATTTCGATGTTACCATCAAGCTACCTGATTTTAATGCCTTGGTGACTTGGGCGGTATAGGCCTCTCCAAGTCATCATTATCCGGTAAGCCTCCCACTTTAACTGGTGGTGGCTTTCTCTTTCCATCCTTGGAGTGTCTATGAAGTGTCAGTCTTTGTTGGACTCTCACCCCATTGTGGTTTGGATCACCCTTCATATGTGGACTATGTGACCTTTTACTACAATTATATCTGACAGCCTTTTTCTGGATCTTGTTTTTACACATCACGTTATTTATTATTTCTCATTTTTAGTAATTTTGTTCATCTCTTTTGCACACCCCTTAGGGATATATCACTTATCCATTGGTGTAGTCACCTTTTTTTGACACATTTTATACATTTTATTGGCTGAGTTATCATGTATTGTGGTGTTCACTTAATAAGTGTTATACACTAATTTTTATATAACTCTAAAAAAGTTATACACAGATTTTATTTTGCTGTTTACCTTATATGTGTTGCACATTAATTTTCATATAACTTTAGGAGTTATACATATATATATCTTTTTGAATTTAATAGCGCTACACTTTTACACCCTTACATCATTTACCCTGCTTAGGCATCTACCCTAACTACCGTTCTACCTCACAACCGATTTGTATCGGATCCATTTGTTCATCGTAGTCCGATTCAAATCCAGTCACATCAGTGGCACAACGATTCGTATCACTTACACTACACACAACGATTCATACCAGTTTCATGCCCTACCCTACAACCAATTTGTATGAGGTCCTTTTTCCATACCTGCTACAGTCCGATTCGGGTATGGCCGCCCCGTGGTACTACGGTATTTGCTCACACCATAAAAGCACAGCCACAACTGGTTAGGGTTACAGTTTTAGTCCTACACATTAAAAATTCTCCTATCCTTTTCTTTCTTCACTTGTCAATAAGGCCACCTTTAGCTACTCAGACACTTATGACCCGTTACGTAGTAGGCGAGGTTGAAAAAAGACACATGTCCATCAAGTCCAACCTATGTGTGTGATTTTATGTCAGTATTACATTGTATATCCCTGTATGTTGTGGTTGTTCAGGTGCTTATCTAATAGGTTTTTTAAATTATCAATGCTCCCCGCTGAAACCACTGCCTGTGGAAGAGAATGCCACAGCCATACCGCTCTTACAGTAAAGAACCCTCTACGCAGTTTAAGGTTCAATAGCAATCAATTATTAAATTCCCTTTTGCATAAAAGTTTTATCCCTATTGTGGGGTCACCAGTACAGTATTTGTACATTGAAATCATATCCCCTCTCAAGCGTCTCTTCTCCAGAGAGAATAAGTTCAGTGCTCATAACCTTTCCTCATAACTAATGTCCTCCAGTCCCTTTATTAGTTTTGTTGCCCTTCTCTGGACTCTTTCTAGTTCCAGCACATCCTTCCTGAGGACTGGTGCCCAGAACTGGATGGCATACTCCTGGTGCGGCCGGACCAGAATCCTGGGAGAATTATAATTTTATATGTGGAGTTAATCCCCTTTTTAATGCATGCCAATATTATGTTTGCTTTGCTTGCAGCAGCTTGGCATCGCATGCCATTGATGAGCCTATCATCTACTAGGACCCCCAGGTCCTTTTCCATCCTAGATTCCCCCAGAGGTTCTCCCCCAAGTGAATAGATTGCATTTGGGTGGCAAAAATATGAATGCATTATTTTACATTTTTTCTACATTAACCACTTCAGCCCTAGAAGATTTGGCACCTTAACGACCAGGCCATTTTTTGTGATATGCCACTGCATCGCTGTAACATTGACAACATGACAATTGCGTGGTTGTGCGACGTTGTACAAAAAAACTAAATTTAAGTCTTTTTTTCCCACAAATAGAGCTTTCTTTTGGTGATATTTGATCACCTCTGCAATTTTTATTTTTTGTGCTATAAACAAAAAAAGAGCATCAATTTTGAATAAAAAAAATATTTTTTACTTTTTGCTATAATAAATATCCCCCCAATTTTTAAAAAGAAAAAAACATTTTTCTTGAGTTTAGGCCAATATGTATTCTTCTACATATTTTTGGTAAAAAAAAATAAAAAAAAAAATAGAAAAATCACAATAAGCATATATTGATTGGTTCGCGCAAAAAATTATAGCATCTACAAAATAGGGGATAGATTTATGACATTTTTATTGTTAATTTTTTTTTACTAGTAATGGCGGTGATCAGTGATTTTTATCAGGACTGCGACATTGCGACAGACAGATCAGACACTTTTGGCACTTTTTTGGAACCATTGACATTTATACAGCGATCAGAGCTAACAATAGCCACTAATTACTGTATAAATGTCATTGGCAGGGAAGGGGTTAACACTAGGGGGCGATCAAGGGTTAAATGTGTGTCCTAGGGAGTGTTTCTAACTGTGGGGGGATGGGACTGCGTGGGGTAGGAGACTGATCAGTTGTTCCTAATGCCTAGGAAAAACCATCGGTCTCCTCACCCCTGACATAACGAAGATCTGTCTATTTACATTAACAGACATCTGTGTGGAGCGATCGTGGGTGCCCGGCAGACATCGCGCCCGCCGAGCACATGCATCGGCTCAGTCATCGCGCCCACTCCTTAGTGGTTTTAAAGTGGCCGACGTACAGCTACAATGGCTTGCCCAGGGGAGTCAACCTGCCAAGGTATAACTGCGGTGGCTGGTCGGGAAGTAGTTAAACCTTATTTGCCATGTAGTTGCCCACCCTATTAACCAGTTTGCACTCATGCTATAGCCAAAAGATGGCTACAGCACGGCGCTCAATTGCTGGGAGGGCGTCCCTGGATGTCCTCTTGTTTACTTCCCCTCTGTGCACTGCTGCGGGCGCGCATCCGGGAAATTCTGTGTTGGCCGTGTCCCTTGGATCCAGCCAATCACAGATGTGCTAAATGGCCAATTAAAACTCGATCGGAGTGTCCAATGAGAGATGATCTCAAATGTAAACATATGAGATCATATCTCATTGCCAGCTGAAGGACAGACACCCTCGAATATCCAGGGAGTTATTGTTTCGTTCCAAATGCTCAGGTGGTCTGGCACTTTCTAATTTTAAAGCCTACTTCCAAGCAACTGTATTGGCCAGACTAGCTGAATGGAAATATGCCCTTAACTCGAAGCTATGGGTACAAATTGAGTATTACCTAAGTGGTGTAGACCTTTCAATAGCTCCCTGGATACCCCACTCCCACAGGAACCTTGCCCGTACTACCTCGGCCCTTACCATCTCCTCTTTGGATGTATGGGACGCACTACATAAAAAATATTCCTGGAACTATGACTCCCCTTTGCTACCTCTTCTCAATCACACATACTTTCTGCCAGGCCTTCTGGATCCAAGTTTTAAATCATGGAGGTCAGAAGAACCCCTCCTATTGCATCACGTTCTAAATGGCAACGCACTCAAACCCTTACCTGCGATCCTCACCCCTAAACCTGCCACGTTCCTAGATAAATGGAGATACCACCAAATACAACACTTCTTAAGCTCCCTTTCTACTCCACTTAGGGGCGTCAGTGATTTAAACGATGTAGAAGTAATATTCTTTCCAAAAGACCCCCCTCTACATAGCATCTCTATATTCTATAAAGCCCTTATTACTCTCCAAAACTCCGACCCCCCCCACCTGACTAAATGGGAAATTGACCTTGGTCTCTCCCTGACTGACAACCAAAAAGATAGGATCCTCCAACTTGCTCACACCTCGTCCTTAGCCTCAAGAATGTCAGAGGTCAACTATAAATTGCTCACTAGGTGGCATTACACCCCAGTTCGCTTACACCAAATGTTCCCTGCCAGTTCCCCATTGTGCTGGAGGAACTGTGGGAACAAAGCTACTCATGCACACATATGGTGGTTCTGCCCACTGATTAAACCGTACTGGGAGGATATTCGCACTCTGATTGCTCAGATTGCTGATGTTCATATACCAAATGACCCATGGGCTATTCTTTTTCATGTCACAAAAACTCCCATAAAGTCGTACAAACGCTCAATCATTCCTCACCTACTGAACACTGCCAAAGCCTTAATCCCCACTTTGTGGGGCCAACCAATTATTCCTTCTATGAAGGCTTGGCTACAAATGGTTGACAATGTACACCTCATGGAGAGTATCACCCACAATATTAGAGGGACCTCCCAGAAACACTCTCTAACCTGGGACTCTTGGAAAAAATTTCAGTCTACCGCCAAATATACAAATCTTCTGCTCTAACCCCTCAAACCTAACACTCTAGCGTAGCCATTCAGCACTTATTCATGCTAATTCTCCCCTCTGCTCAATACATGGTCTAGTATACCAGCAACTTCCTACCCTTTTCCCCTCCCACCTTCAATTCTTTCTTTTCTATTCTCTCCTTTTCTACCACTACTCTGTCTTGATGTATACTTCTGTTAAACTAAAGCAATATTTTCTATTTAAATTATATTTAGATTATAGTGCTCACCTAGTTCACACCCTTTATCCAATTAGCTGCTTAGCTGACTCTATGTATCTTCCTGGATGTACCTACTATCATTTTCTAATTGGTGGATTCTATGAGTACTGTATCCTATGTTGTTGAAAAAATAGAAGTGTTATCTATTTTGTGTTATAATTGTATACATATATTTTTTCTTAATAAAAATTTATTAAACAAAAAAAATCTCTCATTGCCAGCTCTCCTTCCTCACACAGAGGCTGAGTATGAGGAGGGAGAGCTTCTGTGCTGCAGCGTGAGTGCCAACCGTTTTGTGAACATCAATTTTACAGTAAAAACACACAAATCAGAGCCAAAATAGTGCCCATACAGTGCCACATCAGTGCCATTGGTGCCACAGTGCTCATCACTGTTAGTGTCACAGTGCCATCTGTCATCAGTGCCAACTATCTATGCCATCAGTGCCATCAGTCATCAATGCCACCTGTCAGTGGCACCTGCCACATCAGTGCCACGTTTCATCAGTGCCACATCAGTGCCACGTGCCATCAGTGTCACATAAGTGCCACGTGTCATCAGTGTCACATCAGTGCCACTTTTCATCAGTGCCACGTATCAGTTCCTTCTGCCAGTGTCACGTGTCATCAGTTCCACGTATCAGTGCCATCTGTCCCCAGTGCCCCATCAGTGTCACGTGTCATCAGTGCCACATATCAGTGCCATTTGTCACCACCAAGAATGTCTAAAAGATTATTTTCAGCTGAGGAGGCGTACAATATTCTTGCAGCTGACGAGAGCAACGGGGAGCTCTCTGCTTCAGATTCCTCCTCATATTCAGATTCTGAGTCTGACATGGACTACAAGACTGTCCTTAACAGTGGAACACTGACAGCCTCAGAGGAGGATGAGAGTCTGCCCACTAGACAAAGGCATTCTGGTGAGGAGACACTGCCATCCACCAGTACCACAGTGCCATCCACCAGCACCGCAGTACCCTGGCAAAGGCCACGTGCCAGTGGGGTGTCACCTCAGTCCCAAAGGGTTAGGTCCCATGCCAGCCTTCCCTATTCCCTTCCGAACCCCTTGTGGCTTCCTCCTAATTCATGAGAAGCTATCATTCCCCCTTTCATTGCCCAGCCAGGAGTCGAGGTGGACACAGAAAATTTTTCCCTGATTGATTTTTTCCATTTAATTTTTACTGAGGACATGCTAGCATCAATTGTGGCCCAGTGCAACCTGTATGCACAACAATTCATAGGATGTAACCCAACGTCCTATTATGCACGTCCCTACAAGTGGAGAGCCCTAACAGGGGAGGAGTTAAATTTTTTTGGGGCCTCATATTTTGTATGGGACTAACCAGAAAAAATGTATTACATTCATGTTGGTCAACCCTCCCCATCCACCACATGCCTATCTTTTCCTTAGTAATGCCCAGAACCAGATATCTCATGATTATGAGATTCCTACACTACAATGATGATACCCAGTGCCCTCCCCGAAATGACCCAAATTTTGACAAGCTTTATAAAATTTGGCCACTACTAAATTATTTTTCTGAAAACTTCCCCCAGTTGTTTACCCCAGACCAACACATATGCGTGGATGAGTCCCTTGTCAAATTTTCTGGCAGGCTGGGTATAAAACAATTTATTCCGACCAAAAGGGCCCGCTATGGGGTGAAGCTTTATAAATTGTGCAACCGAGCCACAGTCTATACATATGCCTTCATGGTATATGAAGGGAAGGACACCCAGCTACATCCCCATAATTGCACAGACCACATCGGATCAAGCGGTAAAGTCATTTGGGAACTCCTAAACCCACTCCTGGAGAAAGGCTACCATTTGTATGTGAACAACTTTTATACTAGTTTGCCCCTGTTCCACAACCTTCACAGAAAGAATACTCCAGCATGTGGCACCGTAAGGATGAACCGGAAGGGCTTTCCTCACAAACCAAAGAAATCTCTGAATTAAAGGATCAAGTCAGCAAACTGCGGAAGGAAAACCGCAACATGGTGTTCCAGCTGGAGGAACAGGAAAACCAAAATCGGCGACAAAACCTACGTATCAGGTCCACGAGCAACAAAATGAGGACTTAGGGGAAAAAATGAAGAAAATCTTTAATCCTATCATGGGAAAGCGAGAAGAAGAGCCCATTTTGATAGACAGGGTGCACAGAATAAGAAGGCCCCCCCATGTAAAGCTCGACACCCCAAGAGACGTGATCATTAAATTCCATCAATACGAAGACAAGGAAAGAATATGGAAGAAATTAAGGGGGGCTCCCCCTATAACGTTTGAAGACCAGGAGCTACGGATATTCTCAGACCTCTCTGCAGGAACCCTCGCTCGTAGAAGACAGATGAGACCACTTCTGGACCAGCTAAGGAAATCTAATCTCAAATACAGCTGGGGGTTCCCAACATCCCTGATAGTCTTAAAGGACGGTAAATCAAGCAGGATGAGATACTTGGAAGAAGCTCAGGACTTCTGTGACAGTCTGGGTATCCCCATCCCGGATTTGTCGCAGGCCAGACTGATTGAGAGATATTGAGGGTTGAATGTCTTGACCTGATGGGTTGATGGGGGGGGGCGGTCAGTGAAGGGGAATTTTTTTTTTTTTCCCTTTCGCCTTCCGGCTGAGATAAGCAACACCTCATACATTCTCTCCCGATGGGGGGGAGTGTAGAAGCCAGGGCTTTTGTTGGAATTCCACCCTAGGGAGGGAGCCCCGTAGACTGGAATGAGAGAAGTTCCAAGCTGGGGGACTCAGGGTGTAAATTTCACCATTGGTGGGGGAGGCGGGGGTGTGGGCGGGATGGGGGGGAATCAGGGGGCAAGGGGGGTGGGAGGGGTATTACAGGACGTGCTCGGAGAAGTCGGGGATATGACTAAAGATCGGGCCTATTGACATGCTGGAGCTTAGATTTATCTCGTACAATATGAAAGGGCTAAATTCGCCTAGTAAAAGACACAAAATTTTAAGAGAATTGGAACAGCTGAGGGGAGACTTAATCTTTCTACAAGAGACACATCTGACTCTCGACACCAGAATAAGGCTCTCCTCCGCTAGGTTCCCCCAGTGGTTCTATGGAGACACTCCCGACAGGGGGTCAAGGGGAGTCGCTATTGGACTCTCAAAGGTCACGAATTTCTCCCTAAGTGAAAGAATGGTGGATCCAGATGGACGTTTCATCTTTCTAAAAGGCAGACTGGGACCTAAATTGATTACCCTAGCAAACGTATATTGTCCTAACAAGAAGCCCACTGTTTTTTTGGGTCAGATTTTGAAAAAATTGATGGAGTTCAGAGAGGGGGAAGTGATCTTGGGGGGGGACTTAAACTTTTGCCTAGACCCAGAGCTGGATGGTACGTCCCGTGCCCAGGGGACAGGGAAGGTGTCTCTCAAGGCCATTAGGCGCAAGTTACATTACAGTCACTTAATAGATGTCTGGAGGCTCCAACATCCTAATGAGAGAGATTACACTTTCTTCTCCCCTGTGCACGGGACCTACTCCAGACTGGACTATTTCTTTGTAGACCATAGCTTGTTGGATTGGGTTAAAGAAACAAAAATAGAAGTAATGACTTTGTCCGATCACTCCCCGATCGTGATGCGGATTAAAATACCAGATGCGCAAGGGCGATTCTGTTCATGGAAACTGAATGAGGATCTATTGAGGGATCCCGAAATAGTGGAGAGATTACAGGACGAGGTAGACTTCTTTTTCAAAACAAACGACACGGGGGATATACCACCAGCTATATTATGGGACACACACAAAGCCTACATCAGGGGCATTCTGATATCAATTGGTGCAGGTCTGAAAAAAAAGAAAAGAGAAGAAAGAGGAAAGTTGCTAGAGGAAATTTATTCCTTAGAACAAGTACACAAAAAAATAAAGGGCCAGGACCCAGACGGTTACCATCGATTGATCGCCAAGAGGGAGGAGTTAAGAGACCTGATGGACCTAGAGGCCAAGAAAGCTATAAACGCTATAACCAGGAATAACTACTTCTGGGCTAATAAGCCCAGCAAACACCTGGCCAGGATTATCAGGAAGAAGAGAAGTAGAAACTATGTAGAGAAAATACTCAGCAAAGGAGGGGCAGTGAATGTGACCAGCAACGCCATAGTAGAAGAATTCAAAAAGTTTTATGGGGACCTATACTCGATAGGGCAACGGGGGTCAGGAGACACTGTTCGTTCAGACAGGAGCAAGGAATTTCTGAAGGAAGTAGGATTAGGGGCCTGTCAGCTGAGGAGAGTGACCTATTGGACAAACCCTTGGAAGAAGAGGAAATTTTGGTAGCTTTAAGGGAATCTCCGAAAGGGAAAAGTCCAGGCCCGGACGGCTTTACTTCTCTCTACTTAGAAAAAATGAAACATATCCTGGTCCCGAGGCTTTGCCGATTTTGGAACGATCTCGGTACAGGATGTGAAATGTCAATGGAAGCTTTAACCGCCACAATTACCCTAATTCAGAAGGAGGGGAAAGACGCTAGGTTGTGCTCTAGTTATAGACCAATCTCCCTTCTGAATGCAGACGTTAAGCTATACGCAAAAGTCTTAGCGAATAGGCTTAAAGAGAAAATGGCAAACTTAGTACATCCGGATCAGGCAGGCTTTGTCAATGGGAGACAGTGTAGGGACAATGGGGTTCGGACGGTGTTATTATCAGAAGCATGTAAACAAGGGGGACCCCCAGCTCTATTCCTGTCAATTGATGCTGAAAAAGCTTTCGACAGGGTAGACTGGGGGTTCATGACGAATACCTTGGAGGCCCTGGGTTTCGGTCAGAGGTTTGTCTCCTGGGTCAAGGTCCTATATAGCAACCCGGCAGGGATGGTGAGAGTTAATGGGGTGACATCAGAGCCTTTCAGGATGTATAATGGAACAAGGCAGGGTTGCCCCCTCTCCCCTCTTCTGTTTGTCCTGACCCTGGAGCCGCTGCTGTCCGCCATTCGGAGTAACTCGGACTGCAGCGGCATTAGGGTCGGACCAGAGGAGCATAAACTAGCGGCTTATGCCGACGATATTGTGTTCTTCATAACAAACCCTAGAATAACCCTCCCCAATCTATTGCAGATCATTAGAAAATATGGAGAAGTCTCGAATTTTAAAATAAATTTCAGCAAATCCGAATGCTTGAACATTAACATAAGTAAGCAAGAAAAAAATCACTTGGCTGCGGTCTTCCCCTTCCCTTGGAAGGAGGAGATGGAATATTTGGGGATTAAATTAGCCAATACCTTTAATAGAATATTTATAAAAAATTTCATTCCTATGTTAGACGATACCAGGCGAGAAGGGAGAAGACCTCAGGCCAGACCTCTATCGTGGTTTGGGCGCGTCAATGCGATAAAAATGAGTTTAATGCCCAGGATCCTGTTCAAATTCCAGATGCTGCCCATCCCTTTACCTGGATACTATTTAAAAGCCCTTAGGAAGCTTATAAGTGAGGCTGTTTGGGGGGGGCAAAAAACCACGTATCGCCTTTTCAGTATTAAGTAGGGGGAAGAAAAAAGGCGGTATTGCTTTACCAGACTTTAATAGATACTATAGTGCAGTTGTGCTGTCTAGGATCACAGAATGGAATAAAAAAGACACTGATAAACGTTGGGTTCACATTGAGCACTTTTTGAGCAACACGAACTTAGGACAGGCACTCTGGAACCCCCCAAAATTTAGATCACTGAGCACCCACACATCTTTATTAACGCTTAACACATTTAAACATTGGGATATGACACACTACAAGAATAAATGGTCATACAATTCACCACTGATACACATGAAAGATAATGTTTTTTTTGAACCAGGGAGGAGGGAGGTGGGAGGGAATTGGCTGAAGTGCGACACGGTACAATTGAAACACTTTTTAAATAAGGGGCAAATTTGCACTTTCTCAGAATTAAGTATAGAACCTAACCTTTGGGTAATGAATAGATGGAGGTACCTCCAACTCTCCCACTTTGTTGAAAGACTTCCGAAACCTCTCAGGAGCATGGAGGAGCTCAGACCGTTCGAGCAGCTCTGTGAAAAGGAACAAGCAGGAAGGGTAATAACGCAAATATATAAGATCCTGGGAACCGTGGAGGAACTGGAGGTACCCCCCTATATTAAAAAGTGGGAACAGGAACTGGGATCTCAATGTAGTAAAACTGTGATAGATAAGATCTTGAGGATGGCCCACTACGTAGCTGTCGACTCCAGAAGATCAGAAAGCCATTTTAAATGCCTTGCGAGATGGTATGCTACCCCAGATAGGGTTTGCAAAATGGATAGGACTAAATCAAATACCTGCTGGAGGGGCTGCTATACCCCAGGAACTATGGCCCACATTTGGTGGGAGTGTCCTATTATAAAAACCTTCTGGAAAAAAATATTAAGTTTGATAAAAGTTATCACAGGGATAGTAATAGTAGAGGACCCATGGGTTTGCTTTTTCCATGGGACCCTGGACTCGGTAAAGAAATATAAAACCTCCCTGATCCCTATTATGCTAGATGAGGCTAAGAGACAGATATCGGCGAACTGGCTGAACGTCTCGAGTCCTTGTACTCGAGAATGGTTGTACAGCCTCAATGAAGTATATAACGTTGAGTGTTTAGACAAGGGAGGAGCCGAATTTGAAGAGGAGGTGCACGCAGGGAAATGGGCAGCCTGGATTAAGTTTAAAGGGACCTGGGACTATCTGAAGGAGATCGTAGGCTCAGCATAATAGCATAATCACACAATTGTGTAAACACTGTCCTCTCGATGAGCATGGTCCTGAGGGGAGGGGGAAGGGAAGGGAAAAAAAAAAAAAAAGGAAGGGCTTTCCTCAAAGCCTTGACAACAAGAAGCTAAGAAGAAGAGGGGAGACAGCGAGTTTATGGAATGAGGAAATTCTGGCTGTGAAGTGGAGGGACAGAAGGCATGTCTACGTGCTTTCATCGATCCACAAAAATACATTTGTTGAGATCACCAGGAGGAATGGCCCAATCCAAATCATGTATCCACGAATACAATATGTTCATGGGGGTGTCGACTTCAATGACCAAATGCTCAAACCTTACCATGCCACAAGACGAACATACCAGTGGTATAAAAAAGATTCAATTTCTTTGCTTAATTTGGACTAGGGATGAGCTTCGTGTTCGAGTCGAACACATGTTGGACTCGAACATCGTATGTTCGCCCGTTCACCGAATTGCGAACAATATGGGCCGTTCGCGCCAAATTCGTGTGGCGCGTCATGGCCCATAATTCACTGCGCATCACAGTGCATTGCTGGCTGATGATTGGCCAAGCATGCACTATGACCCGCATGCTTGACCAATCACAGCGCCGTCTGTAGAGAGAGCTGTAATTGGCCAAAGCCAGGGTGGCTTTGGCCATTTATGGCTCAGGGGGTTTAGTACATGCCCCACACTATATAAGGCCATCTGCACGGCGGCCCTGTGTAGTGTGTTCTGGCATTGAGAGACAGAGAGACAGTGTCATTTGATTTAAGTTAGATAGATTAGGCAGGTCAGTCAGTCAGTTAGCTGCACTTACAATGTATTGTGTATATATATATATGCATCCCAGGTGTTGTATATATATATATATATATATATATATATATATATATATATATATATATATATATATATACGTATATATATATACGTATATATAAATATAAATATACATATATATATACATATATATATATATATATATATATATATATATATATATATATATATATATATATATATATATATATATATATACACATATATATATGCATACACAGTGGGGACGGAAAGTATTCAGACCCCCTTAAATTTTTCACTCTTTATTATATTGCAGCCATTTTCCAAAATCATTTAAGTTCATTTTTTTTCCTCATTAATGTACACACAGCACACCAAATTGACAGAAAAACACAGAATTGTTGAAATTTTAGCAGATTTTTTAAAAAAGAAAAACTGAAACATGGTCCTAAGTATTCAGACCCTTTACTCAGTATTTAGTAAAAGCACGCTTTTGATCTAATACAGCCATGAGTCTTTTTGGGGAAGATGCAACAAGTTTTTCACACCTAGATTTGGGGATCCTCTGCCATTCCTCCTTGCAGATCCTCTCCAATTCCGTCAGGTTGGATGGTAAACATTGGTGGACAGCCATTTTTAGGTCTCTCCAGAGATACTCAATTGGGTTTAAGTCAGGGCTCTGGCTGGGCCATTCAAGAACAGTCACGGAGTTGTTGTGAAGCTACTCCTTTGTTATTTTTGCTGTGTGCTTAGGGTCATTGTTTTGTTGGAAGGTAAACCTTCAGCCCAGTCTGAGGTCCTGAGCACTCTGGAGAAGGTTTTCGTCCAGGATATCCCTGTACTTGGCCGCATTCATCTTTCCCTCGATTGCAAACAGTGGTCCTGTCCCTGCAGCTGAAAAAACCCCCACAGCATGATGCTGCAACCACCATGCTTCACTGTTGGGACAGTATTGGACAGGTGATGAGCAGCGCCTGGTTTTCTCCACACATACCACTTCGAATTAAGGCCAAAAAGTTCTATCTTGGTCTCATCAGACCATTTTTTAGCAAACTCCATGCGGGCTTTCATGTGTCTTGCACTGAGGACAGGCTTCCGTCGGGCCACTCTGCCATAAACCCCCGACTGGTGGAGGGCTGCAGTGATGGTTGACATTCTACAACTTTCTCCCATCTCCGACTGCATCTCTGGAGCTCAGCCACAGTGATCTTTGGGTTCTTCTTTACCTCTCTCACCAAGGCTCTTCTCCCCCGATAGCTCAGTTTGGCCAGATGGCAAGCTCTAGGACGGGTTCTGGTCACCCCAAATGTCTTCCATTTAAGGATTGTGGAGGCCACTGTGCTCTTAGGAACCTTAAGTGCAGCAGAAATTTTTTTGTAACCTTGGCCAGATCTGTGCCTTGCCACAATTCTGTCTCTGAGCTCTTCAGGCAGTTCCTTTGACCTCATGATTCCCATTTGCTCTGACACACACTGTAAGCTGTAAGGTCTTAAATAGACAGGTGTGTGGCTTTCCTAATCAAGTCCAATCAGTATAATCAAACACAGCTGGAAATAAATGAAGGTGTAGAACCATCTCAAGAATGATCAGAAGAAATGGACAGCACCTGAGTTAAATATATGAGTGTTACAGCAAAGGGTCTGAATACTTAGGACCATGTGATATTTCAGTTTTTCTTTTTTAATAAATTTGCAAAAATGTCAACAATTCTGTGTTTTTCTGTCAATATGGGATGCTGTGTGTTCATTAATGAGGAACAAAAATTAACTTAAATGATTTCCATCCCCACTGTATATATATATATATATATATATATATATATACTGTATTCAGTTTAGCTAGCTCCGTTTCTGTTATTATCTTCCTACTGACAGGTAGGCTTGTGTTGTTACAGTACAGCTATCTGAAGAAAATTGCTGGTGTTCTTCAGAGCCTATTAGTATCACAGTCAGGCAGCTAGACTATTTGCAGTTAGTGTAGTGCGTCCTCCTCACAGTGTTCAGCTAAAGCTACAAGTTAGTGTGGTGCGTCCTCCTCACAGTGTTCAGCTACAGCTACAAGTTAGTGTAGTGCGACCTCTGCACAGTGTTCAGCTAAAGCTACAAGTTAGTGTAGTGTGTCCCCTGAACAGTGTTCAACTAAAGCTACAAGTTAGTGTAGTGCACAGTGTTCAGCTGAAGCTACAAGTTAGTGAAATGCATCCTCCTCACAGTGTTCAGCTAAAGCTACAAGTTAGTGTAGTGCGACCTCTGCACAATGTTCAGCTAAAGCTACAAGTTAGTGTAGTGCACATTGTTTGGCTAAAGGTACAAGTTAGTGTAGTGCGTCCTCCTGACTGTGTTCAGCTAAAACTACAAGTTAGTGTAGTGCGTCCTCTTCACAGTGTTCAGCTAAAGCTACAAGTTAGTGTAGTGCGTCCTCTGAACAGTGTTCAGCTAAAGCTACAAGTTAGTGTAGTGCACAGGGTTCAGCTGAATCTACAAGTTAGTGTAGTGCATCCTCCTCACAGTGTTCAGCTAAAGCTACAAGTTAGTGTAGTGCAACCTCTGCACAGTGTTCAGCGAAAGCTACAAGTTAGTGTAGTGCACAGTGTTCAGCTGAAGTTACAAGTTAGTGTAGTGCATCCTCCTCACGGTGTTCAGTTAAAGCTACAAGTTAGTGTAGGGCGACCTCTGCACAGCGTTCAGCTATAGCTACAAGTTAGTTTAGTGCACAGTGTTAAGCTAAAGCTACAAGTTAGTGTAGTGCAACCTCTGCACAGTGTTCAGCTAAAGCTACAAGTTAGTGTAGTGCGTCCTCCTCACAGTGTTCAGCTAAAGCTACAAGTTAGTGTAGTGCACAGTGTTCAGCTGAAGATACAAGTTAGTGTAGTGCGTCCTCTGAACAGTGTTCAGCTAAAGCTACAAGTTAGTGTAGTGCGACCTCTGCACAATGTTCAGCTAAAGCTAAAAGTTAGCGTAGTGCACAGTGTCCAGCTAAAGCTACAAGTTAGTGTAGTGCGCCCTCCTCACAGTGTTCAGCTAAATCTACAAGTTAGTGTAGTGCGACCTCTGCACAGCATTCAGCTATAGCTGCAAGTTAGTTTAGTGCACAGTGTTCAGCTAAAGCTACAAGTTAATGTAGTGCGTCCTCCTCACAGTGTTCAGCTAAAGCTACAAGTTAGTGTTGTGTGTACTCTGAACAGTGTTCAGCTAAAGCTACAAGTTAGTGTAGTGCACAGTGTTCAGCTGAAGATACAAGTTAGTATAGTGCATCCTCCTCACAGTGTTCAGCTAAAGCTACAAGTTAGTGTAGTGCGACCTCTGCACAGTGTTCAGCTAAAGCTACAAGTTAGTGTAGTGCGTCCTCTGAACAGTGTTCAGCTAAAGCTACAAGTTAGTGTGGTGCACAGGGTTCAGCTGAATCTACAAGTTAGTGTTGTGCGTCCTCCTCACACTGTTCAACTAAAGGTACAAGTTAGTGTAGTGCGACCTCTGCACAGTGTTCAGCTAAAGCTACAAGTTAGTTTAGTGCACAGTGTTCAGCTAAAGCTACAAGTTAGTGTAATGCGTCCTCCTCACAGTGTTCAGCTAAAGCTACAAGTTAGTGTAGTTCAACCTCTGAACAGTGTTCAGCTAAAGCTACAAGTTAGTGTAGTGTGACCTTTGCACAGTGTTTAGCTAAAGATACAAGTTAGTGTAGTGCATCATCTGAACAGTGTTCAGCTAAAGCTACAAGTTAGTGTAGTGCAACCTCTGCACAGTGTTCAGCTAAAACTACAAGTTAGTTTAGTGCACAGTGTTAAGCTAAAGCTACAAGTTAGTGTAATGCGTCCTACTCACAGTGTTCAGCTAAAGCTACAAGTTAGTGTAGTGCGTCCTCACAGTGTTCAGCTAAAGCTACAAGTTAGTGTTGTGTGTCCTCTGAACAGTGTTCAACTAAAGCTACAAGTTAGTGTAGTGCACAGTGTTCAGCTGAAGCTACAAGTTAGTGTAGTGCGTCCTCCTCACAGTGTTCAGCTAAAGCTACAAGTTAGTGTAGTGCAACCACTGCACAGTGTTCAGCTAAAGCTACAAGTTAGTGTAGTGCACAGTGTTCAGCTAAAGCTACAAGTTAGTGTAGTGCGTCCTCCTCACAGTGTTCAGCTAAAACTACAAGTTAGTGTAGTGCGTCCTCCTCACAGTGTTCAGCTAAAGCTACAAGTTAGTGTAGTACGACCTCTGCACAGTGTTCAGCTAAAGCTACAAGTTAGTGTAGTGCATCCTCTGAACAGTGTCCAGCTAAAGCTACAAGTTAGTGTAGTGCACAGGGTTCAGCTGAGACTACAAGTTAGTGTAGTGCGTCCTCCTCACAGTGTTCAGCTAAAGCTACAAGTTAGTGTAGTGCGACATCTGCACAGTGTTCAGCTAAAGCTACAAGTTAGTGTAGTGCACAGTGTTCAGCTAAAGCTACAAGTTAGTGTAGTGCGTCCTCCTCACAGTGTTCAGCTAAAGCTACAAGTTAGTTTAGTGCGACCTCTGCAGTGTTCAGCTAAAACTACAAGTCAGTGTAGTGCATCCTCTGAACAGTGTTCAGCTAAAGCTACGAGTTAGTGTATTGCACAGTGTTCAGGTAAAGCTACAAGCTGGTGTATTGTGTCCTCCTCACAGTGTTCAGCTAAAGCTACAAGTTAGTGTAGTGCGACCTCTGCACAGTGTTAAGTTAAAGCTACAAGTTTGTGTAGTGCACAGTGTTCAGCTAAAGCTACAAGTTAGTGTAGTGTGTCCTCCTCACAGTGTTCAGCTAAAGCTACAAGTTAGTGTAGTGCGTCCTCTGAATAGTGTTCAGCTAAAGCTACAAGTTAGTGTAGTGCGACCTCTGCACAGCGATCAGCTATAGCTACAAGTTAGTTTAGTACACAGTGTTCAGCTAAAGCTACAAGTTAGTGTAGTGCGTCCTCCTCACAGTGTTCAGCTAAAGCTACAAGTTAGTGTTGTGCGTCCTCTGAACAGTGTTCTGCTAAAGCTACAAGTTAGTGTAGTGCGACCTCTGCACAGAGCATTTAGCTAAAGCTACACGTTAGTGTAGTGCATCATCTGAACAGTGTTCAGCTAATGTTACAAGTTAGTGTAGTGCACAGTGTTCAGCTAAAGCTACAAGTTAGTGTAGTGTGTCCTCCTCACAGTGTTCAGCTAAAGCTAAAAGTTAGTGTAGTGCGACCTCTGCACAGTGTTCAGCTAAAGCTACAAGTTAGTGTAGTGCATCCTCTAAACAGTGTTCAGCTAAAGCTACAAGTTAGTGTAGTGCGTCCTCTGAACAGTGTTCAGCTAAAGCTACAAGTTAGTGTAGTGTGTCCTCCTCACAGTGTTCAGCTAAAGCTACAAGTTAGTGTAGTGCGTCCTTCTCACAGTGTTCAGCTAAAGCTACAAGTTAGTGTAGTGCGACCTCTGCACAGTGTTCAGCTAAAGCTACAAGTTAGTGTAGTGCGTCCTCTGAACAGTGTCCAGCTAAAGCTACAAGTTAGTGTAGTGCACAGGGTTCAGCTGAATCTACGTTAGTGTAGTGCGACCTCTGTACAGTGTTCAGCTAAAGCTACAAGTTAGTGTAGTGCATCCTCTGAACAGTGTTCAGCTAAAGCTACAAGTTAGTGTAGTGCGTCCTCTGAACAGTGTTCAGCTAAAGCTACAAGTTAGTGTAGTGTGTGCTCCTCACAGTGTTCATCTAAAGCTACAAGTTAGTGTAGTGCGTCCTCCTCACAGTGTTCAGCTAAAGCTACAAGTTAGTGTAGTGCGACCTCTGCACAGTGTACAGCTAAAGCTACAAGTTAGTGTAGTGCGTCCTCTGAACAGTGTCCAGCTAAAGCTACAAGTTAGTGTAGTGCACAGGGTTCAGCTGAATCTACAAGTTAGCGTAGTGCGTCCTCCTCACAGTGTTCAGCTAAAGCTACAAGTTAGTGTAATGCGACCTCTGCACAGTGTTCAGCTAAAGTTAAAAGTTAGTGTAGTGCACAGTGTTCAGCTAAAGCTACAAGTTAGTGTAGTGCCTCCTCCTCACAGTGTTCAGCTAATGCTACAAGTTAGTGTAGTGCAACCTCTGCACAGTGTTCAGCTAAAGCTACAAGTTAGTGTAGTGCACAGTGTTCAGCTAAAGCTACACGTTAGTGTAGTGCGTCCTCCTCACAGTGTTCAGCTAAAGCTACAAGTTAGTGTAGTGCATCCTCCTCACAGTGTTCAGCTAAAGCTACAAGTTAGTTTAGTGCGACCTCTGCAGTGTTCAGCTAAAACTACAAGTCAGTGTATCTCAAAAAGTGGGGGAAACAGGGGATGATGGGATTATTGCGGTGCCACCAAAATTCAAAATTACTAGAATGATATTTTATATAAAATCATTTATTTTATTGATATCAAAAACATCTAAAATGTTTACATGAAGGGGGGGCGTGGCCTGATGCATGGAGTGAGAGGACGTGCTGTTCCACAGCTCCTGGGTCCCGCGGCTCTACAGGGCGTTTCTGAACCGAATCAGGCTGTATAAAAGACTCCGATGGGGAAAGCTAAGTACCGGGACCAACAGGGAACGGGGGGTTCTTGTCCAGGAGGGGATTTGGGGAACTTTTTCACCCGATCTTCGGCCACGGCCCAGGGCCAGCCGAGATCCAAGATGGCGCCGGCGCCTCCGTCCCCGGCCCGCTCCGAGTCAGCCCTGGACACTATGGCCTGCTCACAGGCATCCCACACTACCCCTGTGCCTCCAGGTTCTCCCCCCAGTCTCTCCAGGTGCCGTTCCACTGCATCCATAGGATCTGAGGATGGATGGAATCTAGAATCCCAGATGAGATCCCTGCACAACTACATGCGGTCTCTCCCTACCAAGGCTGATTTTGAGCAGTGTGTACACCGCATAGAAAAAACCTACAAACAGGAGATTTCTGAGCTTAAAAGGGACATTGGTGTTCGTTTTGAGGACATTGAAGCCACAACAGAGACACTCCATACCTCTGTTCAGAAGCATGAGGAAATACTTAACTCCCACACAACCATGCTGCAGCACCTTGCGTTTCAACAGGATGACATCGAGAACAGAAACAGGCGTAATAATATTCGCATACGCGGCATCCCTGAATCTGTGGAACCCAAGGACTTGAGGGCAGCGGTGACGGCCATTTTTAATCAGCTCTTACAATTACCCAAAGATAATCCACTTGAACTAGACCGAGTCCACAGGACCTCAGGCCCCAGGAATCCTGACCCCTCATTCTTTCGAGACACGCTCTGCAGAGTGCACTTCTACAACATTAAGGAATCCATCATGTGGGCAGCCAGCATGCAGGACTCTATTCTTTTCAATACCACTCCTGTGATGCTGTTACCTGATCTTTCACGTTTAACCCTGACCATGCGGAAGGCCCTGAAGCCTCTCACACAGCTTCTCCAATCACGCCAAATAAAATACCAATGGCGCTTTCCTTTTCAGTTACGGGTGCACCATGATGGTAAGACTGCCACATTCCGCATGCTGGGTGACCTCCCTGCATTCCTGGGCACCCTGGAGTTGCCACAGGTGTCTTTGCCAGATTGGCCTTTCTCTCCAACTACACCAGGCCTGCCATACATCCCGCAGTGGCAGAAACACAGCCGCAAACGCCGTCCTGGATCCTCACCCCGCTTAGACCCTGATGACTGATGCTATACGGACCGGCTGGTCTCCTATTTTTTTTGCCTCTACCTGAGTAGGAATGCCTACTGCACCACCTTGGATCTCTAAGGACTTTCATTCCTCGAGCCTCTATAGATAGCCTTCACTTTTCCACACCTCTTCCAGCAAGCAGTTCCTGTTACTGGTTTTTCTTCAATTGGAAGATAGAAACCTTTTCTTGAATGTTATTGTTACCCACGTTCGGGGTCCTTATGCCTTAGAAGATACCAGGCTCCTCTGCTAAAAATTGCTCAATGGCTCATAAGCTACATCAGGAAGATCCACCTTGGCCTATTGATGATCACGGTCGCTTTATATTTCTCAAACTAAAAATTAATAATTTTCTCTTTACAGTCGCCAACATCTACGCTCCAAACACAGATCAGGCGCACTTCCTATCATCCACTCTTGCCAGACTGACCTCTTTTGGAGGTTCTAGTGTTATCGTTGGAGGAGACATCAATGTGGCCCTTTCCCCGTCTGCCGACACCTCTACTGGTAAGTCTTCCATTTCCACGACCTCACTCTCACACATAAAATCTCTTTTACATTCTTATCAATTAGTGGACGTGTGGCGTATACATCATCCTACTGACAGAGATTTCACATACTTCTCTATAGCACACAACTCATATAGCAGACTGGACTATTTTCTCATTTCCCAATCCCTCCTAGATACACCTTTACTAACCTCTCTAGGACATGCTCTCTGGTCTGACCATGCCCCGGTATATCTGTCTTTCGCCCGACCCCCACAGTTACGTAGGGGGCATTCCTGGCGCCTCAATGATAATCTCTTACGAGACTCAGTATGCATCGCTGAAGTTACTAAAGCAATTCATAACTTTAAAATTGACCACATAGCAGATACAACTTCTCCACTTAACCAATGGGAGGCACTGAAGTGTGTGGTCAGGGGCGTCCTAATTCAGAACGGCTCTCGTTTGACAAAGATTAGGTCTGACGACATCAAGCGCCTCCTGACCAATATTTCAGATCTTGAATCCCTACACAAATCAAATCTGGACCCCTCCATTTTTGTGGCCCTTTCCAACTCCCGTCGGGATTTACTCCAATTATTAGACTTTCACTCTCTCATAGCTAGGGATCGCGCCCGAAAATCTTACTATTCTATAGCCAATAAATGCTGTCAACATCTGGCACGGGTTATTCATCCCAGGGCTCCACGTCTTCCCATTCCCTTCATCACCAAACCAGACCAGACTAAAGTTTTTGGTTGCAAAGACATATCCACCACATTTAAAGACTATTATGCCCAGTTATATAACCTGCCGCAACCCTCCCCACCGAGTTCTCTGCCCCCATCCCAAGACCCAATGCGGACCTATATAATGGAAACGGCACTACCTGTGATTGACCCCCAGACGTCCGCGGACTTAGATGGCCCTCTGCTGGAACCGGAGTTCCTAGGCGCCATCAAGGAATTAAAACCGGGCAAATCCCCAGGCCCCGATGGCTACTCTCCGAGGTTTTACAAAACCTTTGCACCCTTATTGGTACCGTTTCTCACTAAGGCCTTTAATTCCATAGATGATACCACCCTCCCTTCCAAAGCACTCCTCTCAGCCAATGTCTCCATCTTACCAAAACCCAATAAGGACCCTTCCCAATGCAGCAGTTACCGCCCGATATCGCTTTTAAACATTGACCTTAAGCTCTTTGCCAAAATCCTCACTAATTGTCTCTCTCCCTCTCTCCCCGGGATCATACATAGAGACCAGGTGGGCTTCGTCCCGGTTAGAGAGGCACGAGACAACACCACCAAAACTTTTAACCTCATCGCCTATGCCCAACGCCACCATCAACAGATTTGCCTTCTCTCCTTTGATGCCGAGAAGGCTTTCGATCGGGTTAACTGGCGCTTCCTAAAACTTTCCCTTGAGCAAATTGGGTTGGGATCCCCTTTCATCTTCAAAATTATGTCACTCTACTCCAATCCCTCTGCTTCGGTCCTGGTTAATGGTACTTCTTCAGCTGCATTTGACATCTCCAATGGGACTCGCCAGGGATGCCCCCTCTCACCCCTTCTTTTCGTTATAGTAATGGAACATCTAGCATGTGCCATTCGCCAAAATGATTCCATACAAGGCATACACACGCCTTCCGCACACCATAAACTTGCACTTTATGCTGATGATCTACTCATTTATGCACGCCAACCACATATTACACTCCCCTCCTTGCTCTCGGAGTTCCAACATTTCGGAAGTTTGAGTAATTTTAAACTCAATATCTCCAAGACTGAAGCGCTTAATATCTCTCTCTCTGCTCCCACATTGTCCTCCCTCAAATCTAACTATACCTTTCACTGGCAGACCAAGGGCATTAAGTATTTAGGCGTAACCATACCGGCTGACCTATCATTTCTCTTTACACTGAATTACATCCCCCTCCTCTCTCGACTCCGTAAAGATCTTGCCTCCTGGGGGGACAAACCCATACCCTGGTTTGGACGCATAAACACCCTTAAGATGGACACTTTACCCAAATTGCTCTACCTATTTCAGACCATCCCGATCATAGTACTCAAACCCTTTTTCTCTACTCTACGCTCTCTCTCCATCCGCTTCCTGTGGAATAAAGGATTATCAAGAATCAAATTTAAGTTACTCACCCGGCCAAAATTGCAAGGAGGTACAGGTCTACCTGACGTTGAGCTTTATTACAAAGCCACAGTAATGGCATGTATCCTTGATTGGTTCCCACAACCTTCCCAAAAAGCTTCGGTTATGGTTGAACAGGATATGTCCCCCGTTGACCTTAGGGCTTTACTGTGGGGCTATAAACGTAACTTATCAGTTTTGGCGGATTCATTACCCCTCACCACAGCTGCCCTCATACTTTGGTATAAGAGAGGTCTATGCGAGATTCTATCTTCAGACCCATCTCCCTTATCACCACTTTTCGATAATCCCGCCTTTCCACAAGGTATAGGGGCTCATGCTATTGGTTCTCTCTCCCGCTCCTCTTGGCCCCAAGCTCACTCCTTTATCCGGGCAGACAATGGAACACCAAATATCCCTCCAGGAAATCGAGACTGGCTCACTTCCATACACCTTTCCACCTTCACCAAACATCTTTTCACTTCCTCTCAGGTCCATCGCCCCTTGACTGACTTTGAACACCTCAGCTCTTTGCAAGAGTTACCTAGACACCTGCTCTCACGTATCTACAGTCTTATTCAATCTCTTACACAGAAAGACCTCCCCACCTACACTAGAGTATGGTCGGCAGACCTGGGAAAGACCATCTCCAGAGCGGGTTGGCAAACTGCGTTCCATTTCGCGCATAAGTCCTCAATCTCATGCTATTCACAAGAAAAAAAATTTAAGGTCATGGCGAGGTGGTATAGGGACCCCGCCTCTCTACGGAAAATCTTCCCCTCAACTTCAAATTTGTGTTGGCATTGTTCTCTTACAACAGGGTCGTATCTACATATCTGGTGGGAATGTGATCGGATCCGGCCCTTCTGGAATCAGGTATCCCAGGTTTATGAAAAAATTTATGATGATCCACTACACTTGACTCCTGAAATAGCCCTCCTATCTATTCTGCCAGGTTCAATAGCCTCTCAAAAGCGCAATCTTTTACGTTTTTTCTTGTCTGCAGCTTGCCAACTCATACCCCTTTTCTGGAAGACAGCGACTATCCCCCCATTGTCTCTCTGGACTTCCACCATGAATGATATCATGCGAATGGAGGAGATGCTAGCGCTTGACAATGACACCTACGAGAAATTCACAATTTTATGGTCGGTCTGGCAGCGCTTCTCCGCCTCAGATACGCTGTCTTCTTTGCTCCCTGCCCCCCAGATTACAGCTTCCCCTATAAATATAAATATAAGCTGATCCCCTGACCATGTCTAGGGATCTGGAGTCCTTCCTTCTCAACCCCAGCCAGCGGAACCCCCTCTCCCTACTCTTCCCTCCTTTTCCCCCCTTTTTTCTTCTCTGTTCTTCTTCCCCCCTATTCATTTCCTAATTATTCTTTTTCTCTTTCTCCCTGACCTTCTATCCTGATACTTGACATGATTTATTTATATTAAAATTTATTTAATAATTATCAGCTTAGCTGTGGGCGATAGCCATTTTGCTCGCTGATTGATCTCTCAATATGTTTTACTTTATGTCAAATGTATTAATTCTTTTGTTGTTTTATAACAATAAAAATATTTTCAACTCTAAAATGTTTACATGAAGGAGTACAAAAAATATACAAAGCAAAAGGAAAAACAGAAATACAGTGCAAATAAATGACTGTCACCAAAGATGTTGAGGGGTGATCATAGTCTTATGTTCCCAACTAGTTTTGCCAAAACATTGGCTTCATCAGGGGAATGTAGAGATGTACTGCAGAGAGTAAAACCACTATAATAAAGAAAAAATGCATTATTGGATCAACATAATCTTGTAATGCTGGAGGCAAGCCAATCGCATCGCATAGCGGTCAAATTGCCGCCCATCCATATCCCACGGTCTTCCCACCCCTCACACACCCAAAACATACCATGCGGGCTCCAAAACGCAAGGGGGACACCACCGAGACACTGAGAATGGAAGTTGCACTCAGCCCAGTATTTGGCTACAGGGGAATTAAAGGGCGCCTAAAAAGAGAAGTATAGCATATAAGTATTGAAAATTCTTTTAATTTTGTTTAACAAAAGGGACCTAAGCCTCAATTACATACCCTAATTATATGCAAAACCAAGGCACTCAATGTTGCACAAGGGAGATTCACAGCGCAGTCAGTTCATGTAAAAAATCGCATGAATGCGATCAAAAGGTCTGTAAAATAGATTCAAGAGAGGGGAAAAAAAAGGTATGGGAAAAATGATATTGATACACATAAATATATCAGTGAATTTCAGATTTGAAGGACATAGTGAAATATGTTGGATATAGTGAGTAGGGCTTATCGAATACGCATTAATTTAGAAAAAATGCATCCTATGAATAAGGTTCCGCCAATATCTTGGCTAAACGTTGGAACCTCCACAATGAGTCTTTTTGGTAACACCGGTTATTATAGATGATCTGAAAGTCAATGCATATAACAAAGGGACTGTTAGCAAGAAAGTTCAGCCAGTACAGCCATATGTGGCAATATAATGACAAGTCAGTGTAGTGCGTCCTCTGAACAGTGTTCAGCTAAAGCTAAAAGTTAGTTTAGTGCGACCTCTGCAGTGTTCAGCTAAAACTACAAGTCAGTGTAGTGCGTCCTCTGAACAGTGTTCAGCTAAAGCTAAAAGTTAGTGTAGTGCACAGTGTTCAGGTAAAGCTACAAGTTAGTGTAGTGTGTCCTCCTCACAGTGTTCAGCTAAAGCTACAAATTAGTGTAGTGCGTCCTCCTGACTGTGTTAAGCTAAAACTACAAATAAGTGTAGTGCGTCCTCCTCACAGTGTTCAGCTAAAGCTACAAGTTAGTGTAGTGCGACCTCTGCACAGTGTTCAGCTAAAGCTACAAGTTAGTGTAGTGCGTCCTCTGAACAGTGTTCAGTTAAAGCTACAAGTTAGTGTAGTGCAACCTCTGCACAGCGTTCAGCTATAGCTACAAGTTAGTTTAGTGCACGGTGTTCAGCTAAAGCTACAAATTAGTGTAGTGCGTCCTCCTCACAGTGTTCAGCTAACAGCTAACGCTACAAGTTAGTGTTGTGCGTCCTCTGAACAGTGTTCTGCTAAAGCTACAAGTTAGTGTAGTGCGACCTCTGCACAGAGTATTTAGCTAAAGCTACATGTTAGTGTAGTGCATCATCTGAACAGTGTTCAGCTAATGCTACAAGTTAGTGTAGTGCACAGTGTTCAGCTAAAGCTACAAGTTAGTGTAGTGTGTCCTCCTCACAGTGTTCAGCTAAAGCTAAAAGTTAGTGTAGTGCGACCTCTGCACAGTGTTCAGCTAAAGCTACAAGTTAGTGTAGTGCGTCCTCTGAACAGTGTCCAGCTAAAGCTACAAGTTAGTGTAGTGCACAGGGTTCGACTGAATCTACAAGTTAGTGTAGTGCGTCCTCCTCACAGTGTTCAGCTAAAGCTACAAGTTAGTGTAGTGCATCCTCCTCACAGTGTTCAGCTAAAGCTACAAGTTAGTTTAGTGCGACCTCTGCAGTGTTCAGCTAAAACTACAAGTCAGTGTAGTGCGTCCTCTGAACAGTGTTCAGCTAAAGCTAAAAGTTAGTGTAGTGCACAGTGTTCAGCTGAAGTTACAAGTTAGTGTAGTGCGTCCTATGAACAGTGTTCAGCTAAAGCTACAAGTTAGTGTAGTGCGACCTCTGCACGTTCAGCTAAAGCTACAAGTTAGTGTAGTGCGTCCTCCTCACAGTGTTCAGTTAAAGCTACAAGTTAGTGTAGTGCAACCTCTGTACAGCATTCAGATATAGCTACAAGTTAGTTTAGTGCACAGTGTTCAGGTAAAGCTACAAGTTAGTGTAGTGTTTCCTCCTCACAGTGTTCAGCTAAAGCTACAAATTAGTGTAATGCGTCCTCCTGACTGTGTTCAGCTAAAACTACAAGTTAGTGTAGTGCGTCCTCCTCACAGTGTTTAGCTAAAGCTACAAGTTAGTGTAGTGCGACCTCTGCACAGTGTTCAGCTAAAGCTACAAGTTACTGTAGTGCGTCCTCCTCACAGTGTTCAGCAAAAGCTACAAGTTAGTGTAGTGCAACCTCTGAACAGTGTTCAGCGAAAGCTACAAGTTAGTGAAGTGCACAGTGTTCAGCTGAAGTTACAAGTTAGTGTAGTGCGTCCTCTGAACAGTGTTCAGCTAAAGCTACAAGTTAGTGTAGTGTGACCTCTGCACAGTGTTCAGCTAAAGCTACAAGTTAGTGTAGTGTATCCTCCTCACAGTGTTCAGTTAAAGCTACAAGTTAGTGTAGGGCGACCTCTGCACAGCGCTCAGCTATAGCTAAAAGTTAGTTTAGTGCACAGTGTTCAGCTAAAGCTACAAGTTAGTGTAGTGTGTCCTCCTCACAGTGTTCAGCTAAAGCTACAAGTTAGTGCAGTGCGACCTCTGCACAGCGTTCAGATATAGCTACAAGTTAATTTAGTGCACAGTGTTCAGCTAAAGCTACAAGTTAGTGTAGTGCGTTCTCCTCACAGTGTTCAGCTAAAGCTACAAGTTAGTGTAGTGCATCCTCTGAACAGTGTCCAGCTAAAGCTACAAGTTAGTGTAGTGCAACCTCTGCATAGTGTTCATCTAAAGCTACAAGTTAGTGTAGTGCCTCCTCCTCACAGTGTTCAGCTAATGCTACAAGTTAGGGTAGTGCAACCTCTGCACAGTGTTCAGCTAAAGTTACAAGTTAGTGTAGTGCGTCCTCTGAACAGTGTTCAGCTAAAGCTACAAGTTAGTGTAGTGCAACCTCTGCACAGTGTTCAGCTAAAGCTAAAGGTTAGTGTAGTGCGTCCTCTGAACAGTGTCCAGCTAAAGCTACAAGTTAGTGTAGTGCACAGGGTTCAGCTGAATCTACAAGTTAGTGTAGTGCGTCCTCCTCACAGTGTTCAGCTAAAGCTACAAGTTAGTGTAGTGCATCCTCCTCACAGTGTTCAGCTAAAGCAACAAGTTAGTTTAGTGCGACCTCTGCAGTGTTCAGCTAAAACTACAAGTCAGTGTAGTGCATCCTCTGAACAGTGTTCAGCTAAAGCTACAAGTTAGTTTAGTGCGGCCTCTGAACAGTGTTCAGCTAAAACTACAAGTTAGTGTAGTGCGTCCTCTGAACAGTGTTCAGCTAAAGCTAAAAGTTAGTGTAGTGTACAGTGTTCAGGTAAAGCTACAAGTTAGTGTAGTTTGTCCTCCTCACAGTGTTCAGCTAAAGCTACAAATTAGTGTAGTGCGTCCTCCTGACTGTGTTCAGCTAAAACTACAAGTTAATGCAGTGCGTCCTCCTCACAGTGTTCAGCTAAAGCTACAAGTTAGTGTAGTGCGACCTCTGCACAGTGTTCAGCTAAAGCTACAAGTTAGTGTAGTGCGTCCTCTGAACAGTGTTCAGCTAAATCTACAATTTAGTGTAGTGCAACCTCTGAACAGTGTTCAGCGAAAGCTACAAGTTAGTGTAGTGCACAGTGTTCAGCTGAAGTTACAAGTTAGTGTAGTGCATCCTCTGAACAGTGTTCAGCTAAAGCTACAAGTTAGTGTAGTGCGACCTCTGCACAGTGTTCAGCTAAAGCTACAAGTTAGTGTAGTGCATCCTCCTCACAGTGTTCAGTTAAAGCTACAAGTTAGTGTAGGGCGACCTCTGCACAGCGTTCAGCTATAGCTACAAGTTAGTTTAGTGCACAGTGTTAAGCTAAAGCTACAAGTTAGTGTAGTGCAACCTCTGCACAGTGTTCAGCTAAAGCTACAAGTTAGTGTAGTGCGTCCTCCTCACAGTGTTCAGCTAAAGCTACAAGTTAGTGTAGTGCACAGTGTTCAGCTGAAGATACAAGTTAGTGTAGTGCGTCCTCTGAACAGTGTTCAGCTAAAGCTAAAAGTTAGCGTAGTGCACAGTGTCCAGCTAAAGCTACAAGTTAGTGTAGTGCGCCCTCCTCACAGTGTTCAGTTAAAGCTACAAGTTAATGTAGTGCGACCTCTGCACAGCATTCAGCTATAGCTGCAAGTTAGTTTAGTGCACAGTGTTCAGCTAAAGCTACAAGTTAATGTAGTGCGTCCTCCTCACAGTGTTCAGCTAAAGCTACAAGTTAGTGTTGTGTGTACTCTGAACAGTGTTCAGCTAAAGCTACAAGTTAGTGTAGTGCACAGTGTTCAGCTGAAGATACAAGTTAGTATAGTGCATCCTCCTCACAGTGTTCAGCTAAAGCTACAAGTTAGTGTAGTGCGACCTCTGCACAGTGTTCAGCTAAAGCTACAAGTTAGTGTAGTGCGTCCTCTAAACAGTGTTCAGCTAAAGCTACAAGTTAGTGTAGTGCACAGGGTTCAGCTGAATCTACAAGTTAGTGTTGTGCGTCCTCCTCACACTGTTCAACTAAAGGTACAAGTTAGTGTAGTGCGACCTCTGCACAGTGTTCAGCTAAAGCTAAAAGTTAGTGTAGTGCACAGTGTTCAGCTAAAGCTACAAGTTAGTGTAGTGCCTCCTCCTCACAGTGTTCAGCTAAAGCTACAAGTTAGTGTAGTGTGTCCTGCTCACAGTGTTCAGCTAAAGCTACAAGTTAGTGTAGTGCGACCTCTGCACAGTGTTCAGCTAAAGCTTCAAGTTAGTGTAGTGCGTCCTCCTCACAGTGTTCAGTTAAAGCAACAAGTTAGTGTAGTGCACAGTGTTCAGCTGAAGTTACAAGTTAGTGTATTGCGTCCTCTGAACAGTGTTCAGCTAAAGCTACAAGTTAGTGTTGTGCGACCTCTGCACAATGTTCAGCTAAAGCTAAAAGTTAGTGTAGTGCACAGTGATCAGCTAAAGCTACAAGTTAGTGTAGTGCGTCCTCCTCACAGTGTTCAGCTAAAGCTACAAGTTAGTGTAGTGTGTCCTGCTCACAGTGTTCAGCTAAAGCTACAAGTTAGTGTAGTGCGACCTCTGCACAGTGTTCAGCTAAAGCTTCAAGTTAGTGTAGTGCGTCCTCCTCACAGTGTTCAGTTAAAGCAACAAGTTAGTGTAGTGCACAGTGTTCAGCTGAAGTTACAAGTTAGTGTATTGCGTCCTCTGAACAGTGTTCAGCTAAAGCTACAAGTTAGTGTTGTGTGACCTCTGCACAATGTTCAGCTAAAGCTAAAAGTTAGTGTAGTGCACAGTGTTCAGCTAAAGCTACAAGTTAGTGTAGTGCCTCCTCCTCACAGTGTTCAGCTAAAGCTACAAGTTAGTGTAGTGTGTCCTGCTCACAGTGTTCAGCTAAAGCTACAAGTTAGTGTAGTGCGACCTCTGCACAGTGTTCAGCTAAAGCTTCAAGTTAGTGTAGTGCGTCCTCCTCACAGTGTTCAGTTAAAGCAACAAGTTAGTGCAGTGCACAGTGTTCAGCTGAAGTTACAAGTTAGTGTATTGCGTCCTCTGAACAGTGTTCAGCTAAAGCTACATGTTAGTGTTGTGCGACCTCTGCACAATGTTCAGCTAAAGCTAAAAGTTAGTGTAGTGCACAGTGATCAGCTAAAGCTACAAGTTAGTGTAGTGCGTCCTCCTCACAGTGTTCAGCTAAAGCTACAAGTTAGTGTAGTGCGACCTCTGCACAGTGTTCAGCTATAGCTACAAGTTAGTTTAGTGCACAGTGTTCAGCTAAAGCTACAAGTTTGTGTAGTGCGTCCTCCTCACAGTGTTCACCTAAAGCTACAAGTGAGTGTAGTGCATCCTCTGAACAGTGTTCAGCTAAAGCTAAAAGTTAGTGTAGTGCGACCTCTGCACAGAGTTTTTAGCTAAAGCTACAAGTTAGTGTAGTGCGTCATCTGAACAGTGTTCAGCTAATGCTACAAGTTAGTGTAGTTTACAGTGTTCAGCTAAAGCTACAAGTTAGTGTAGTGCGTCCTTCTCATAGTGTTCAGCTAAAACTACAAGTTAGTGTAGTGCGACCTCTGCACAGTGTTCAGCTAAGGGTACAAGTTAGTGTAGTGTGTCCTCCTCACAGTGTTCAGCTAAAGCTACAAGTTAGTGTAGTGCGACCTCTGCACAGTGTTCAGCTAAAGCTACAAGTTAGTGTAGTGCGTCCTCCTCACAGTGTTCAGCTAAAGCTACAAGTTAGTGTAGCGCACAGTGTTCAGCTGAAGCTACAAGTTAGTGTAGTGAGTCCTCTGAACAGTTTTCAGCTAAAGCTACAAGTTAGTGTAGTGCGACCACTGCACAATGTTCAGCTAAAGCTAAAAGTTAGTGTAGTGCACAGTGATCAGCTAAAGCTACAAGTTAGTGTAGTGCGTCCTCCTCACAGTGTTCAGCTAAAGCTACAAGTTAGTGTAGTGCGACCTCCTTACAGCGTTCAGCTATAGCTACAATTTAGTTTAGTGCACAGTGTTCAGCTAAAGCTACACGTTAGTGTAGTGCGTCCTCCTCTCAGTGTTCAGCTAAAGCTACAAGTTAGTGTAGTGCATCCTCTGAACAGTGTTCAGCTAAAGCTACAAGTTAGTTTAGTGCGACCTCTGCACAGAGTTTTTAGCTAAAGCTAAATGTTAGTGTACTGCACAGTGTTCAGGTAAAGCTACAAGTTAGTGTATTGTGTCCTCTGCACAGTGTTCAGCTAAAGCTACAAGTTATTGTAGTGCATCCTCTGCACAGTGTTCAGCTAAAGCTACAAGTTAGTGTAGTGCGTCCTCTGAACAGTGTTTTGTTTCACAAAAAAACCCACATTTTCAAAAAACATTTGTCATTGGGACAAAAAGTGAGGTGAAATCTTCTGAAGAGGAGCACAAACAGCAAAACAAATGTCACAGGGGTGATAACCCTTCCCTAGGTTTTCCAAAAAGCTTAAAATAGATTTTTTGGCTGGAGCTAAACATGTTAAAAATGTACCAGTTCAAAATTACAAACTTAACTTCTACTTAACAAGAAACCTACAGTCCCTGTTTTGTTTGCACCGCCTGTATACTGCTGTTCAGAGTATATTGGGCCTGGGGGCCCCACACCTTTCCTTTTTTAATTTGGGTGTGGGGTTCCCCTTAATATCCATACAAGACCCAAAGGGCCTGGTAATGGACTGGGGGGTACCCATGCCATTTGTCTCACTTATTTTCATCCATATTGCCAGGACCCGACATTACATTAAAGCCGCAAACAGTTTTAAATTACTTTTTTTCCTTTAAAAATGACATTTTGTGCAGGGACTGTTCTAAGCACGGGAAACACACGCCACTTTACAGGCATACTATAGAAACCCCTCAGGTATGATATTTAAAGGAATATTTCACTTTTTTTTTTTTTTTTGCTTTAAGCATCATTAAAAAAATAGAAAATCCCGAAAAAACGGACGTTTTTAAAAGTTTTTTTGTATTGATACATGTCCCCTGGGGCAGGACCCGGGTCCCCAAACCTTTTTTAGGACAATACCATGCAAATTAGTCTTTGATTTTGAACGTTAGAGTCCCATAGACGTCAATGGGGTTCTAACGTTCGTGCAAATTTTCGGTCCGTTCGCAGGTTCTGGTGCGAACCGAACCAGGGGGTGTTTGGCTCATCCCTAATTTGGACATATACAACAGCTACGTTATCTATCACAAATCCACTGAAAGCCCCAGAAATCACCACTTCCCTTGTATTCCTGACCTACCCACCAGAAACCATTCGATCCTATGTGATTAGCAGACTCTCCGAGCACCACTTTCCCCAAAAAATCCCTCCCAGACCAACAGGCCAAAAACGTCAGAAAAATTTCCGGTGTGTACCAGAGGAGGAGTAATGCCCTGTACACACAACCGGTTTTCCCGTCGGAATAAATTCTGAAGGTTTTTCCGACGGAGTTCCGATGGAATTCCGCTCAAGCTGTCTTGCATACACATGGTCACACCAAATTCCGACTGTCCAGAATACGGTGATGTACAACACGTAGGACAGGACTAGAAAATGGAAGTTCAATAGCCAGTAGCTTCCGTCTCGTACTTGCTTCAGAGCATGCGTCGTTTTTGGTACATCGGAACAGCATACAGACAAGCAGTTTTCCCGATAGGAATTGGTTCCGTCGGAAAAATTTAGAACATGTTCTCTTTCTAGGTCCGTCAGAATTTTCTACGTAAAAAGTCCAATGGGGCATACACACAATGGGAATTTACGATGAAAATTCCGCTTGTGTGTACAAGGCATTTTAGGAATGACACCACTTTTTATTGTCCCCAATGTCCTTCCCAACCAGGCCTCTGCATAGTTGACTGTTTCCGCCGTTACCATACTTCTCTAAATTATTAGTGAAGTATGGTAAACATAACTCTCACTTCCTGCCATTTACCTTCACACCCCTTATGCCTCTACTTGCTCTGTAACTGACCCTGGCTTGTTATTCAAACACACTTCTGCCTACCAATTCTGTTCATACCTCTTCCAGATCTGGAACTGACCCTGGCTTGTTATTCGACCACGCTTCTGCCTACCGATTCTGTACATATGTACCGATTCTGTACATACCTCTGCCTGATCTGGAACTGACCCTGGACTGTTTGTCCATGCTTTTTGCTTGCCTCTTGGACTGATCTTGTACCCTGCCACTGGACTAGTGGGATTCATAACACAGGGGTCTCACATATGTGAGGGGCTCCAGAATTGTTTTTCTGGATGAAGAAAACTTTTTTTTGTTTTCTCATTCCTAGATTAGGGTCTGGAGACTCGGACGCTTCAAAGAGATTTGGGTGGGAGAAACCTCTACCCCTGTCCCCATTCTGTCCTGAATGAGGCCCTACTTCTGCCTGCTGCCTGTAGGACCTATGCCATCATGCCTCTGCCTGTCGCATGAACTGACCACACCACATGGACCATGTTCCTGCCTACTACCAGGACCAATATTTTGGCACTGCTGACAATCTCTGCCTGCACGGACCCTGGACTGTATATGGACAGTATCCCTGCCTGCTGCCTGTACTGACTATGGACAGTATTCCTGCCTGTTGCCTGGACAATTGCATTCGCTTTTGCTGACCAAGTCCCTGCCTGCTGCCTGGGCCAGTGGTATCCTCCTGAGGACAACTGGCGCTACTAAAACCACAGGTAATCTTTTGTTTACCCTTTGCTCAGCAGAATGTATTTTGGGGTGTAATTCTTTGTATGTGCATGCTATGTGTCCCTAGAACACGGTGTTCCTTGTATGTGGCCAGGCTGTGTAAAAGTCTCACACATGTGGTATCGCCATACTCAGGAGGAGTAGCAGAATGTATTTTGGGGTGTAATTTTTGCTATGTACATGCTATGTGTTGGAAATATCATATATAAATGGACAACTTTGTGTAAAAAAAAAAATGCGTTTTCATTTTTTTTCCACATTTTCCAAAAACTTCTGGAAAAAAAAATGAACCATTCCAGAGATACATTATGCCTCATAGATTATACGTTGGGGTGTTAGCTTTCCAAAATGGGGTCATTTTGTGGATGTTTCCATTGTCCTGATGCTCAAGGGCCTTCAAAAGTGTAATAGGTGGTTGAGAAAAGAGATGTGTAATTTATGCTCCTAAAACCCTTGAAGGTGCTATTTCAATATTGGGCCTCTGTATGTGGTCAGGCTGTGTAAAAGTCTCACACATGTGGTAGCACCATACTCAGGAGGAGTAGCATAATGTATTTTGGGGGTACCATTTTTGCTATGTACATGCTATGTGTTGAAAATATCTTATAAATGGACAACTTTGTGTAAAAAAAAAAAAAAAATACGTTTTCATTTTTTTCCCACATTTTCCAAAAACTTCTGGAAAAAAATGAACAGTTCAAAAGACTCACTATGCCTCATAGATTATAAGTTGGGGTGTTAGCTTTCCAAAATGGGGTAATTTTGTGGGCATTTCCATTGTCCTGGTGCTCCAGGGCCTTTAAAATTGTAATAGGTAGTCAACAAGTTATGCTCCTAGAAAACCTGATGGTGCTCCCTGCATGTTGGGACTCTCTTTGTGGTTAGGCTGTGAAAAAGTCCCACACATGTGGTATCCCCATACTTAGGAGGAGTAGCAGAATGTACTTTGGGGTGTCATTTGTGGTATACACATGCCATGTGAGAGAAATAACCTATTACAATGACAATTTTGTGGGGAAAAAAAATTTCATTTTACAAAGAATTGTGGGAAAAATTGACAACATCAAAAACCTCACCATGCATCTTACTAAATATCTTGGAATGTCTACTTTCAAAAAAGGGGTAATTTGGAGGGGTATTTGTACTTTCCTGGCATGTTCGGGTCGCAAGAAATGAGGCCACCAGTACATCAGATGTGATCAATTTTTTATGATTTGCACCACAGCTTGTAGACTCTATAACTTTCACACAGACCAAATAATATCCACTAATTTGAGTTATTTGTACCAAAGATATGTAACAGTATAAATTGTGGCCAAAATTTATGAAGAAAAATTAATAATTTGCAAAATTTTATCACAGAAACTAAGAAAAATTTGTTTTTTTTTTCAAATTTTTTGGTCTTTTTTCATGTATAGCGCAAAAAATAAAAAAACCCAGAGGTGATCAAATACCACCAAAATAGAGCTGTATTTGTATGAAAAAAGGACCAATAATTCATTTGGGTACATTACTACATGACTGAGTAATTGTCATTCAAAGTGTGAGAGCAATAAAAGCTGAAAGTTGGTCTGGTCAGGAGGGGGGTTTAAGTGCCCAGTAGGCAAGTGGTTAGCCGGTTCCCGCTCATGTACATATACTGCGGCACAATGGCACCACTGCACGAAACCCCTTATATATACGGGGTTCCTTTAAGAGCCTCCAGATGGCCATCGCGTGCCTGCTCCATGGCGGGGGTCCTGATGTGTGTGGCCGCGATTGCTCCCGGCCACATGCATTCGCGCGCACAAGCGTCATCACGGGCTGTCAGAGGAGAGGAGACATGTCATTTGTTCCTAGTAAGTAGGAACAGCAAAATGTCTCCTGTACTACTCAGTCCTATCCCCATACAGTTAGAACACACTGAGGGAATACATATTTAACCCCTTGATCGCCCCCTAGCGTTAACCCCTTCCCTACCAGTGTAATTTACACAGTATTTGGTGTATTTTTATAGCACTGATCGCTGTATGAATGTCAATGGTCCCAAAAATGTGTCAAAAGTGGCTGATCTGTCCGCAATGTCACAATATCGCTAAAAATCACAGATCACTGCCATTACTAGTAAAAAAAATTAATAAAAAAATCCATAAACCTTTCCCATAGTTTGTAAACGCTATAACTTTTGTGTAAACCAATATACACTTATTGCAATTTTCTTTTAGCAAAAATATGTAGAAGAATATATATTGGCCTAAACTGATGAAGAAATTTGTTTTTTAAAAACATTTTTTGGGATATTTATTATAGCAAAAAGTAAAAAATATTGTTTGTTTGTTTTTTTAAATTGTCACTCTTTTTTTGTGTATG
The DNA here is from genome assembly GCF_042186555.1 of Aquarana catesbeiana. Lineage (NCBI taxonomy): Eukaryota > Metazoa > Chordata > Amphibia > Anura > Ranidae > Aquarana > Aquarana catesbeiana. The sequence goes on from NC_133325.1 coordinate 491,769,357, forward strand.
GCGCAAAAAATAAAAACTGCAGAGGTGATAAAATAGCACCAAAAGAAAGCTCTATTTGTGGGAAAAAAAAGGATGCAAATTTTGTTTGGGTACAGCATAGCATGATCACACAATTACCAGTTAAAGTGACGGAGTGCCAAAGTGTAAAAAGTACTCTGGTCAGGAAGGAGGTAAAACCTTCCGGGGCTGAAGTGGTTAATTTGTTCAGATCTTCTTGCAGAAGTTAGAGTCCTGCTTAGCTCAGTGTCATTCGCAAATACAGAGATTGAGCTGTTTATCCCATCCTCCAGGTCAATTATGAATAAATTAAAAAGGATTGGTTCCAGGACAAAACCCTGAGGGACCCCACTTTCTACCCTGGACCATTCCAAGTACTCCCCATTTATCACTACCCTCTGAACTCGCCCCTGTAGCCAGTTTTCAATCCATGTACTCACCCTATATGCCATCCATGCCAACGGACCTTACTTTGTACAGTAAACATTTATGTGGAACCGTATCAAATGCTTTTGCAAAATCCAGATGCACCACGTCTACGGGCCTTCCTTTATCTAGATGGCAGCTCACCTCCTCGAAGAAGGTCAATAGATTGGTTTGGCAAAAACAATTCTTCATGAATCCATACTGATTACTGCTAATGATACCGTTGTCATTACTAAAATCTTGTATATAGTCCCTTATCATTTCCTCCAAGAGCTTGCATACAATTGATGTTAGGCATCCCAGGGATGTATCTTAGCCCTTTTTTAAATATTGGTGCTACATTGGCTTTTCTGCAATCAGATGGTGCCACTCCAGTCAGTAGACTGTTCGTAATTAGGAACAATGGTCTGGCAATTACTTGACTGAGTGCAATTACTTGACTCGAGTGCAAGCCATCTGGTCCTGGTGACTTATTAATGTTAGGTTTTTCAAATCAATTTCTAATTCTGTCATCTGTTACCTATGACGTGTCATGAGGATAAACATTGCCGTTTTGGTTACGGAAGCCCCCCGATTCCCTCGTGAAGACTGAGGAGAAGAATAAATTCAATACCTTCACCATCTCTCCATCCTTAGTAACCAGTAGGGATGGGCAGAAAGGACCCCTGTTCAGTTCACACCAGAACTTTCGAACACCGAGAAAGTTCAGACCCAAATAACAAACTCCATTAAAGTCAATGGGACCCGAAAGTCAAAAATCAAAAGTGCCCATTTTGAAGGCTTGTTTGCAAGTATTTGGGCATACAATGGTTATAGGGGTCCGGGTCCTGCCCTGGGGGACATGTATTAAAAAAAAGTTTGTGAAAAACGTAATTTTTAAATGAGTAGTGATGTTTTGATTTTTTTAAGTGAAAGCATAAAAATGAAAATTTCCCTCCAATATAGTGCCTGGGGGGTCCCCTTAGTCTACCTGTAAAGTGGCAGATCTGTACCATGTCTAGAATCTGCTGCAGCAATAATTAGATTTATAAAGCCATAAAAATGACATTTTCCCTGCAAGCTGCCTTTATGTTGCTCAGCAACAGCTGGGGAGACAGTGTATATGATGAGGCCACAATGTAGTGCACTGGGAACAAGATCAGAGATTTTTTGGATACATTCTGGTGTCACTTTCGCTTTGGATAGGAGTAACGGGTGCGTAATAATTGGTCTTTGGGTGTCGGTGGCACCTTCCCACTGTAACCCTTTAGAGGTAATCTTGATGAATGCAAGAATTGGCCTTGCTGTAAAAAATTGCAATGATATGCACCTGTCAAACAAGTGCAGAAAAATTATTCTTTGGGTGTCGGGGGTGCCTTCCCACCATAACCCTATAGAGGTGCTCTTGATGAAGGCAAAAACAATTGCAATGATATGCACCTGTCAAACAGGTGCTGAAAAATTGGTCTTTGGGTGTTAATTGTGCCCATGAAAGCTATACCAAAAACTTTCTTCCAGATGAAATGATTGAACACCCTCAAAGCTAGGCATCCTCGAAGTCCTGCAGAGATTCCACATCCCAAAAAGACGTAATCAGTGACATCAGCATTTGGGGCTTCATAGTTGGTAATCCAGGACTGATTCATTTTCTATAAAAGTCAAACGGTCCATGGAGTCTGGACAGACCCGTTCTATGATCAGTAACAAAAACCTCCTGCAGCACTGAATGCCCGTTCTGAAAGCACACTGAATGCAGGGCAGTCCAAAAACTCAAAAGCATACTGGGCAAGTTCTGGCCAGTGGTCTATTCTCATGACCCAATAAGTCAGTGGATTGTCAGCTGGAAAGCTCTCCATCTCTGTTTTGGCCCCAAGGTACGTTGTCCACCATGTGATGCAGACGCTGCCGATAGGGTGTGGAAGCTGAGAGCCCTGGGTGGAGAGGACTAAAAAAATTCTGAAATGCCTCACTTAGGTGGAGGCCTTCTCCAACGCTCCTCTCTTGACCAACAGAAGACTCAAAACTACATTTTCCATGACACTGTAACCTACTGGAGTCAGGAAAAACATTCAATAAAATCCTCTTTAACGTGTCTGTAATGAGCCCGTTTGCTCGCTCGGTTCCACTCTCCCGACACTCCTCTGCAGCTATTGAATCAGATTGCAGATCGCACCATCTGATTGCTCGGTCATCCAATGCTCCGGGATTAGAATTACAGCTATGTGCCATTCTAACCCAGTTGTGATAGCTCAGAACAAACACCAGGCAGGCTGTATGTAAGTTCAACCAGGAATCTATCTTTATTGACAAAATACAGGCTTTTATACACTCAAAGTGGAGGTGCAGACCTCCTGCTCATATTACTCTAACAATACAGCTGTAACCTAATTAACCTAATTAACCTAATTAACATTAGCTAATTAACTAATCCCTTTAGACAGCCTAGATGACTCAGACATGACCGTTAGGCCAGACTGGCCGTCTTGTAGTTCAGAAAATCCAATCAACATTATCACAATCAACATAGACTCTTCTTCACACAATAGCAGAGTTAATTAACACAAATAACAATGGGGATCTAAGGACTCTTAGATCCCATAGTAGACTTATTTACAATACACATTTTAGCAGACAATAGACAGACAGGTGTTGGAATTTATATCAGCATCTCCTAACAGTATCTGTCCCAGCATTATGAATCAGCCACTATTCCAATATGGCAAATCCAGGGTCCCCAGACATACAGCTCACAAAGAGCATCGTTCCCCCAAATGCAAGGGCCCCGATCGATCGGCAAGAGGCTAGCATACAGTCCCCTCCAAAAGTCTCTTTCCCGCTAGGTCTGTCACATTTCTCCCCTTTCGGCAGGAGACTAACACAGGAGGAGACCCCAGACGGGTTGACTCCGAAGTTAGTCAGTAGTTCCAGTCCTCTAATGCCTGTACCCACACAGTACCCCAAACAAATTGTTCCAAACAAAGTATTACTCACCCAGCCAACCTCTGCCTCTCTCAGAGAACATATCTGCCGCTGGGGAGAGGCCTGGACTGGCCCTTCTCCCTGGAGTGCTTTCTGTCGCTGGAGAGAGGACAGGGTGTCTGGGCTCACTCCGTCATGCTGTTGTGGATCTGGGCCGACTGCCCAGCATCCTTGGGGTATACAGGTGGAGACTGAAGTCCCATCCACCTTCACAGGACATCCATCCTCTGTTAGTTGAGGGCAGAATCCAGCAGTACTTGGCCCTGTTGCCAGCCCTTCTGCTGGAAACCCCACACCATCTGCTCAGGCTAACTGTTGGGAAGGGATGACGAACACCTCCTCTCCCTTCTCCCCCTGTATCTGGATCTGCTGCTGGGACGTGACCACCTCCTTCTCACCCTGAGCCTCCAGAACCGAAGCAGTTGTAGGGCAGAGATCTTGGACCCTCTGTCTGGTTGGGGAAGTTCCTTGTGACTTCACAGATACTTCTGTTAGTGCTGGGCAGGGCATAGTGAAGTTTGGCCCTAATAACAGCTCTGCTTCTACTGGAGGCTCACCAGGTTGTTCTTCCTCAGCAGAAAAGTCTATCAAATCCCCTGTCTCTGCAACTGGTGTCTGGGGATAAAGGTTCACCATCTCCTCTCCGTGGAAACCAGAAGATGCTATCAGTGCTGGGCAGAGGTTAGCAGAGCTCTGCCCTGTTGTCAGCACTTCAGGTTTGGGGACAGCAATCTTCAGATTTTCCACTGCCGATTCTCTGGCATTCTGCTGGACAGGCACATTCCTCCATCCAAGATCATCCAATGCAGAAACAGGTTCATCAAGGTCAGGATTGGGAGACCCGAGGGAGCAAAGGAAAACAAGCCTGTGGGGTGCCGGGACTGCTTCCGGGGGCAGAGCCGGGAGACAGCGGGCGAGGATAGACAGGAGCCTCCGTGAGTCTGCAGTGCGGGCGGCGGAGACACTCGTTACAGACGCCCTCTTCGGCGGAGGTCCTGGAGGCTGAGCGGCAGAGATCAGGTGATTTGAATGGACTCGGGGATATCCACAATTGAAAACGGTAGCCGCCGAAGGTAAAGCATGCAGCCATCTCCAAAAACCAAAACCACTCACAGGTAGGACTTGGGAATAGAAGCATAAAAAGGATAAATCTAATCTTATGCAATTACAAACTCTAATCTTTGCAAATTAAGAATGACATATTATTAATAAAAAGAAATAAAGAGAGATAAAGAGAGATGTATTACCAAAGTAAAGGAGGATAATAAATAGCTTACTAACTCAAGGAGCAGTGATTGCTACTGAATTGCTTATTGTTTGCAGGGGAAGTAAAATTTAAAGGGATATTGTATGCATATTACAGGACTATACTATACTACACTATAAGGAAAGAGGACTCTTTTTTTTTTTTTTTGTCCCCTTCCCCTACCCTGGGATAGAAATTAAAAGTCCAACAAACAAAGGGAAAGGGAAAGGATAATGGCACCTAAGAAAGGCAACAAAACACCGCAAAATCAAAAAGGTAAAAAAGATAAAGGAGAAATCAGCAATAGAGAAACTATAGGGGTACAACCAATACAAACAGCAGACATCAAGGAATTCTTCCAACAATTACAACCACAATCCCCTCATGCGATACAGGAATTACAAACATCACAGAAATCATCAAATTTAGCAGAGTCATCCATAACATCTAGATCATCTGCAGAAGATCAAGTAAGTCACCCTAGAAATAGTTCACCAATTGATAAAACGGGGTCAACAAATAAACAAAAGGATGAGGATAAGGAGAAATGGGATATAAGGGCGTATATTCGATCGCTCCCAACGAGGGCAGACATGGATCAATATATTCACAGGCTGGAAGAAACATATAAAATAGAGATACAAGAATTAAAAATATCTACTAAGAACACACAAGAAAGAATAAATATAGTGGATAAGAGAGTCATAAAAACAGAACAAGAAATTAAAAGGATGGAGGAAAAAATACAGAAACAAGAAAAACAACTAAAGCAAATAATAAGCAATGTAGATGAACAAGAGAATAGAAATAGAAGATCAAATATAAGAATCAGAGGACTAAAAGAAGAAGTAAGCTCAAAAGAACTTGTAACAACACTTCAAAAAGTTTTTCAGGGGGTTGCCCAAGATATTGATATAAAAGATCTAATCATCGATCGGGCACATAGAGTAACAGGAATAAGGAAGACAGATTTAAAAAAGCCTCGGGATATTATTTGTAAAATGCACTTTGCCCATATAAAGGATAAAATTATGTCCGCGGCCCGTCATAACAAAAATATTCAATACGAGGGAGAACCCCTGTTATTTTTTCAAGGTATATCAAAATTTACGCCGGATCGCAGGAGAGCGTTAAGGCCTTTGGTGGAGCAATTAATTAAGAACAATGTTCAATACAGATGGAAATTTCCATTTCAACTGCAGGTTCAAAGGGATGGACACACTATATCATTTAGAGATATGGAAGATTTGCCGAAATTTTTGGATATTCTTAAAATTCCAGAAATAACATTGCCGGATTGGCCTATTATGTACATGCAGACAGTCAAGAAAGCGTAAAAAGGAACGGGGACTGTGGGGGGTGAGGGGGGGGGTGGTTGGAGGGAGGGGGAAGAGTTCGTTTTTTTTTTTTTTTCCTTAATGTATGAGGTGAACATGTCTAATGGTTGGTACATTGAAGAAATGAAATTGAGGATTTTTTATTATCTTGTAAAGAGTTAAAAAAATTTTTTTTTTTTTTTTTTCCCCCCAGTGTGTAAGGTGAAATATTTAATGGCTTATACACTGGGGAATTGAAATTGAAATTGAGGATTTTTATCATTCTGTAAAGATGTAAAGATTTAATTTTTTTTTTTTTTTTTTTTTTTTATAAGGTGAAATATTTAATGGTTCATACACTGAGGAATTGAAGTTGAGGATTTTTATTATTATGTAAAGATTTTTTTTGAGAGGGGTCAATAATAATGAATTAGGTGGAATATATAATGGTTTAATGGTTTAAGCACTACGGGGGAATGGAATTTGAGATATTTTTATTGTTTATAATAATACTTTAAGGTTTATGCACTGGGGAATTGATTATTTTTTTTACAATGTATAAGGTGAAGCATTTAATGGTTTATACACTGAGGAATTGAAGTTGGGATTTTTATCATTATTTAAAGATTTAATTTTTTTTTTTTTTTCTGAGAGGGGTCAGTAATAAGGAATTAGGTGGAATAAATAATAGTTTAAGCACTACTGGGGAATGGAATTTGAGGTAATTTTATAATAATACTTAATGGTTTATGCACTGGGGAATTGAAGTTGAGGATCTTTTTGTTTCTGTAAAGATTTAGAAAATTTTTTTTTTTTGATTCGGTTATGATAATACTTAATGGTTTATGCACTGGGGTATTGAGATTTTTAATTTTTTTTTTTTTTTTTTTTTATAACTGCAAGGTATAGGGTGGAAAATTAACTTAATGGTTTACACACTAAGTCACTGTTGTATTGAGTTTGAGATATTATAATGAAATAACAAGGCTCAGAAGTGATAACATTAGAGACGGGTAAAATAGTAAGAGTAAAAGATGAATATAATAATTTATTGATTTATTGATGCATGTACATAGGTAAGGAGTATGAAGTATAAAAGAGAAAGAAATGTGTTTTTTTTTTTCTCTCTCTCCCCTCCTTTAAAGAGGGGGCGAGAGACAATAGTGATAAATAGGAGAGTCAATATAATAAGCAGGATATACATATGGGAATAGTGATATCAAAGTATTTAAATAAAGGATAATAGTAATAAATAGGGAATTTGTTTCTTTTTTTTTTTTTCCCCCTTTTTCCCTCCTCTTCCCCCCCTTTTTCTCCCCACGGTCCCACCACGTAGTTGTATGCATAATTAAAAAGCGTCATGAAGAGGACGAGTGGGTGACAATTCTTGGTTAGCAGGCTCAAAACCCCCAGATTAGGGTACTTACTATAGATAGTAAGATAGACTTTATTTAAGTCAAGTAGAAATAGGGTAGATATAGTGCGTGAGGTGTGTGAGTGAGAGTATAACTTTTTTTTTTTTTATAATAATACTTTAAGGTTTATGCATTGGGGAATTGAAATTTTTTTTTTTTTTTTTACAATGTATAAGGTGAAGCATTTAATGGTTTATACACTGAGGAATTGAAGTTGGGATTTTTATCATTATTTAAAGATTTAATTTTTTTTTTTTTTTTTCTGAGAGGGGTCAGTAATAAGGAATTAGGTGGAATAAATAATAGTTTAAGCACTACTGGGGAATGGAATTTGAGATAATTTTATAATAATACTTAATGGTTTATGCACTGGGGAATTGAAGTTGAGGATTTTTTATTCTGTAAAGATTTAGAAAAAAATTTTTTTTTTGATTCGGTTATGATAATACTTAATGGTTTATGCACTGGGGTATTGAGATTTTTAATTTTTTTTTTTTTTTTTTTTTTTATAACTGCAAGGTATAGGGTGGAAAATTAACTTAATGGTTTACACACTAAGTCACTGTTGTATTGAGTTTGAGATATTATAATGAAATAACAAGGCTCAGAAGTGATAACATTAGAGACGGGTAAAATAGTAAGAATAAAAGAATATAATAATTTATTGATTTATTGATGCATGTACATAGGTAAGGAGTATGAAGTATAAAAGAGAAAGAAATGTGTTTTTTTTTTTTCTCTCTCCCCTCCTTTAAAGAGGGGGCGAGAGACAATAGTGATAAATAGGAGAGTCAATATAATAAGCAGGATATACATATGGGAATAGTGATATGAAAGTATTTAAATAAAGGATAATAGTAATAAATAGGGAATGTGTTTCTCCCCCCCCCCTTTTTCCATCCCCCCCCTTCTTCTCCCCACGGTCCCACCACGTAGTTGTATGCATAATTAAAAAGCGGCATGAAGAGGACGAGTGGGTGACAATTCTTGGTTAGCAGGCCCAAATTTCCCAGATTAGGGAACTTACTATAGATAGTAAGATAGACTTTATTTAAGTCAAGTAGAAATAGGGTAGATATAGTGCGTGAGGTGTGTGAGTGAGAGTATAACTTTTTTTGATATATGGAAAAACTTTCACAATTATTAACCTTTATTTACCAAATCACGATCAGATAAGGACGGGAATAAGGGCCCTAAATAATAGCATGGAAAAAGCAGAAGGTATAGTGATTATGGGTGGGGACTTTAACTTTATTATAGATACAAAAATTGATACAACTAATACACACGCTTATAGAAACAAGAGCCAGATAGAGGAATTTAGGGGGATAATGGAGAAACATCAGCTGTTAGATATTTGGAGGGCCCAAAATCAAACGGAAAAAAATGATTCATACTATTCTAATATACATGATTCCTATCATAGGATAGATTATTTTTTCATTAATCATTTAGGAATGTTAATGACTCCATCATCAGATATAGGAGGATTCTTATGGTCAGATCATGCCCCATTGTATTTTGAAATTAAGGTAATAGAACGAGAAAAAATAAAAAGGAACTGGAGACTAAATGATAACCTGTTAAAAGATAAAGAATGTATAGAGGACATATGTAAAACAATAAAGGAATTTATAGAGATCCACGAGAAGGATGAAACATCAATTCCCATACAATGGGAAACATTAAAATGCGTATTAAGGGGGACATTTATCAAACATGGCTCAAGATTAAAAAGAAGAAGGGAGCAAAAAAAATCCCAGCTGATAAAAGAAATAGAGGAATTGGATAAAAATCATAAACAGAATTTAAAACCAATAGAAAAAATAAAATTAAAAGAGAAGAGGCTGGAATTACAAACACTGCTCGATGAGGAAACCCTTAGGATTAGAGACCGTAGAAGGGCACAATGGCATCAATATGGGAACAAAACAGGGAAGACACTTGCTAAGGTACTAAAAGAACAACAGATCTCAACAACTACAATTGAACAATTAAAATATTAAAAGCAGACGGGGAATATACATATGACCCTAAAGAAATAACGGAAGAATTCTACACATATTATTCTAATTTATATAACATTAAAACATCAGGGGGGAATAAGATGGAAAGCGGGAATAGATAGAAAATTAAAGAATATGTCTATGAAACTGCTCTCCCTAGATTCCCTAAAGAAATATCTGAAAAATTGGAAATCGATATCTCTCTAGAAGAGATTCAGCAAGCGATTAAAGAATTAGTTCCAGGAAAAAGTCCAGAACGGATTCACTGCCAGATTTTTAAAGAATTTTCAGGACATAATTGCCCCTATATTAGAAAAAACATACAATTCGATATCTGATATACAAGGCTTTGTGCCACAAAGCACAGAAGCTCACATTACCCTGATTCCAAAACCAGAGAAGGACCATACGCTGTGCAAAAATGATCGGCCAATCTCATTAACCAACATAGATATCTGCTTGTATTCTAAAATCATTGCAAATAGAATAACACCAATCCTACCTAATTATATACAATTAGACCAAGCCGGATTTACAAAAGGGAGGGAGACTAAAGATAACATCATAAAGACCTGTACATTACTGGAGTATGCCAAAAGAACAGCTATTGAAACGTGCGTGCTGGCCGTAGATGCTGAAAAAGCATTCGATAGGATAGGGTGGTGCTTCTTGGAAGAAACATTGGAACAACTCGGTATGGGTCCGAAAATGTAACAGGATTGTTGCTTTGTATTCCAATCCAAAAGCAAAAGTGAGAGTGAACGGCATGTTATCAAAAGACATAAAGATATCAAACGGCACCCGTCAAGGATGTCCCCTTTCTCCCTTGTTGTTTGTACTTATAATGGAACATTTAATTATTTATTTATTTAATTACTGCAATTAGGAATAACAAATGTCAAAGGGTTAAGGGCGGGGAGAAAGAATACAAGGTAGCTGCATATGCAGATGATCTACTAATATATATAACTAACCCCATTATAACTATCCCAAATTCAATGAAAGAAATTAGAAGATTTGGGGAACTAAGTTATTTCAAAGTAAATTACGACAATCAGAGATACTGAATATATCAATTAACGAAAGAGTTAGCTTATTGATGCAAAAGGATTTTCCATTTAAATGGAAGCAAAATGCAATAAAATATCTAGGAATCTTTCTAACAAAAGATCTGAAACAATTACAAGGGATGAATTACGAGAAAGCAATTGGAAATGCTTTTAAATCATTACAGAAATACGATAAATTGGTATACTCTTGGACAGGAAGAGTTAATACCGTAAAAATGGATATACTACCAATGCTCTTGTATATTTTTCAAACGATACCATTGGAACCCCCAAAAAAACTAATGAAAGAGCTAAGAAAAGCTATAGTTGGATTTATATGGGTGCATAAAACTCCCCGGATAAAAAGAGAAAAACCTAATAAGAAAGAAAAGCAAAGGTGGGCTGGCGTTACCAGACTGCACAAAATATTTGCAAGCAGCATCACTGACTAGTATAATAGATTGGTATCATAACAAAGAAAATAAGCAATGGGTCAGTATGGAGGAGGAAATAATAGGGCCCCAACTAAAAACCCTTCCATGGATAGAACCCCACTTGAGACCTAAGAGAAAGGAGTTGACACTCTTTGTAAATGCAACACTAAAGGTATGGGATGGCATAGTGAAAAGTGGGAAGCTCTCCACGATGCTGGGACCAATGTCTAGACGGTTTTTCAATCCCGAATTCCCTCCAGCAATGGGATGTAAAAAATTCTTAAAATGGAATAGGGCAGAGGATATAAGATTGGTACAAATCCTGGAGAATGGGAAAATACCCGCATTGAAGGAAATGGGAATGGAAAATGAAAAAAAATGGTTGCAGTACCAACAACTTCAGACATTTATAGGACATAGAATAACCAGGATAAGCAGACCACTAACCAAGTTTGAAAAATTATTATTGGGAGAGCAGATTCCAATTAAGAAACTATCAAAAATATATGATGAATTAATCCTGGACAGTCCCCTTAAGGAGATATTAAGCGTAAGGAAATGGGAAGAGGTATTGGAGAGACCATTATTGGAAGAAGAATGGGAAAAGGTTTTTGAAATTATACATAGAACAACCATTGCAAATAAATATCAGGAGAGGAATTATAAAATTGTAATGAGATGGTATAGGAGCCCAGTTACTTTAAATGTAATCAATAAAGAAAATACAGATTTATGCTGGAGATGCAAAACAGAAAAAGGTACAAAGGAACATATATGGTACGGATGTCACCTGGTGAAAGGTTTCTGGAATAAAATATTTGACATTTATTATAAAGTATCAGGAGTAGAGCTGACTCCGAGCATAGAAATTTCATTATTGTCCCTGATACCAAAATCAATAAAGAAGATTAAAAAAGATATCATTCACCATATGACATCAGCGGCCAGAACAATAATAACAAGAGACTGGAAAAAAACAAAGAGTCCAGCAATAGCAGATTGGATATGTGAGATGAACGAGATCCAATATATGGAGGAACAGATAAGAGAGGAAGGTTATACTACAAACCAACTTCCTGAGCTTTGGCAAAGTTGGGATGAGCTCAGAGCATCGCATGAAATAATGGAATACGTATAAGGAACGAGGATAGAAGGAACTCTTTTTTTTTATCTTTTTCGTCTTAGTATGAGTGTGATACGTATGGAAGAGATAGGTATAGGGCGGGGTGGGTAAGGGGTTGTAGATTTTTAGGGGTTTAGGATGAGGAAACCTGGTGATGAATGATACAGACGGTTATAATTAAAATGAATAATCTTTTATGTAATATAAATATGAAGAACTTGATGTGAAACGTCTTGTTTAACTGGAAGTTATTTTTTATGAAGTTGTGATATTTATGATTGTTTATATGAAATGAAAATTTAATAAAGAGAGATTGAAACACAGATTGCAGATTGCACCATCTGATTGCTCGGTCATCCAATGCTCCGGGATTAAAATTACAGCTATGTGCCATTCTAACCCAGTTGTGATAGCTCAGAACAAACACCAGGCAGGCTGTATGTAAGTTCAACCAGGAATCTATCTTTATTGACAAAATACAGGCTTTTATACACTCAAAGTGGAGGTGCAGACCTCCTGCTCATATTACTCTAACAATACAGCTGTAACCTAATTAACCTAATTAACCTAATTAACATTAGCTAATTAACTAATCCCTTTAGACAGCCTAGATGACTCAGACATGACAGTTAGGCCAGATTGGCCGTCTTGTAGTTCAGAAAATCCAATCAACATTATCACAATCAACATAGACTCTTCTTCACACAATAGCAGAGTTAATTAACACAAATAACAATGGGGATCTAATGACTCTTAGATCCCATAGTAGACTTATTTACAATACACATTTTAGCAGACAATAGACAGACAGGTGTTGGAATTTACATCAGCATCTCCTAACAGTATCTGTCCCAGCATTATGAATCAGCCACTATTCCAATATGGCAAATCTAGGGTCCCCAGACATACAGCTCACAAAAAACACCGTTCCTGCAAATGCAAGGGCCCCCGATTGATCGGCAAGAGGCTAGCATACAGTCCCCTCCAAAAGTCTCTTTCCCGGCTAGGTCTGTCACAGTGTCCTCAAGAGATTTTACCTTCTGCACTCTTGGTGGGGTCAAGGAGGGTTGCCAACCAGTAATCATCCTTCTCCTTTATGCCACGTATTCTTGGGTCCTTTCGCAGGCTTTCAAGGATGAGGTTGCCCATGCACCTCAAATTTGCCGAGGCTTGGGAAGCAGACTCCTTGGGGTCACTCAGGATGACAGCATCTGGAACTTCCTCCTTCCAGCCATGTACTACTCCCAAGGGTCCTGGGGTTGGAAAGCCATCGCTTACAGATAGACGCATGTCTTCCTCTTCTTCAAATTCTATGAAAGTGTCAGAATCCTCCTCCTCCCCTCTCTTCTCCTGTGTGTTCTGTGACATAGGAATAATGGTGCCTGGATAAAGTGGGCCTTTAGAAGAAAGAAAGTCCTCCTCTTCTTCCTGCTGCTCTGCCTCCAGTGCCCTGTCCATAATGCCACGCAGAGTCTGCTCCAGCAAGAATACAACAGGGATTATGTCACTGATGCATGCACTATCACGGTTCACCATCCTTGTGGCCTCCTCAAATGGTGACAATACAGTGCATGCATCCTTAATGATCAGCCATTGGTGTGGGGAAAAAAAGCAGAGGTGGCCTGAGCCTGTTGTTGCGCCGTATTCACACAAGTACTCGTTGACAGCCCTCTGCTGCATGTATATCCCCTGCAGCATTGACAAAGTTGAGTTCCACCTGGTGGGCATGTCACAAATCAGGCAGTTTACGGGCAGGTGGATTTCCCCCTGAATTTCAGCCAACCAAGCACTGGCTGTGTATGACTGCCTGAAATGGGTACAGACTCTTCTGGCCAGCTTTAGCACATCTTGCAACCCTGGGTACATATTTAGGAAATGCTGCACCACCAAATTGAGGACATGTGCTAGGCATGGCACATGTGTCAACTTTCCCTGTCTAAGGGCGGACAGGAGGTTTGAACCATTATCGCACACCACCATTCCTGGCTCCAGCAGGCATGGTGTGAACCACCTCTTGGCTTGTCCCTGCAGAGCTGCAAGAATCTCCGCTCTGGTGTGGTTTCTGTCCCCTAAACACACCAGCTGAAGCACTACATGGCACCTTTTAGCCTGACCCTGGGAATAGCCCTTTGAACACATAGGGGGTACCTCATGTTCATAGGACAATTCTGCAGAGGAGGACATGGAGTAGGCGGAGGAGGAGGGGGTAGAGTTCACAGGTCTGGCATCATCACCACCAGCTGTATGGAGACGTGGGGGCACAAGAAGCTGCAGCACTGAGCCCTGTCCTGCATCCTTTTGAGTTGCAAGCAGCATTACCCAGTGTGCTGTGAACAAAATATTTTGTCGCTGCCCATGTTTGCTGGACCACGTGTCAGCAGTAAGGTGGATTTTAGTTAAAGTTAGTTAGCAGAAGTTGGAGAGCCAACAGCTTTGACAAGCTTGCATTTAGATGCTGGACATGTGGGTGTCAGGGACTGTATTTTTTTTTCTGCTGCAGCAGAGGGGGCAGAGAAATTTGCCGGCTACAGTCTACAGCTGGTGGTGTGCTGCTGGCAGATGTGCTGCTAGGACCTGGGACACCCTGTGCTATACCATCATCCCTGTCAGTGGAGACTGCTGAAAGGTAATGACTCGGTATCACAGGGGCAGACTGAAGTGAGTAAGGAGGGGGAGGAGGGACAGATTTGTGCCCCTTTTGTGTGGCTTTTAGGTGCTCTTGACAATGGGCTGAGTGGTTGGATGTTAAATGCCTTGTTAAGCATGTGGTACCCAAATGGCTGGTGTTTTTGCCATGTTTGATGTGCCTGAGACACAGTTTGCAGATAGCAACAGTGCAATCTGCTGCAGATGTGCTGAAAAAGGCCCAGATAGCTGAACTTTGGGGAGTGGGTAGAGAGATAACAGCTGCAGAATGTGATGGAATAGGGTGGCTGCTCTCTACTCTTTCTTAATGTCGGCCTCCTTGGGGTTGTGACCCCTCACCTTCAGTTTCCTCCTCAGCTCTATCTGGCACCCAAGTCACATTAGTTACCATCATCATCACCTCCATCTCCTCCATCATCATCATTACCACTGGAGACAACTTGGCAATATGCTGTGGCTGGGGGAACATGAATGCCAATTTGTCTACCAGTGTTCTCCCCTCTCTCTAGGCTCATGTTCCTGTCATCCTCAACCTCAGAACCAACATCTGAATCCAGTAATCACTGGGCATCATCAAGGGGCAAGTGGCTGAAGCTGTGGTCAAATAACTCAGCTGACTCATCCATGGCTAATGCTGGGGCTATGGAAAGGATAGATGTGGACAAGGAGGCAGGTTTATCCACTCTGACAGAGGATGAGGAGGATGAGGAAGGTTTAGTAAGTCAGTCCACCACCTCCTCTGCATGCTGTGGCTGGATAGCACAGACACACGCCACCAATACACTATAATATACTGCAATATAATGCAACAAACTTACAGTGACACACAGAACTATATCGCATTGAACTTGCAGCAATGCACACAGAAGTAAATGGCGTTAAACTTGCAGTAACACATACAGAAGTAAATGGCATTAAACTTGCAGTAACACAATCAAAACTATATGGCGTTAAACTGGCAGTAACGCACACAGAACTATATGGTGTTAAACTGGCAATAATGCACACAAAACTATATGGCATTAAACTGGCAGTAACACACACAAAACTATATGGAGTTAAACTGGCATTAAAGCACACAGAAGTAAATGATGTTAAACTGGCACTAACGCACACAAAACTCTATGGCGTTAAACTTGCAGTAACGCACACAGAAGTAAATGGCGTTAAACTGGCAGTAACACACACAGAACTATATGGTGGTAAACTGGCAGTAACACACACACACACACAAGTAAATGGTGTTAAATTTGCAGTAATGCACATAACTATATGGCATTAAACTGGCAGTAAAGCACACAGAACTATATGGCATGAAACTGGCAGTAATGCACAAAATTATATGGCGTTAAACTTGCAGTAACACACACAGAACTATATGGCGTTAAACTGGCAGTAATGCACACAGAACTATAAGGCGTTAAACTGGCAGTAACACACAAAACTATAGGCTGTTTAACGCCATTTACTTCTGTGTGCATTACTGTAAGTTTAACAATATATAGTTTTGTGCGTAACTGCCAGTTAAACACCATATAGTTCTGTGTGCATTACTGCCAGTTTAACGCAATATAGTTCAGTGTGCGTTACTGCCAGTTTAACGCCATTTACTTCTGTGTGCATTACTACAAGTTTAACTGGCAGTAACATACACAGAACTATATGGCGTTAAACTGGCAGTAATGCACACAAAACTATATGGCGTTAAACTGGCATAATGCACACAGAAGTAAATGGCGTTAAACTGGCATTAACACAATCAAATAGACAGAGTTCAGCCGTCACTACAATGATGCTATCTGAACTGTCCCTACTCTAGCTATAAACAAAATGTCAAGATTACTGACACAGTCTCACTACACTACAGTGAAACTATCTGAGCTGTCCCTACTCTAGCTGCACACTATGAAAAGCTGAATGATGGTCCTCCTCACTACACTCACACTATCCCTAGACTGACACTAAACTAATATTCTACACTGACAATTGAAGCAAAATGGCACAGTATAGCACACTAACTGTTAGTTATGCTAGGGGCACTGAACAGAGCCCTGTTCTATCTCTCTCCACACCGAAATCACACTGAAAATGGCTGCCATTGAATGAATACTTTTATACTGTGAGGAGGGAATGAGCCATGATTGGGTAAAGTCATGATGACAGTGCTCTGTGCCATGATTGGCTGAAGCAGTGAAAGATTCAGCCAATCAGGGCTTGCAATGCACTGTTCAGCGCCGCAATGCATTGTGGTCATTTTGGGGGCCAAACAAACGGTTTAACAACCCGTTTGTTCAGCTGTTTGCCAAATGTCCGAACAACAAAAGTTCGGCCTGAACTTATGCTAGGGGCCAAAGCATTCGCCCATCCCTAGTAACCAGCTTCCCTTCATCATTCTTTATGGGACCAATATGATCTGACCTCCCTTTCTTACTATTTATGTACTTAAAGAAGTTCTTGGGATTTGTTTTACTCTCCTCCGCTATGTGCCTTTTGTGTTCTATCTTAGCCATCCTGATTGCACCCTTACTTTTCTTGTTGCATACTTTGTAAGGTTGGAAGACTGATGATGATGCCTCAGCCTTGTATTTTTTGAAGGCCTTCTCCTTTGCTTTTACAGTGGGGACGGAAAGTATTAAGACCCCCTTAAATTTTTCGCTCTTTGTTATATTTCAGCCATTTGCTAAAATCATTTAAGTTCAATTTTTTTCCTCATTAATGTACACACAGCACCCCATATTGACAGAAAAACACAGAACTGTTGACATTTTTGCAGATTTATTAAAAAAGAAAAACTGAAATATCACATGGCCCTAAGTATTCAGACCCTTTGCTCAATATTTAGTAGAAGCACCCATTTGATCTAATACAGCCATGAGTCTTTTTGGGAAAGATGCAACAAGTTTTTCACACCTGGATTTGGGGATCCTCTGCCATTCCTCCTTGCAGATCCTCTCCAGTTCTGTCAGGTTGGATGGTAAACATTGGTGGACAGCCATTTTTAGGTCTCTCCAGAGATGCTCTATTGGGTTTAAGTCAGGGCTCTGGCTGGGCCATTCAAGAACAGTGACGGAGTTGTTGTGAAACCACTCCTTCATTATTTTAGCTGTGTGCTTAGGGTCATTACCTTGTTGGAGGGTAAACCTTTGGCCCAATCTGAAGTCCTGAGCACTCTGGAGAAGGTTTTCATCCAGGATATCCCTGTACTTGGCCGCATTCATCTTTCTCTCAATTGCAACCAGTCGTCCTGTAGCTGAAAAACACCCCCACACCATGCTTCACTGTTGGGACTGTATTGGACAGGTGATGAGCAGTGCCTGGTTTTCTCCACACATACCGCTTAGAATTAAGGTCAAAAAGTTCTATCTTGGTCTCATCAGACCAAAGAATCTTATTTCTCACCATCTTGGAGTCCTTCAGGTGTTTTTTTAGCAAACTCCATGCGAGCTTTCATGTGTCTTTCACTGAGGAGAGGCTTCCGTCGGGCCACTCTGCCATGAAGCCCCAACTGGTTGAGGGCTGCAGTGATGGTTGACTTTCTACAACTTTCTCCCATCTCCCAACTGCATCTCTGGAGTTCAGCCACAGTGATCTTTGGGTTCTTCTTTACCTCCCTCACCAAGGCTCTTCTTCCCCGATAGCTCAGTTTGGCCGGACGGTCAGCTCTAGGAAGGGTTATGGTCATCCCAAACGTCTTCCATTTAAGGATTATGGAGGCCACTGTGCTCTTAGGAACCTTAAGTGCAGCAGAATTTTTTTGTAACCTTGGCCAGATCTGTGCCTTGTCACAAGTCTGTCTCTGAGCTCTTCAGACAGTTCCTTTGACCTCATGATTCTCATTTGCTTTGACATGCACTGTGAGCTGTAAGGTCTTATATAGACAGGTGTGTGGCTTTCCTAATCAAGTCCAATCAGTATAATCAAACACAGCTGGAATTAAATGAAGGTGTAGAACCATCTCAAGGATGATCAGAAGAAATGGACAGCACCTGAGTTAAATATATGAGTGTCACAGCAAAGGGTCTGAATACTTAGGACCATGTGATATTTCAGTTTTTCTTTTTTAATAAATCTGCAAAAATGTCAACAATTCTGTGTTTTTCTGTCAATATGGGGTGCTGTGTGTACATTATTGAGGAAAAAAAATGAACTTAAATGATTTTAGCAAATAGCTGCAATATAACAAAGAGTAAAAAATTTAAGGGGGTCTGAATACTTTCTGTCCCCACTGTATATGCATTCTTACGTTGGAGTTAAGCCACCCAGGACTTTTATTAGCTCTTTTAAATGTATTTTCCATTGGGATGCACTGGCTAATGCCCTTATTTAATATGCTCTTAAAGCATACCAATTTTTCCTCCGTGCTCTTTGTTCCTAAGATTTTATCCCATTTAGTATCTTCTAGCAAGGATCATAGTTTAGGGAAGTTGGCTCTTTTGAAATTCAGTGTCTTTGTATACCCCTTATGTTTCCTATTTGTGTGATTTATACTGAAACAAATTGACCTGTGATCACTGTTTCCTAAATTGCTCCGTATTTCCACATCCGTGAACAGGTCTGTATGATTGGAAATCAGTAGGTCTAGTAATGCTTTGTTTCTAGTTAGTGCATTTACCATCTGACCCATGAAGGTGTCCTGCAAGACATTTAGGAACTGGCGAGTCTAGATAATTAAAATCCCCCATTATAATGACACTTCCCATCCTTGCCGTTAATCCGGATTGTGATAGGAGGTCCGCCTCTGCCTCCTCCCTCTGGTTAGGGGGCCTATAGCATACTCCTAGTATTACTTTCCCCTTAGTTTCCTCCCTTTGTTTTCTTCCAATAAAAGATTTTATCGAGCAAATAAAAGCAGCATTTGAAGCAAGTACAATGTTAACAAAACATGTCAACTTTAGCAAAATTGTAAAAAATTAAATTTCAAACTATGTGGAAATTGTAGTCCAGAATCAGTAAAGATAAAACACAAAGTCATATCGCATAGATATAAAAAAAGAAAAATTGCAATTTTTGAAATGTACTGAAGTCCACTGCCCTCAACACACAGGTTTCATCAATGTCACTCAACGGGGCATACTTATTTAGATGTTGCAGCCCAGTACCGGCCTCCCTGTCACTTTCCCCTCTACCTTTCCTGACTGTCACCCATCTATTCTCCACCTGCCTCTGTGCTGGCCCCTGCTGGGTATGATCCCAACTCTCCTTTAGTATAGAGAGTCTTCTCAGTGTTGACAGTTGCTTCCCTAGATTCAGAACCTGGGCTTGCACAGCAGTATTCGCCCCCCTCGATTGGAGGATCAAGGAACGCATACATGATGCAAGATGTACACTGAGTGGCATCTCCACATCTGCCGGCATTGATGGGGATTGGGGGTTTTACCCTGTCCAAATTAACTAACAACTAGCTTCCTGACACTAATACTCAATAATACACAGGTACTCAACAATACAATACACATGCACTCACAGCACATGTGCACGTACAGTCCATGTGTACTCAGTCCACATGCACTCACAGCACCCGTGTACTCACAGTCCGCGTGCACTCACAGCACTCATGTACTCACAGTCCACAAGCACTCACAGCCCACGTGCACTCACAGTCCATGTGCACTCACAGCACACTGGTACTCACAATACTCTCAATACACAGGTACTCAGGCACTCACAATACCCAGGTACTCACAATACACAGGTACTCACAATACACACGCAATACTCAGGTACTTACAATACACACACACACAATACTCAGGTACTCATAATACACTGTCAGTCAGATTTTGTTGTTTGTGTCTCTGTCACTCTGCACAGCCTCCCCATGTAATCTGACACTAGCAGTCAGTAACATTCAGTCCTGCCGCTTCTCTAATCAGTCTCACACACTCTCTCCTCCGGTCTGCACTTCACTTACCCGCTGCCTCTCCCTGTCAGTCTTCCACCTCCCTGTCCTGCTGGATGTCCCATCGCCTCCTCTGTCCATGTCTGTGGGGTGATACTGTCCCTAGTACTCCCGCTCCACCACCACAATGTCCCGCTCTGCCGTCGCTGTAGGTCCCCGGGTCACCCGCTGCTGCTCTCAGTCGTTGGGGTTTTCGGTCCGGTCGGAAGGGGTCCAGTCCAGTGTAAACATTGCAACCACGTCTCCAGCATCCCAGACATGTGTAACCCATTGCAACCACATCTCCTGCAGCACAGACACTTGCAGTCCATGTAACCACATCTCCAGCAGCACAAACATATTGCTGCATGTACCTAAGTGCAAGCACGCATACAAGCATAACTTCTTGCAATCCTTGCAAGCACAGTGCAGTGGCACACAAACAGCCACACATCATTTAGTGGCACTCAGTTAGCCAATTATCTCCAGTGGCATGCGAGCCACTCATCTGTTCCATCCTGCACCAGGTTGGACGCTATCTCCCCAGATAGAAAAAAAACATAGGGATCGCATCTTCACCAGGGCCAGTTGCTGACACGCTTGGGACAGTTCGTTTCAGGTAAAAGGAAAATATATATGTTACACTTATGTCACCCTCACTACAGGGTTTCCAGTCGACCAAGTTCGATCCTTAACAGGACCTTGTTTCTAGGGCGTCATTCAGGTTGTAGTTCATGGGTTCCTCTGTCACAATATCCTGCAGCACCCTTTCACTATACGTTTACTTCACATGCACAATTTAACATGCTCATTGGGCGTTAGTTACTGTCACACGTGTCTCTGCGTTACACTCTGTTTTTGAAGGGCGATCCTTCACCTACACAGACAAGGTCACTAATACGTCGAGTTTTCTGACAGTGCAAATGTTAGCAGGTTGAGCATACGTCACCGACTACAGACCACAACATTCCTACTTAGGCCGTACCAGACTTAAGCCGCTTGCCCCATTAAGCCCTGGGGTTCTGGTCTACAGGTTTGTGCTCAGCACAGACAGTTACCTGAACATCAGTTACCTGGCCAGTCACCTCCTGGCTCACCTCGGTTGCCACGCACTTTTGAGATTTCAAAATTTTCACTCTACAGTTTTCTTCACAATAGAACCCAGTTGGCTCCTCCCCGTGCCTGTCATTTCTTGCCCTGTACTTCTCCTTTTCCTTCTTATCTGAGTTTCTATATCTTGCTCCACTCACTATCCTACTGCTATGCCTCTTCTTAACACATGCACACCCCTTGTTTGGTCCTATAGCCAGAGCCATGTTGCAGTCCTGCAGTAATGACTTCACACCCTCTCCTCTGTCACCCTAAACGGGCTCAGAGAGTGGCAGTGTGCAGTCCCTCAGGGGATGGACCATCCCCAAACTCATAGCAAAGCTGAGTCGCAAGTGAATTCCCTACCCCACTATGGCTAGGAAGGCAGAGCTCTTCAGGCTCCTCTTCCTGCCACCAGCCACTGCAGGGCCCAGCACCCAACAGGCATCACCGCAGTCCATCTCTAGGGCCATTTCCCAGCTGCACTCCCTGGTCTCCTCCTTATCCGCAGCAGCTTTCTGATGTCTAGACCAGGGTGACAGCTCTGGAGGTGTGCCCACCCATGACCCTCCCTGACCTGGTTGTAGTCCTGGTGCTAGCATCTCCTCCTGCAGGTACACCAGGGACTACACCTACTATCCTTCCTGCTCACCTTGTCCCAGCATGCCATAGGACACTTGTCACTTGAAGCAGTTAAACAGGCCTTGACTAAGCCAGATAGATGTCCATTGGTTGGGGTTCTCCCTCTCCACACACCCCACCCCTTCACTGGCTGTATTCCTGGTGCACGGTTTCACAGCAGGTTTCCACACCAGCTTCATCAATCTACCCCACTCCATTCACAAATGCAAAAACCTCCTGCCAGCTGCTATCAATTAACGGGTCATAAGCTCGCTGCTACAGGCTGTACTAGACAGAGGTTTCATCATTGGCCTCTTCCCACAGTCACCTTTTCAGACCTGGAGAGTCAGTCCTATTAGGCTTGTCAAAGGCAAGTTCTCCAATAAACTCCACTTAGTGTATGATTTGTCTGCAGTTCATTCCTCCCACACCCCAAGTCTGAATTCCCTGATTCCTTTGAGGAATTCTCCCTCAAATGCACATCAGTCGACTTAGCCATCCAGGCCATCATTAAAATTGGTCCCAGCGCCTGGCTGTCCAAAGCAAACATCTGAGATACGTTCAAGCTTCTGCCTATCAAGTCATCTGTCTGGCGGTGGCACGGCATTAAATGGAGGTATTCTTATTACTTTTCCACCAAGTTGACATTCAGGTCCAAGAGCAGCCTATGGTTGTTTGATGTTTTTACCTAGTCCCTTACATGGATCCTATTACACCAGGCCCTCTGTCAGACGTTCATCCATTACCTTGATGATTTTCTGCTCATTGAACAGCCAGGCACACTGGGTAGTCCTAGACAGGTTAAGAGTGGTGTTTAACAACCTCAACGTGTCCATAGCCGAACATAAAGTGGAAGGCCAGGTACACTCTATCACCTTCCTAGGCATCACTCTGGACACACGTGCCATGTAGGCCAGCCTGCCTCCCAACAAGCCCGTATCAGGACGGTCATCCATAACTTACCCTTTCACAAGGGTGTACTAAAAGGCAGCTGCAATCCTTGTGCTCAATTTTGCCATGATGATAATTCCTCAGGGGCGGTCTTTTATTTCACCGCTCTTGATTTTCTCACTCTAGTGCAAGACCCAGATCACGTTCTCAAACTCAACCCAGCTGCGATAGCAGACTTAGCTATGTGGGACGAGTTCCTCACAAACTGTAACGGCATATCGATATTCATCCCGTCAGCATCAGCTCTGTTACCTCAGGTAGTCATGGATGCTGAAGCCTCCACGGGCTTTGCAGCAATTTTTTGGCAGCCACTGGTTCACCGAACCTTGGCCCCAGAAAGCCTCTGAAACCCTGGTTTCACTCAGTCTTCATCACTGTTAGAGCTGTATCCCATTGTGGCAGCTGCCCAGGTCTGGGGCCACACCTGGACAGAACAAATGGTGGTCTTTGCTACAGACAATCAGGCCACGGCCGACATCATCAATAAGGGCAGGTCCCAATCGCTCCCCATGATGTCCTTCCTGCACAGGCTGGTGCAGTCGTCACTCCATCACCAGTTTAAGGTTCACTGCAAGCATGTTCCAGGCAAATGCAATATCGCAGCAGATGCGCTGTCTCATTTCAATTTAATTTCATTTTCCAACAGGAACCTGGAGCCAACCCAGACTGCTCCTGTCCCACCTTGGTCACTGCTAACAATGCACTGAAGCCAAACCTTGCCAACGCAGCCTAGCTCATCAACCACTCCTTGGCCTGCAACACACTGAAGGCCTATTGCACTGCTTAGAACACCTACTGCAGGTTTTAGCCTCTCGCACTGGAGTAGTGACAGGTGACATTAGACACGTCCTAGCCTTCACATTGTATTGCCACACGCAGCCGGCTCTTTCTCACATTACCTTCAGGCTATACCTAGCTGGCATCCAGCATTTTTGTCCCTACAGGACTCTGGAAGTCATCGGTGTTTACGGCCCATTCAGTCAGATCCCTCCTACATCCAGAAGCACCAGCCCATAGCCAACGGAAATGCAAGTGCCATCTTTAGGGACATGTCTAAAATCCTCACACTTTCCCGTTTTGGGTGTTTGCCCAGTCTAGTCATCCAAGCGGCCATCTACTTGGCCTTCAATTGTTTTTTTTTGGGCTAGCGAATTCACCTTTAACGGCACCAGCATCCAGATACTGTTCAGACGTCACCTAATTCACTTTCAAAACCATTACATCCTTCATCTTGCAGTCTCCAAAAATGCAAAAAACTGGTCCTGGAGTTGACATCAGCCTCTTTAAGACTAATAACGCCTGGTGCCCAGTAACGGTATTCGACCGACTACTGTCCCATCCACCCAGCCAATCAGACTGTAGCCCATTGTTGTCTCTTCCGACCTACCCCCTGAGTGGCGGCCAGTTCATCAGGCATGTCGGGATCCTTCTAGTCAACTTGGGCCTTGACCCCAGTTGGTTCTCCAGACATTCCTGCCGGATTGGAGCAACCTCAGCGCCATCCCAGCATGGAATACTAGACCATGTTTTCAAGAAATTAGGCAGACGGAAGTCCACTTGCTTTGCCACATACATCCCAAATCCTCAGGTTGAAATGGCACAGGCCTTCACCAAGCTTGCAATATAATGACAGAACCAATAAAGAGATACTCCCCTATCTGAGTATTTTTGCCCCCTTTTCTTGGCATACCGACCAGACGACCAAGGCACACTTCAGGTCACTTTATGTTGTAAATTTTGTCCCATGTTTATGTGATCCATATCTGTCTCGGTCATAGGGCCATGACCATTAGGGATGAGCCGAACACCCCCCTGTTCGGTTCACACCAGAACATGCGAACAGGCAAAAATTTTGTTCGAACACGCGAACACCATTAAAGTCTATGGGACAAGAACATGAATAATCAAAAGTGCTAATTTTAAAGGCTTATATGCAAGTTATTGTCATAAAAAGTGTTTGGGGACCTGGGTCCTGCCCCAGCGGACATGGATCAATGCAAAAAAAGTTTTAAAATCGGACGTTTTTTCAGGAGCAGTGATTTTAATAATGCTTAAAGTGAAACAATAAAAGTGTAATATTCCTTTAAATTTCGTACCTGGGGGGTGTCTATAGTATGCCTGTAAAGGGGCTCATGTTTCCCGTGTTTAGAACAGTCTGACAGCAAAATGACATTTCAAAGGAAAAAAAGTCATTTAAAACTACTCGCGGCTATTAATGAATTGATAAAAATGGCATGGGAATTCCCCACAGGGGAACCCCAAACCAAAATTAAAAAAAAAAAAAAAATGACGTGGGGGGTCCCACTAAATTCTATACCAGGCCCTTCAAGGTCTGGTATGGATATTAAGGGGAACCCGTGCAAAATTAAAAAAAAAATGCGTGGGGCCCCCCTCAAAATCTATACCAGACCCTTCAGGTCTGGTATGGATTTTAAGGGGAACCCCGCGCCAAAATTTTTAAAAAAAATGGCGTGGGGTCCCCCAAAAATCCATACCAGACCCTTATCCGAGCACGCAGCCTGGCAGGACGCAGGAAAAGAGGGGGGGATGAGAGAGCGCCCCCTCTCCTTAACCATATCAGTGTCAGGCTAGAGCATATAACAGGTAACAGTTCAGGTGTTCTGATTATGCAAAGAGTTCAAAGAACAAGAACACATACCATGAGCAGGTCTGAGCAGAGCAGGTCAGCTGGGACTTGTAGTTCACCGCTGTATGTAGGTAGATGTTTGCTGGACCTTGTAGTTCACCGCTGCAGATGAGGATTGATAGTGTCTGGTGTTTGTAGTTCACCGCTGCAGGTGGAGGATAGATGTCTGGTGCTTGTAGTTCACCACTGCAGATGAAGGTACTAGTGGTATCAGGCAAAAACGTAGTCTAGGCAAGCTGGGTCATACACAGGAAGATCAGAGTCCAAACGGTACCGAATCAGAAGCAAGCAAACAGGGTCCAACGAGCCGGGTCATACACGAAATACACAGAGCAGATATCAACTGGATCAAACACAAGGTAAACTCTAACACGAGCAATGATTGAATGCTGATGCAAGTTATTTAAAGGTGAGCTGGCCAATCATTGTTGTTTCCCAGGTAAAGGCTGTGTCAGGTGAGTTGTGCTGGGTCCTAAAGGGATCCTAGTACTGACAGTACCTCCCCTTTCTCGAGGGGTTGCTCCTGCACCCCCAGGCTTACTTGGATAATGAAGATGAAACTTCTTCTTAAGTCGGTCAGCATGAAGATCACGAGCTGGGACCCAAGATCGATCCTCTGGGCCGAAACCTTTCCAATGAACGAGATATTGTAAGGAATTGCGCACTCGTCTGGAATCAAGAATAAATGCCACTTCATATTCCTGACTGTCCAACACATCCACAGGTTCTGGTTCATTTACTTGGAGGCTGGAATGAACAGGTTTCAACAATGAAACATGAAAGACATTTGGAATGCGCATGGATGGGGGGAGTTTTAATCTATAGGATACAGGATTAACAATCTCCGAAATTTCATAGGGCCCGATGAATTTTGGGCCAAGTTTTTTAGATGGAACATGCAGGGACAGATTCCTGGATGATAGCCACACTTTGTCACCAACTTTATATCCTGGTGCCTTTGAGCGCCTCTTGTCCGCCATTTTCTTAAAAGCCAGCACAGAGCGAGAAATAGCATGATTAACATCGGACCAGATTTTGGAGAAATTTTCTATTGTGGTGTTGGCATCTGGCACATCAGAGGGTGGAAGATCAAAGGAGCACACACGAGGATGCAACCCGTAAACACAGAAGAAAGGAGAGGTCCCTGTAGATGTGCTGGCACAGTTATTAAAGGCAAACTCTGCCCATGGCAGAACGTTGACCCACTCCACCTCATCATTGGCCATCAGACAACGTACCATCTTCTCTAGAGTCTGATTAGTCCTTTCTGTTTGGCCGTTTGTCTCAGGATGATATGCTGAAGAATATGATAACTTAATCCCCAGCTGAGAGCAAAGGGCCTTCCAAAACTGGGCTATAAACTGAGAGCCACGGTCTGAGACAATGTTGATTGGTGCCCCATGGAGCCTGAAAACATGTTTAATGAATAAAGATGCCAGTTCTTTAGCAGATGGAAGTTTCAGAAGCGGAACAAAGTGGGCCATTTTACTGAACCTGTCTACCACCACCAAGATCGTGGAACATCCCTGGGACGGAGGCAAGTCAGTGATAAAGTCCATAGATAAATGGGTCCAGGGACAGGTAGGTATTGGTAGAGGACGTAGGAGACCAGGCGGCTTAGAGGTACTACTCTTGCTTCTGGCACAAACTTCACAGGCCTGGACGAAGGCTAACACATCCTGCCTAATCGATGGCCACCAGAGGTTGCGAGAGATAATCTCAAAAGTTTGTCTAAACCCCGGATGTGCTGCAGGTTTTGATGCATGTACCTGCTGCAATACCTGCAAACGAAGAGCCAGGGGCACAAAAAGCATACCGAAGGGAGTGGAGGGAGGGGCTTCAGCCTGTGCAGGTAACAAGGCCTCAGAGATGTCAGTCTGGGTGAAAGCCAAAATCCTATCCTCAGAGATAATGGGTTGTGGAGGAAGAGGAGGAGGAGACTCTGAAAGAAAGCTGCGAGACAAGGCGTCAGCCTTAATGTTTCTTGGTCCTGGTAAATATGAAATTGTGAAGTCAAATCTGGAGAAGAACAATGACCACCTGGCTTGACGTGAGTTCAGTCTTTTAGCAGAACGGATGTATTCAAGGTTTTTGTGGTCAGTCAGAACTATGAATGGATAGCGAGCTCCCTCCAGCCAATGTCTCCATTCCTCCAAAGCGAGCTTTATGGCTAGAAGTTCTCTGTTGCCTATATCATAATTGCGCTCTGCTGGGGAATATTTCCGAGACAAGAAGGCACAGGGGTGGATGGCGGCATTTACAGGATCCTTTTGTGACAAAAGCGCCCCCACCCCTACTTCAGATGCATCTACCTCCACAATAAAAGGTAGCTCAGGAACAGGATGGCATAGGATTGGTGCAGAGGTAAAGGCTTTCTTTACCTGAGTGAAGGCTGCCTGGGCTTCAGTAGTCCATTTAAAGGTAGTCGGAGTCTTCCTGGTGAGAGAGGTGATGGGATGTGCAATGGTGGCAAAGTTCTTAATGAATTTTCGATAGAAATTTGCAAAGCTCAGGAAGCGCTGAACTGCCTTCAGGTCTGAAGGTGGTGCCCAGTCTAAAATGGCTTGAATCTTGGCTGGATCCATGGTGAGGCCTGTGTCAGAAATTAGGTAGCCTAGGAAAGGTACTTGTTTAACATGGAATGAACATTTCTCAGGCTTTACAAAAAGGGAGTGAGTCTTTAATCGGGCCAATACTGAGCAGACATGTTTCTGATGTGTTTTAAGATTGGGAGAATATATCAAAATGTCGTCTAAATATACAAGAATGAAGCGACCCAACATGTCACGGAAAATGTCATTCATAAAGTTCTGAAAGACAGCTGGTGCATTTCTGAGACCGAAAGGCATGACAAGACATTCATAATGACCATCCTTGGTGTTAAAGGCTGTCTTCCACTCGTCGCCTGCACGTATGCGCACCAGATTATAGGCTCCCCTTAAGTCCAGTTTGGAGAAGATTTTGGCTCCCTGGATTTGAGAGAACAATTCTGTGATGAGAGGAAGAGGATACCGATTGGGAACAGTTATTTTATTTAGACCTCTGTAATCAACACAAAGTCTCAGTCCCCCATCCTTCTTTGGGACAAAGAAGCATCCTGCTCCTGCGGGAGAAGTGGAGGGACGGATAAAACCCTTAGCTAGGTTTTCCTGGATGTATTCTTGCGAGGCAAGATTCTCTGGCTCAGACAGTGGAAAGACTCTCCCTCGAGGAGGTGTAGTGTCAGGCAAGAGGTCAATGGGACAATCATAACTGCGATGAGGTGGTAAAGTGTCAGCAATCCCTTTAGAAAACACATCCCAAAAGTCCTTATAACAAAGTGGAATCTGTTCCATTCCCACTTGACAGGTAGCCAGTCGAACAGGGTGCTGGATGCAGTTCTTTTTACACTGATTGGACCAAGCCAGAATATTTCCTGTTCGCCAGTCAATTACAGGATTGTGCTTCTGAAGCCAAGGAAGGCCTAGGATCAAAGGAGTGGATGGAGAGTCAATGACAAGACATGAAGTCTTCTCCCAATGCAAAGCCCCCAATTGTAACTGGAAAGGCTTGGTGGCTTGGAGCACTAGATCTTGTGAGAGAGGACGATTATCCACGGAAATCAGGCGGACTGGGCAATCTAGAGCATGAGTTTCCAAGGACAAAGAGGTAATCAGAGTCTTATCAATAAAATTCTCAGCGGCTGTAGAATCTACCAAGGCCAGCAGTTCATGAGCCCCTGTCCCAAAGTGAATGACAGCGGGTAAAAGAATACGATTGTCCCCCTGGGGAGATGAGAGCAGACCTAAGGTAACCTCCCCGCAATTACCTAGATCCTGGAGTTTCCCGGACGTGTAGGGCACGAACGGAGCATATGACCCTTGAGGCCACAATACAAGCAGAGTCCCATGTTATGCCGGCGCGTGTGTTCCTGGGCAGATAACCGGGTGGAGCCTAACTGCATGGGTTCTTCCTCAGATTTGGCACTGGAGGTGGAATAGTCAGGCGGCAAGGGAGGTATATAGTTTGCCACAGCTGTAGTTTGTTCTCGTCTCCTCTCTCGCTGGCGGCGGTCAATTCTAATGGCTAGACTCATAGCCTCCTCCAGTGAGGCTGGGTAGGAGAAGTTGACCAGAGCATCCTTAATTGCATCTGAAAGGCCCATTCTAAACTGGCTGCGGAGTGCTGCATCATTCCAGCCAGATTCCGGGGCCCACCTGCGAAACTCTGAGCAATACATTTCAGCTGTGGTAGTTCCTTGCTTTAAGTTACGCAGGGTTGATTCTGCAGTAGCAGCACGATCTGGATCATCATAAAGCAACCCTAGGGCTTCAAAGAAGGCATCTACTGTTAGCAAGGCTGGATGGTTTGGTTCCAGGTTAAAGGCCCAAGCCTGGGGGTCACCCTGTAGTAGAGAGATAATGATTTGAACCCTCTGAGTTTCAGGGCCAGACGAGGATGGCCTTAACTTGAAATATAATTTGCAGCTGTTTTTAAAGTTGCAAAACCCTTTACGGTCACCAGAAAACCGGTCAGGCAAAGGAATTTTTGGTTCAGATGGAGTTTTTGTAGCAGTGCTAATAGAAGGAGATTGCACCTTGGTGAGCTCTGTGGCCATTTCCTGAACTTGATGGGATAAGCGGCAAAGTTCCTGTGCAAACAACTGAGCCTGCTCAGGATCCATGATAGGTTTCCTTTATTATGTATGGCTCGTGTTAATGTCAGGCTAGAGCATATAACAGGTAACAGTTCAGGTGTTCTGATTATGCAAAGAGTTCAAAGAACAAGAGCACATACCATGAGCAGGTCTGAGCAGAGCAGGTCAGCTGGGACTTGTAGTTCACCGCTGTATGTAGGTAGATGTTTGCTGGACCTTATAGTTCACCGCTGCAGATGAGGATTGATGGTGTCTGGTGTTTGTAGTTCACCGCTGCAGGTGGAGGATAGATGTCTGGTGCTTGTAGTTCACCGCTGCAGATGAAGGTACTAGTGGTATCAGGCAAAAACATAGTCTAGGCAAGCTGGGTCATACACAGGAAGATCAGAGTCCAAACGGTACCGAATCAGAAGCAAGCAAACAGGGTCAAACGAGCCGGGTCATACATGAAATACACAGAGCAGATATCAACTGGATCAAACACAAGGTAAACTCTAACACGAGCAATGATTGAATGCTGATGCAAGTTATTTAAAGGTGAGCTGGCCAATCATTGTTGTTTCCCAGGTAAAGGCTGTGTCAGGTGAGTTGTGCTGGGTCCTAAAGGGATCCTAGTACTGACAATCAGGCCACATGCCCTCAACATTGGGAGGGTGCTTTGGGGTAGCCCCCAAAACACCTTGTCCCCATGTTGATGGGGACAAGGGCCTCATCCCCACAACCCTTGCCCGGTGGTTGTGGGGGTCTGCGGGTGGGGGCTTATCGGAATCTGGAAGCCCCCTTTAACAAGGGGACCCCCATATCCCGGCCCTCCCCCCTGTGTGAAATGGTAAGGGAGTACAAAAGTACCCCTACCATCTCACAAAAAAACTGTCAAAAATGTTAAAAATGACAAGAGACAGTTTTTGACAATTCCTTTATTTAAATGCTTCTTCTTCCTTCTATCTTCTTTCTTCTATCTTCTATCTTCTATCTTCCTTCAGTTTCTTCCTCCATCTTCTTCTGGTTCTTCCTCCGGTGTTCTCGTCCGGCATCTTCCTCCGTGGCGCCGGCGTCTTCTTCCCTTCGTCTTCTGGGCCGCTCTGCATCCAGCATGATGGGAGGCTCCCGCTGTGTGACGCTTCTCCTCTTCTGATTGTTCTTAGATAACAGAGGGCGGGGCCACCCGGTGACCCCCGTCCCCCTCTGACGCACGGGGACTTCCCTGTGGCATTCCCCGTGATGTCAGAGGGGGGAGAAAAAAGAAGATAGAAGAAAGAAGATAGAAGAAAGAAGAAGCATTTAAATAAAGGAATTTTCTCTTGTCATTTTTAACATTTTTTACACTTTTTTGGTAAAATGGTAGGGGTACCCCTTACCATTTCACACAGGGGGGAGGGCCAGGATCTGGGGGTCCCCCTGTTAAAGGGGGCTTCCAGATTCTGATAAGACCCCCACCCGCAGACCCCCACAACCACCGGGTTGTAGGGATGAGGCCCTTGTCCCCATCAAATGTCATTTTGCTGTCAGACTGTTCTAAACACGGGAAACATGCGCCCATTTACAGGTATACTATAGACACTCCCCAGGTACAAAATTTAAAGGGATATTACACTTTTATTGTTACACTTTAAGCATTATTAAAATCACTGCTCCCGAAAAAAAAGGCCGTTTTTAAAATTTTCTTTTGCATTGATCCATGTCCCCTGGGACAGGACCCAGGTCCCTAAACACTTTTTATGACAATAACTTGCATATAAGCCTTTAAAATTAGCACTTTTGATTTCTCCCACAGACTTTTAAAGGGTGTTCCGCGGCTTTCGAATTTGCCACGAACACACCAAATTGTTCGCTGTTCAGCGAACTGGCGAACAGCCGATGTTCGAGACGAACATGAGTTTGACGCGAACTCGAAGCTCATCCCTAACAACCATAAATAAGAAGGCCAGTATGGTGGCCTGAATTTATGGGAGGAGCCCGGGGGGGTATTTAAGCAGCCTGCTTGCTCAAGCACCTTGTCGGTTCCAGTGCGCGATACCCTCTCTCCCTTTCTCTTTTTCAGGGCACTTCTCAGCACATCCTCCTCCATAATCGCCCATTACTTATCTTGGGTATGCCCCCTTTTCTGGGCATACCGACCAGACACTTCAGGTCTATTTATGATGTAAGTCTTGTCATGTGTTTATGTGATCCATATCCATCTCAGTCATAGGGCCACAACCATAAATGTTTTTTACATTTTCTTACAAATAAATATCTGAAAAGTGTGGCGTGCGTTTGTATTCAGCCCCTTTTACTCTAAAATCACTAACTAAAATCTAGTTGAACCGACTGCCTTTAGAAGTTGCCTAATTAGTAAATAGAGTCCACCTGTGTGTATTTAATCTCAGTATAAATACAGCTGTTCTGTGAAGCCCTCAGAGGTTTTTTAGAGAACCTTAGTGAACAAACAGCATTAAGAAGGCCAAGGAACACACCAGACCAGTCACGGATAAAGTTGTGGTGAAGTTTAAAGCAGGGTTAGGTTATAAAAAAAATATCCCTTTGAACATCTCACGGAGCACTGTTCAAACCATCATCTGAAATTGGAAAGAGTATGGAACAACTGCAAACCTACCAACACATGGCCATCCACCTAAACTGACAGGCCGGGCAAGGAGAGCATTATTTAGCAACAAAGAGGCAAGATGAGACCAAAATTAAACTTTGTGGCCTAAAAGCAAAACACTATGTGTGGTGGAAAACTAACACTGCACATCACCTTGAACACACCATCGCCAACGTGAAACATGGTGGTGGCAGCATCATGTTGTGGGGATGCTTCTTCAATAGGGGCAGGGAAACTGGTCAGAGTTGATGAAAAGATGGATGGAGCCAAATACAGAGCACCCTTAGAAGAAACCTGTTAGAGTCTGCAAAAGATTTGAGATTGGGGCAGAGGTTCACCTTCCAGCAGGACAATGACCCTTAACATACAATGGGGACGGAAAGTATTCAGACCCCCTTAAATTTTGCACTCTGTTATATTGCAGCCATTTGCTAAAATCATTTAAGTTCATTTTTTTCCTCATTAATGTACACACAGCACCCCATATTGACAGAAAAACACAGAATTGTTGACATTTTTGCAGATTTATTAAAAAAGAAAAACTGAAATATCACATGGTCCTAAGTATTCAGACCCTTTGCTGTGACACTCATATATTTAACTCAGGCGCTGTCCATTTCTTCTGATCATCCTTGAGATGGTTCTACACCTTCATTTGAGTCCAGCTATGTTTGATTATATTGATTGGACTTGATTAGGAAAGCCACACACCTGTCTATATAAAACCTTACAGCTCACAGTGCATGTCAGAGCAAATGAGAATCATGAGGTCAAAGGAACTGCCTGAAGAGCTCAGAGACAGAATTGTGGCAAGGTACAGATCTGGCCAAGGTTACAAAAAAATTATGCTGCAATTAAGGTCCCTAAGAGCACAGTGGCCTCCATAATCCTTAAATGGAAGATAGGTGTATGGGGTAAATCCGCGCAATGAATTGAATGTTTTAGTTATGGATATGGCTGCTGCCTCTACACATACAATACCACCTAAGTGGAAAGTATTAAAAAATGGTAAAAAAGCAGGAGTAGTATGGCGCTGCCCTTATGGAGACAAATTTTTTTTTTTTTTTTCTTTCTTTGTAGTGAATGTATTGCCTAGTATCCTTATAGAATTGCTTCTAAAACCTGTATATGTTCAAAAATTGAATAAAACTGACTGGTGGTGAATATTTCTATTCAAAATGAAAATACAACAACTGGTGCTCCAATTGTTCAACAAAGGTGCATTGTGCCCTTTAAGTTAAGTAATAAAGTAGTTGTGGATATAGATGTAATATCATCTAGGTGGAAAGTGTTAAAAAAAAAAAAAAAAAAGGAAAACAGGAATAGTATGGCGCTGCCCTTATGGAGACAAAAAAAAAAAAAACACCTCTCTTTAAAATGACTTTATAATTCCTAAAGTGTGTGTGCCAAAAATGAATAAATATGTGACTGGTGCCAAGTCCTTACTGTTAAAGGTACAATTGCAACATAAGGTGCTTCAATTATTCAACAAAAGTGCATAGTGCAGCATCACTAAAGTGACCAGTGTTAAATCATACAAATCCATACAACATTGTGCAAAATATCCATCATAAATAGTGACTCTTGTGCTGTGACCAGTATTGGTTGGATAGGAAAAGTTCCGTTTATGAAAAAAACAAGTTCTTTTTGGAGTATTTTGTAGTGTTCAATCTTTGAGGGTCAAATATCTGTAGGAAAGCTTCTTATCCAGGTGCTGGTTTCTTTAATTAGTGCCTTGTCTGCATGCTCTGACAATGCTTGCACTCACTGGATTCTCCTTTCCCCTGCAGGGGTATGCGCGGTCACAGTGTCTGCCACTGTGCAGCAATCAAGGATATCCCCCAAACTTTACTTGCGTATTGTGGTGTAGTAATTACATGTAAAGGAAAGAAGGTATGCCCATCGCGTAAAACCATAGGAGGACTTTTATTAAAACTTAATAGACAAATGTACTCACATTTCAAATGAACAAATCAAGCATGCCAAAAGTTAGCGAATTCCCTTTGTTATGCCGCGTACACACGGTCGGACTTTTCGTCTACAAAAGTCCAACGGACGCCGACGGACTAAAGCTGGCTGGTAATCCGATCGTGTGTGGGCTTCTCCGGACTTTCAGCAGACTTTTTCAGCCTCAAATCCGACGGACTTTAGATTTGAAACATGCTTCAAATCTTTACGTCGTAACTACGACGGACCCCGAAATCCGCTCGTCTGTGTGCTAGTCCGACGGACAAAAACCCATGCTAGGGCAGCTATTGGCTACTGGCTATGAACTTCCTTATTTTAGTCCGGTGTACGTCATCACGTACGAATCCGTCGGACTTTTGTGTGGTCGTGTGTAGGCAAGTCCGTTCGTTAGAAAGTCTGCTGCAAGTCCGCCGAAAGTCCGCGGGAAGTCTGTCGGACAGGCTGTCGGACTTTTGTAGACGAAAAGTCCGACCGTGTGTACGCGGCATTAGAGTTGCTGCAAGACGTTCGTAACCCGCCCCTATTTATGATGGATATTTTGCACAATGTTGTATGGATTTGTATGATTTAACACTGGTCACTTTAGTGATGCTGCACTATGCACTTTTGTTGAATAATTGAAGCACCTTATGTTGCAATTGTACCTTTAACAGTAAGGACTTGGCACCAGTCACATATTTATTCATTTTTGGCACACACACTTTAGGAATTATAAAGTCATTTTAAAGAGAGGTGTTTTTTTTTTTTTTGTCTCCATAAGGGCAGCGCCATACTATTCCTGTTTTCCTTTTTTTTTTTTTTTTTTTTTTTTTTTTTAACACTTTCCACCTAGATGATATTACATCTATATCCACAACTACTTTATTACTTAACTTAAAGGGCACAATGCACCTTTTTTTGAACAATTGGAGCACCAGTTGTTGTATTTTCATTTTGAATAGAAATATTCACCACCAGTCAGTTTTATTCAATTTTTGAACATATACAGGTTTTAGAAGCAATTCTATAAGGATACTAGGCAATACATTCACTACAAAGAAAGAAAAAAAAAAAAAAAAAGCGGCCATACTACTCCTGCTTTTTTACCATTTCTTAAATGGAAGATGTTTGGGACGACCAGAACCCTTCCTAGAGCTGGCAATCCGGCCAAACTAAGCTATCGGGGGAGAAGAGCCTTGGTGAGAGAGGTAAAGAAGAACCCAAAGATCACTGTGGCTGAGATCCAAAGATGCAGTCGGGAGATGGGAGAAAGTTGTAGAAGGTCAACCATCACTGCAGCCCCCCACCAGTCAAGGCTTTATGGCAGAGTGGCCCGACAGAAGCCTCTCCTCAGTGAAAGACACATGAAAGCCCGCATGGAGTTTGCTAAAAAAACACCTGAAGGACTCCAAGATGGTGAGAAATAAGATTCTTTGGTCTGATGAGACCAAGATAGAACTAAATGGCTGCAATATAATAAAGAGTGAAAAATGTAAGGGGGTCTGAATACTTTTCGTCCCCACAGTACAGCCAGAGCTACAATTGAATGGTTTAGATCAAAGCATATTCATGTGTTAGAATGACCCAGTCCAAAAGTCCAGACCTATATCCAATTGAGAACCTGTGGCAAAGCTGATAGCAAAGCTGATAGAGACATCCCCAACAAGACTTACAGCTGTAATTGCAACGAAAGGCATTTCTACAAAGTATTGACTCGGGGGCTGAATGCAAATGCACGCCACACTTTTCAGATATTTATTTGTAAACAATTTTGAAAACCATTTATCATTTTCCTTCCACTTCACAATTATGTGCCACTTTGTATTGGTTTATCACATAAAAACCCTATAAAATACATTTACATTTTTGGTAGTAACATGACAAATGTGGAAAATTTCAAGGGGTATGAATACTTTTTCAAGGCACTGTAGCATCAAATATTTTTTTTTCATGTTAAAGAGGAACTTCATTCTCTCAATCAACAGCAACAACTATTTTGAATGCTTATGCTGATAGCATTCGAAATTAGATAGGAATTTATACATATTTACTTTTTTACATTTCTTTAGTTACTTCCTGGTTTCTATTCCTGGGTTAATGATGTCATACATCCCAGGAGCCTTCAGGAGGGGAGGAAGGGTTTTCTCAGCTAAGCACACCCTCCTGTCTGCATGTCTGTGCTAAGGGCAGATGGATTCCAGGAAGTAAATGCTACTTGTATCCCTGCACCTAGGTGCCTCCAGTAACTGTTATCCCTCACTCCTGTGTTTCCAGCACTCCAGTGCTGCACAAGATACTCACCCCTGTGTTCCTGTGATTCTAGCATTTCACTGCTTCCATTGATCTCTGAACACTCCAGTGACCCACTCAGAGGCGTATCCAGTGAAAATGGCGCCTATGGCAAGCACTGAAACTGCGCCCCTGTCAAAAAACAAAACAAAAACAAAAAAAAACAGCTAACAAAACTAAAAGTCAAGCTCTTTAATCCTTCTATTAACAAATTATGGATTAGTACTACATAAACTGCCCAATGGATCAAAATAAACCACAGAAAATTACCGCGCTAAAGTAAAAAGTATGCTACTAATAATTAATAGGATATTGCAAGCTGCAGTCCTAAAGTGAGGCGTGCACACATGTATACAAAGGAAAATCAAAAAAAAAGACTGCGCTAAAAATAAAACCTATATTTAACAACATATATAATTATGTGAATATTAGAAAATTCAATCAATCAGGTAATCAAACCAAATAAAATAAATAAAGACAATAAATGAAAATAAATTATTAATGCAGTGAACCACATATAACATAAAATAGCAATATTGAAACCAAATGTGTCAAATGACAAAATTATCCAAAGGTATAATGGAAATGTTCAAAGGGAATGAATCCTTGGAGCCAAAGCAGATAGAATAGGTGATCCTATGGTAAAACACTCAGCACCCAGTGAGAAATCCTCCACCTTAATAGATGTACGCTTACCGAAGGTAAGCTAGATAACAGCTTATCAATGGATATCCACACGGGGGACACAACTCCTTGGATCTCCTCACAAGAAAGGGGTAGGCAGGAACTTTCTTATAGCGAACCACAAACAGCATGCCAGGGGAACCCAGAAGAATAAAAAATTTCCTCCATAGTGTGAATCCGTAGGATTATTTATTAAAATATGGATAAATACACTTACATAAAATCTTGGTTAAAAATCAAAGGAACAGCCGGCCGGCTTGCATACACCCGTTCAACGAGATTAGGATAGAAACGATGACGTCAGCGCGTCGACCTTCCGACGTACGTTTCGTCCTATTGGACGTCGTCATGGGAACGGGCGACGCACTGACTCATCGCTACTTATAGAGACAAAACGAAACCATGCCTCGCTGTGAAGCTCGGATGGCGTCATCACAACATCCTGTTAAGAGAGGATGTGTATGTCTAGTATTTATGGGATAGGCTAACGCTTCACCCGTCTGCCAATCACAACCTCCCGATAACAGGGAGGGATTTATATTATTATAAAACATTAGAGGACACAAATGGAAACTCACACGTGCCATCTAGTGGAAAAAATTGGGTTAGCACTCAAGGCTACATACTATAATGTGGGATAATAGATCCTAAAACTGAAGCTAAAAAAACAGCAATTGCTTATATTAGAAAAATAATAGTCTGTTAGCTAAATGTTGGAAGGAAATTGACATACTGACGCCACCAGAGAATCAAAGTAAGTTCACAAAATTTGATAGACATCAAAGAAATACAATATGTAATGCAACCTGAGATAAGAGCCATCCAATAGCTGTGTTAGATATATCACCCCTCTCAACCCAACACAATAAATTAGATGGAATAGTGATAGAATATTGAGATTTAGAACATACCGTGTAATAATTTATGAGTTGTCTAAAAAAGCGTTTAAATCTACATCAACATTAAGCCCGAAGGGAGTATAACACTTCAATCTGTGTATCCAGGTCATCTCAAGCCTGGAGATCCCTCGTATAACAGACCCCCCCCTCCAATGTGGGGTGTATCTATCTATACCCAGAAAGATGGTCTACCTGGGGTCTCGGTCATGTACTTCTAAGTAGTGTCTGGAGACTGGGCGTTTGGGGAAACCTGTTAAGATATTAGTGATGTGCTCGTCAAGCCTTACAGATAAGGGGCGCTTGGTTCTTCCTACGTATTGTAGGCCGCAGGGGCATTGGAGAAGATACACCACCTGCTCTGTGGAACATGTAATGAATGATCTGATCTCGAATTCCATCAGAGTACTGGTGGAAGTAAACTTATGTGTTCTTCTATGTGCACATCCACTGAGAGAACACACCCTACACCTCCTGCACTGATAAAAACCAATCATGTATTCAAAAAATCCCTTCTTGGTAAGAGGAGGGTCCAGAACATTCGGGGCCACCCTGCTTCTAAGCGAGGGGGCACCTTTATAAATCAACTGTGGTTTGGCCGGAAGAATAGGACCAAGCACATGGTCATTCTTAAGGACATGCCAATGCTTTTTTATTAGCTTAGCTACATTTTTATGTTGCAACGAATAGGTGGTGATAAAAGGAATTGTGGGTATCCTCCCAATGGATCAGTTTGCCCCTGGTCATTAAACATTCTACATTCAGTGAAAGTTCATGTACTGCAAAGTTTGCACTGCATGAACTTTCACTGAATGTAGAATATTTAAGGAGCTTGTTGCACAAATCACTTTATTAAACTTTATGATATCTATTTATTTAATCCATATTGAGCACTATTTGATTGTGTGTATATGCCAAGCAGAAGCAGCCAATCAAATATGGTGCTCAATATGGATTAAATTAATATGCATAGCCATAAATATCAGAAATAAAAGTGTAATAAAGTGATTTGTGTAACAGCAGGTACTACTTTTAAATAGACTGCGAATGTGACTACAGCAGATGACCAGACTGCGAATGTGACTACAGCTGATGATCAGACTGCGAATGTGACTACAGCTGATGACCAGACTGCGAATACAGGAGATGACCAGACTGCGAATGCGACATACTACAGGAGATGACCAGTCTGCGAATGCGACATACTACAGGAGATGACCAGAATGCGAATGCGACATACTACAGGAGATGACCAGAATGCGAATGCGACTACAGCAGATGACCAGACTGCGAATGCGACATACTACAGGAGATGACCAGAGACTGCAAATGCGACATACTACAGGAGATGACCAGACTGCGAATGCGACATACTACAGGAGATGACCAGAATGCAAATGCGACTACAGCAGATGACCAGACTGCGAATGCGACTACAGAAGATGACCAGACTGTAAATGCGACTACAGCAGATGACCAGACTGCGAATGCGACATACTACAGGAGATGCCCAGACTGCGAATGCGACATACTACAGGAGATGACCAGAGCCTGCGAATGCGACTACAGCAGATGACCAGACTGCGAATGCGACATACTACAGGAGATGACCAGACTGCGAATGCGACTACAGGAGATGACCAGACTGCGAATGCGACTACAGGAGATGACCAGAATGCGACTACAGCAGATGACCAGACTGCGAATGCGACTACAGCAGATGACCAGATTGCGAATGTGACATACTACAGCAGATGACCAGACTGCGAATGCGACATACTACAGGAGATGACCAGACTGCGAATGCGACTACAAGAGATGACCAGACTGCCAATGTGACTACAGGAGATGACCAGACTGCGAATGCGACTACAAGAGATGACCAGACTGCGAATGTGACTACAGGAGATGACCAGAATGCGAATGCGACTACAGCAGATGACCAGACTGCGAATGTGACTACAGCAGATGACCAGATTGCGAATGTGACATACTACAGCAGATGACCAGACTGCAAATGCAACTACAGCAGATGGCCAGACTGCGAATGCGACTACAGCAGATGACCAGATTGCGAATGTGACATACTACAGCAGATGACCAGACTGTGAATGCGACTACAAGAGATGACCAGACTGCGAATGTGACTACAGGAGATGACCAGAATGCGACTACAGCAGATGACCAGACTGTGAATGCGACATACTACAGGAGATGACCAGACTGCGAATGCGACTACAAGAGATGACCAGACTGCGAATGTGACTACAGGAGATGACCAAACTGCGAATGCGACTACAAGAGATGACCAGACTGCGAATGTGACTACAGGAGATGACCAGAATGCGAATGAGACAACAGCAGATGACCAGACTGCGAATGCGACTACAGCAGATGACCAGACTGCAAATGCGACTACAGCAGATGACCAGATTGCGAATGTGACATACTACAGCAGATGACCAGACTGCGAATGTGACATACTACAGCAGATGACCAGACTGCGAATGCGACTACAGCAGATGACCAGACTGCGAATGCGACATACTACAGGAGATGACCAGACTGCGAATGCGACTACAAAAGATGACCAGACTGCGAATGTGACTACAGGAGATGACCAGACTGCGAATGCGACTACAGCAGATGACCAGACTGCGAATGCGACATACTACAGGAGATGACCAGACTGCGAATGTGACTACAGGAGATGACTAGACTGCGAATGCGACTACAAGAGATGACCAGAATGCGAATGCGACTACAGCAGATGACCAGACTGTGAATGCGACTACAGCAGATGACCAGATTGCGAATGTGACATACTACAGCAGATGACCAGACTGCGAATGTGACATACTACAGCAGATGACCAGACTGCGAATGCGACTACAGCAGATGACCAGACTGCGAATGCGACATACTACAGCAGATGACTAAGTAGCCAGTTTTAAAATTTAAGCTTTCAGCAATGCACAGCTATACAGGGGGATAAAGAACATTGTCAGGGAGGGTTTAGTAACACTGAGTATATAGGTAGAAAGACCTACCTGACCAGCCGGGCTCACCTCTCAGAGGTCCGGAGGCGGAGCTTTCCTCGGTAGGGGCGGGGCTTGCGGTGGTAGGGGTGGGGCTTGCGGTGGTAGGGGCGGGGCTTACGGCGGTAGGGGGCAGGAATATTCGTGGTCCAGGAGAGGCAATGTCAGTGCTCCGAGCACATACAGTGTACATGGGGCGGGGCAGGGCAGGGTCAGAGCGTCGGTGGAGCTCCCTGCCCCGCCCCTCCCTGCTGACAGAGCCTCCCTCAGCCTAAACCGAGCCCGACAGCCATCTGATAGAACACCAGTGCCGCGATCCTGCAGGCTGGCCGTGGCGCCGGGGGCTATATTAGTCTGGGAGGACAGGTGGGGGTTATTTTTTAATGCAGAGGGCGGCTTTTTGCCGCCCCTTCCCCCCATGGCGCCCATGGCACTTGCCATGGCTGCCATACCTTAGATACGCCGCTGCACCCACTGTCTCCAGTTACCATTATACTCTGTGCCCTTTCGGTCCCTCTATGTCTTCAAGACCAGTATTCCGAAGTTCCAGTGTCCCCAAGTTCGTGTGCTTCTGCCTCCCTTATTATCAACCTTGGGTCTGTATCTAACCACGCTTATTCCCTGACCATTGGCATATCCCTATTTATGAGATCACTTATCGATTTGATATTTTGGTTCTTTTCTTGGTAAGCTGCTTGAGGTCCCTGGTCAGCTGCCAGGGAAACATCCTACAGCAAAATCCATCACCCCTTGTTGGGTGCTCTGGTAAATATTAGGTAGCTCCTAAGACACTATGGGGTTGATTTACTAAAGAAAAATCGACTGTGCACTTTGCTCCAGAGCTTAGTAAATGAGGTAAAGCTTCACTTTGCAAAGAATACCCAATCACGTGCAAGGAAAATTTAAAAAAATAGCATTTTTGCTAGCACGTGATTGGATGATGGAAGTCTGCAGAGTTTCTGCTCATTTACTAAGCTCTAGAGCAACTGCAAAGTGCACAGTCTGTTTGCCTTTAGTAAATCAACCCCCTTTGCCTCAAACCACTTCAGGGCTCATACTTCCAATAATCATGCAAGTGATCCAGAAGGTCCACAACCTTACTAGCTCGAACAGTACTTCTTATCCCTGCATACTGTATGGCACAATTTTGACATATATACATT
This sequence comes from Aquarana catesbeiana, assembly GCF_042186555.1. Lineage (NCBI taxonomy): Eukaryota > Metazoa > Chordata > Amphibia > Anura > Ranidae > Aquarana > Aquarana catesbeiana. The sequence continues at coordinate 491,812,399 of NC_133325.1, forward strand.
GTATATTGTGTACTCCTAACCCCTACACTCTCTGCACTGTATACTCCTGTCCAATGCACCCTGTGTATTATGTACTCTTGCCACCTGCATTATGTGCATTACATACTCATGACCCTTGCACTTTGTGTTACATACTCATGACCCCTGCCTGCCTTATGTATTCATGACTTCTGCAGTTTTGCATTACACACTTCTGATCCCTGCACTCTATGCATGACACATCCCTGCCCCCTGCACTATTGGCATGACACACCCCTTAACCACACATTGTTACATTTGTAATCTGTGCATTACCACCCCTGCATTATGTGCATTTGATATTCATGTTCCCTACATCTGTGTTTTGCATAATACTGAGTGCAGCATTACATACTCCTCTGCACATTTTGAATTACACACCCCTAACCCCTGAACTCTGGGTGTAACAGACACCTGCACTATCATGTAAATAACATACTGGACACTTTGGTCAGAGATATGTAAAGGATTGCTGGCAGAGAAGCAGTCCCTGACTATTTTAATAAAGTTCTTCTTTAATTAGGGTAAATTCAAACAAGCTGTTATCTTTCTGTCTACTTTCAATGTGCACAGAAAACATATGAAATGGAAATGTTTTATTTTATAAAAAAAAGTATGTGTTATACTCACTTGTAACACAGCAATTAAAGTACACTTTTTTTTTCTTGGTACAGCGACTGTGGAATATGTGTACCATGCATACAGAACCTAGGCTTAGTTTTAAAAAAAAATGCCATGTTTACCCCCACCCTTCCCACCCCCACTGTTGTCAAATTTGTACACACCCACTGTTTTCTGTGGCATGTGCAGCATTATTACTGTCCTTGGGGTGCCCAGAGGTGCCCCAGGTCTTTTGCAATTTTTTCTGTTCAGTCCATTGGTTTGAATGAAAACAACTACTAATGTGTACATACCAGGCTTTAGTTAATATAGGTGGCAGTTAGTGGCAGTGTAAATATCAGTTAGCGTCTTTTAGTGGCAGCATAATTGTCAATTAATGTCAGCATAAGTGGCAGTTAGTGCCAGTGTAAGTGGCAGTTTGTGTCAGTCAGTTAGTGTGATGCTGCATACACACGAGCGGACTTTTCGAGCGGACTTTTCGACCGGCCTGGTCCGACAGTCTATCTGACGGACTTTCCCAACGAACGGACTTGCCTACACGCAATCACACCAAAGGCCGACGGATTCGTACGTGATGATGTATGACCGGACTGAAATAAGGAAGTTGATAGCCAGTAGCCAATAGCTGCCCTAGCGTCGGTTTTTGTCCATTGGACTAGCATACAGGTGAGCGGACTTTTCGACCAGACTCGAGTCCGTCGGAAAGATTTGATACATGTTCCAAATCTAAAGTCCGTCAGATTTTCGACCGAAAAAGTCCACTGCAGGTCCGATGAAGCCCACACATGGTCGAATTGTCTGCTCGTGTGTACGCGGCATTAGTGTGATTCAAAGCAGAGTTCCACCCTAAAGTGGAGCTTCTGCTCATCGGATTCCTCCCCCCTCCGGTGCCTCAATTGGTACCATTCAGGGGGGAGGGGGGTGCAGATACCTGTATAATACAGATATCTCTACCCACTTCTGGGCATAGCTAGCCGCAGCTAGCCGCAAATGCCCGCCCCCCCATTGTGTTCTGGGAAACATACAGTTCCCACAACACAACGGGGACCAGTGTAGACACGCAGCGCGACTCACGCATGCACAGTAGGGAACCGGGCAGTGAAGCCGCAATGCTTCACTTCCTGATTCCCTGACCGAGGATGGCAGCGGGGGCAGCCGAGAGACGAGCGATCCATCGGCTTCGGCTGCCGACATCGCTGGACCATGGGACAGGTAAGTGTCCATTTATTAAAAGTCAGCAGCTGCAGTATTTGTAGCTGCTGGCTTTTAATATTTTTGTTTAAGGTGGAGCTCCGCTTTAAGTAAGAAAAAAAGATGTTATGTTTAGTGTCAGTGCAATTGTTAATGTCAACGTGCATAACTAAGGCAAAAAAAACAAATCAATGTACTATTGTTTCTTGAGGCCCTATTACAGGCACAAAGAATGATTCACACACATATGTGTTTGACTGTGTGATCGTCAAGAGTAGGAGAATTTATTTTGTTGTTTTTTTGGTGGTGGCACATGGTAATGGTATATAAAAAAAAACTAAATTGAAAAGATGATATTTTACTAAGGAGATATCCATGAACATTTCCCACAAAATGAAAGCTCAATCTGTCCTAAAAACAAGGTATAATCCATGTTTATACACTAGGTAGCTGCAATGGTATGTACAGGTATACTAACACATGTCGAAATTGATCTTAAGTACTCAGGTTTGTTTTGACCCTGATCATGAAGGGGTTAAATTCAATTCTTTCATCCCCAACATTTTTTCCATAGGTTCTATTAACATTCCTACTATATATATGGTAAATTAAATAAGTGTATGTGGTACAAAGACCATCGACTTACAAGTTATGTATTATGTATTTTGTGTAGGTACAAAAGACTGGACAAAATTAATTCTCATGCTATTTTCTGTGATTAGGGCTTGCAGAGACTTCAGTGCTGAGAAAATCTACTTAACCAACTGGGGAAAAAGCAGAAAACCCAATTTGCAAAGGTTAATAAAAATGTTATAATTTTTTGAATCAAATAACTCGCACATTTATTACTGTGCAGGCATCTTCACAAAAGTAGAGAAAAACTTAATCTGCTGCACACAACAGCTGCAGAGCCTACTCCATGTGGCCGAGATTGATGCCTCTGAGGAATTGCTTTCATTAGTTGGCTAATTTAAAATAAGGTTTACTGTAGCTGATTTTGATTTAAAGCAACATGCATTTGTTGTGCATCGAGCTTTACTGTTGCTTGCCTCTGGTGAATTATATTGAGTTTTGAGAAAAGGATTGTGCTTTTAGAATTCAAATATTTTTTTTCCCAACAGTTCAAGCTTATGTTAATTGATAATTTAAAAGGACCACATTGGAACGACAACAAATCTCTTGTAGTAACAATTTTTATGCCTAACATTTTTAATGCGCTTGATTCTTTCCTAATTATATCATATTAATATCTGTAACAATAGTTGTTTTCTCTGTATACTTTTTATATACAGACAGTTACCTTATAGCACTATTATGTTCTATATACTATGAATTTACTTAAAAGTAAACCAGCTTCAATGCAGATTTGGCATTTCTGGTATTTGTCATAAGGGCTGGTCTGTGTGACAGTGTTATTATTATTATTATAATACAGGATTTTTATACCCCCAACAGTTTATGCAGCGCTTTACAACTTGAGCGTAGACAGTGCAAATACAATACACTTTAATACAGTAGGAGGTAATAACTGTGGGGGATGTGTTGATGGAGAAAATAAATGTACAGTTGTTAGGTGGGGGCCAGATAGGCTTTTATGAGGATCGTTTGAAAGTAGACAAAGTAGGAGAAAGTTGGACAGATTGGGGTAGAGCATTCCAGAGGATGGGTGAGGCTCTGGAGAAGTCGAGCATGGGATGAGGTGAAAAGGGAGTCTGAGACCAGGAGGTCTTCGAAGGAGTGAAGAGAATTATTTGGTTGGTATTTTTAAACTAGGTTAGTGTTGTAGCTGGAGGCCAGGTTGTGGATGGCTTTGTAAGTTTTTGTTAGTATCTTGAATTTAATTTGTTGGTTGAGTGGCAGCCAATGTAGGGATTGGCAGAGGGGTATAGCAGATGCTGAGTGGTTTGTAAGGTGGATTAGCCTGGCAGCAGCATTCATGATGACTGAAAGGGGGGATTGCCTATTTAGAGGTAAGCCAGTGAGGAGGGAGTTGCAGTAGTCGAGGCGAGAGATGACCAGGGAGTGGATTAGAAGCTTTGTGATGACATTGGTTAGGAAGGGGCGTATCTTGGAGATGTTGCGGAGCTTAAGGCGGCAAAACTTGGATAGCGATTGAATGTGGGGCCAAAAGGTTAGTTCGAAGTCCACGATTAAACCTAATACCTTGGCGTGGGGCTCAAGTTGATAGTTGAGCCATTGATTTTGACTGAGAAATCAGGGGAAGTGGCATGTGGGGGAGGAAATATCATGAGCTCGGTTTTGGGTGGGTTGAGTTTGAGGAAGTAATCTGACATCCAGGCTGATATGTCTGTTAGTAAGTTGGTGACGCGTGAGGAGACAGATGGAGAGAGCTGGGGGGTAGAGAGATAGATTTGGGTGTCCTCAGCATAGGAATGATATTGAAAGCCATGGTAGCCAATCAACTGACCTAGGGAAGTGGTGTAGATTGAGAAAAGGAGGAGGTCCAAGAACAGAACCTTGGGGGACCCCGACGGAGAAAGGAAGAGGAGAGGAGAAAGTAGAGTTGTAAGTGACACTGATGGAGCGGTGGGGTTGGTAGGATGAGAACCAGCGAAGAGTACAGTCACAGAGACCAAAGGAGTAAAGTTTTTTGAGGAAGAAGGGGTGGTCCACTGTGTTAAAGGTAGCAGAGAGGTCCAGGAGAAGTAGTACTGAATAGTAAATGAAAGAGGGAGGGGTGCTGCGCTAACCAGAAAAGAGGGGCTGCTATAGGTCTCTGTATGTGATCAATTATTATGTGCTAATAGCCTATAACACATAAAATAACATAGTAAAATAAAATCCAATCAAATCCAATAAAATCGCATAGTGAAACACAATGGTGAAATAAAATCGCAGTGTAGGTTACTAAAAACCTTGTGATATGTAAAAATGTTGTGGTAATCCAAAGAAATAGTGTAAACGTCTACATATGAATAATAAAACGTACATATATCTATAAACCATACGATTCATATAAAGCAAAATAAACTTCTAATCAATAGTGCAGAAACATATAATATATCAGGTGACCCGAATAACACTATTCAGACAGATATGAAATAAATATAAAAATAAAAAAAATATAGAATATAGATAATAAAATAAATACTGCAGTGATCAGTGGCCAAAATGGTGACCCAATAATAGTGATTAAAATACAGTGCTAATCTACAAAAGTAATAAATGACATGCCAGTAAATCCAGCAATTGCAGTGCAAAATGTCTTATAAAGGTGCTCAAAAAAGCAGCAGTGGGGTGTTTGGGATGCAATTCACTCTGTGTCCTCTTCGTGCAACATACACTAGTGTGGGTAATGGCCCCTTACCTAGCGGTGCTAGGTCAACCGCAAAAGGAGTAGCTAAAGCGCAGGGTCCTGAGCCTCAATCGCGTCACTATGTCCACGCTTGCGGGCGTTGGGAAATCCTTATGGCAGCTGGGTATGAATAGCTAATATCCTAGCTGGGGTCCTGGACCAGTGCAGGTCCTAGCTCATCCTCCACATCTCAGATGTATATAAAAAGCGGATATACAGGACAAAAATACTAGATGGTGAAGTATGTTTTGAACAGGGTGGTCGCTTTATTCAAAATCTTAAGTAAAATGTACTCACATTGAGCAGTATACAGTTCAAAGCCTATCTCCTACGAGCAGCGAGCTCGTAATGCTTCCAGCAGTATGAAAAAGCCTATTTCGTCCCTACGCGTGACGTCACCGATCACGTGACTTCTTCACTTCTTCAGCTCGCTGCTCGTAGGAGATAGCGCAGGAATATCTCTCATTTTCATAGTACTGAATAGTGTCTGTTGGTTTAAGCCGTTAGTAGGTAATTTGTGAGTTTAAGGAGAGCAGTTTCCATGGAGTGTTGAGGGCTAAATCTGGACTGAAGGGGGTCAAGAAGTTTGTTCATGGTCAGATGGTCGCTCAGTTGGTTGTAGACCTGTCTTTCAAGCAGTTTGGAGGAGAAGGGGAGTAAGGAGATGGGGCCTAGTTTGTTAAGATTGGTGGAGTACAGTGAGGTCTTTTTAAGGATAGGGGTGACTAGCACATGTTTTAGAGAGTTTGGGAAGATGCCACAAAAGGGGGATGTGACAGACCTAGCCAGGAGAGAGACTTTTGGAGGGGACTGTATGCTAGCCTCTTGCCGATCGATTCGGGGCCCTTGCATTTGGGGAAACGGTGCTCTTTGTGAGCTGTATGCCTGGGGACTCTTGAGGTGGTATTACTGCGGATTCGGGTCCTGGTCCCCCAGGACACACAGACTCTGGGGACCCTGGATTTGCCATATTGGAATAGTGGCTGATTCATAATGCTGGGACAGATACGGTTAGGAGATGCTGATGTAAATTCCAACACCTGTCTGTCTATTGTCTGCTAAAATGTGTATTGTAAATAAGTCTACTATGGGATCTAAGAGTCATTAGATCCCCATTGTTATTTGTGTTAATTAACTCTGCTATTGTGTGAAGAAGAGTCTATGTTGATTGTGATAATGTTGATTGGATTTTCTGAACTACAAGATGGCCAGTCTGGCCTAAAGGTCATGTCTGAGTCATCTAGGCTGTCTAAAGGGATTAGTTAATTAGCTCATGTTAATTAGGTTAATTAGGTTACAGCTGTATTGTTAGAGTAATATGAGCAGGAGGTCTGCACCTCCACTCTGAGTGTATAAAAGCCTGTATTTTGTCAATAAAGATAGATTCCTGTTTGAACTTACATACAGCCTGCCTGGTGTTTGTTCTGAGCTATCACAACTGGACTAGAACGGCACAGAGCTGAAGTTCTAATCCCGGAGCATTGGAAGACCGAACCATCAGACGTTGCAATCTGATTCTATAGCTGCAGAGGAGTGTCGGGAGAGTGGAACCGAGCGAGCAAGGGGCTCGTTACATTGGTTGGCAGCCGTGGGATTTGCTCTCCAGTTACTGGGACACTCCAAACCAGCCTGCAGGAGAGCCACGCTGAAAGACTTACTTGAGAGCCGTGGAGGGAATGGTGGGATCGTGCTTCCTTGCCGTGAACACATCCATCACCTGTATCCAAGGTAGCAGGATAGCAGGAGAGGAGAAATACCAGCCACCATGGATGAATAATTCAGAAGGAGGTTGCGAGAGGAGATACAGCACAGAGGACCAGTATCAGAGCAGGTCCTGCTAGGATGGTTTGATTCTGTCCGCTGTGAGCTCTGGAAGGAAGCGCTAGCCCGTGAGCAGCGACACCAGGGAAAAGTTCTCCCCTCCGTCCATGTGAGGTACTGGTCGCAGTATGAAGTGCGAATGCTGTTTTTTGGGGGAACAGCCGAACCAGGAGTGGACAGCCGAGTTAAGCAGGCTGATCCGGGCAGAAATGCAGTTGGACGAGAGCTACAGAGCCCTCCAGTGGTATGTAGCCCAAGTCTGCCCATGGACAGCGGATGACAGCCCCACGGAAGGCTTTGACTAGGATGGCCTGGGATTGTTATACTGGAGGCTGTCCAGGGACCCTGACTTTGGAAGTGATCGGGAGTGGCGTTTGAAGGAAATAATGGAGCACAGAGAGCGGAGACTGAATGTCTCAGAAGTGCACTGGGCACTGGAAGATTTGGAGTTTCTGGCCGTTCAGGAATGGGAGTTTGAGATTGGAACCGAGCGAGCAAGGGGCTCGTTACAGGGGAGAGGCTGAAAATGTGAGTTAGAATTGAGTCAGAGGGTGAACGTAGCATTTGCGAGGGAGCAGGATCCAGGGGGCAGGTGGTTAGATGGGTGTTAGATAAAAGTTTAGCAACCTTGTTAATACCGTGTTTCCCCAAAAATAAGACCAGGTCTTATATTAATTTTGTCTACAAAAAACACACTAGGGCTTATTTTTAGGGGATGTCTTATTTATTTATATATGGTATGTACAATAACGATCTTAAAGTAGCTGTAACCCTAAAAAAAAATCCTGTTCCTTTAAAGCACAGTGCTTGTGCGACGTCATTTACCCCTATGGTATGTTCTTAAAATCCTGGAATACAACAATAAAATATATTTTTTTTTATTTCTGTGTCCCCTGTCCCTCCCCCTGTCAGGTCAGAAGTCAATATTTTGACAACATTTTAAAAACATCTTTTAAAATGATGTAATCCATTTTATAAAAAAAAAAAAAAAAAGATCACACTTGTATAAGGTGCATTGTGTCTCCCATTGCAAATGTCTCATGGAGAATACCTTTTTACTGCTCCCCTTGGTGCTCACTTGATATGCTCTTCTCCATTTTGAGATCTCCTCTGATGTCAGCCCACTCCATGCACTGAAGAGGGAGGGGACGCAGACGTCAGCCGGGAGGAGAAGAGAAGGGGAAGACCCAAGATCCCCACTGACGTCAGCCTGGTCCATGCACTGAAGAGGGAGGGGATGCAGATGTCAGCCGGGAAGGGAAGAGACGAGAAGAAGGGGGAAGACCCGAGATCCCCGCTGACGTCAGCCTGCTCTGAGCACTGAAGAAGCCACAGATGTCAGCCAGGAGGAGAGAAGAAGACCTTCGGCAGGTCAGCTGCGACTGTGAATAAAGTATTTTCTAATACAGTTACAAGGGGAGACACACTGCACCCCATACCAGTTCAATCGTCTTACAAAACGGACCACAGTTTTTTCATGTACTTTACTAGGGCTTATTTTCAGGGTAGGGCTTATATTGCAGCCCTCCCCAATAATCACCCTAGGTCTTATATTGGGGGTAGGGCTTATTTTTGGGGAAACATGGTACTAGCAGGGTTGAATGAGGAATGTAATGATTGTGTCTGTGGACATTGGGTGTTAATGAGTATTAATCGGTATTAATTAGTTATTGTGATTTCCTTGGAATCAGTCAGCCCTGTTTTATATAAATTGCTTTATAAGAACATTGATTCGCCACCAAAATCTTACAGTGATTAGAAAGTATAAATATTATTGATCTAATCAGCCTAACACACACGTATATATGGCCAAACAGGGCTATGCTCCATTAACTGATAATCCCCTTTCCAAAAATAATAGTGTCTAACACAGTGAATAAAGTAAGTGGTGATTGCGCTGTGATAAGAGGGGAAGCAAGACAACAGCTTGCTTGCAGCAGTAAGGTGAGCTGCTTGCGAGCACAGAGGTGTCCCCACTGAAGACTTTGTTTCCCTTTCCTGTGGCTTGTGGACTTGCCTTTTTGGAACTGATGACTCATTGTTTGAGCACTTTGTACTACAAGGTGGTGGGACTGTTCACCATTTATTTATTTTTCTTGGAGTCACTAATAAGTATTTGCTGAGTTACCACATATGTGCTAGTATGATACTAGCCCCTTTGCACTGAGATTTTTTCTTTTCTTTTGTGTCAGTATTTACAATATCTTTATGTGCTAGTATGATACTAGCCCTCATGCACATGGACTTTGTTTGATTTATATTTTTTATTTTGTTCAATTTTTTTTTTTTGTACCCACACTGTATTTGTCACTCATTTCATAGCTTTTTATACGCTTTAGACTATTTTGTTTCTTCAATTTATTCGGATTTAGTGCTCATTAGACTGCACTTTATTACATTTCATCACACTTTTATATTTTGTATAATTTTTCCATTTTGCCTTTTGGAACTGATGACTCATTGTTTGAGCACTTTGTACTACAAGGCGGTGGGACTGTTCACCATTTAGTTATTTACTTGGAGTCACCATTAAGTATTTGCTGAGTTACTACATATGTGCTAGTATGATACTAGCCCTTTGCACTGAGTTTTATCTTTTGATAAGTATTTGCTGAGTCACCACATATGTGCTAGTATGGTACTAGCCCTTTTGCACTGAGATTTTTCTTTTGATAAGTATTTGCTGAGTTACCACATATGTGCTAGTATGGTACTAGCCCTTTTGCACTGATATTTTTCTTTTCTTCTGTTTCAGTATTTACATGATATTTTTTATGTGCTAGTATGATACTAGCCCTCATGCTCATTATACCTTTATATTTTGTATCATTTTTTCATTTTTCATTCACCTCTCTATACATTTGAGCTAGCCCCTTCCCCTCCCTCCTCCTTCCTTCCCCTCTTATCACAGCGCAATCACCACTTACTTTATTCACACCACTTTTGTCTGTTTGGATCAGCCATTTAGGTGTTGCAGCAGTGCCCCTTAGCATAGGTATTTCTGACAGCGCAGGAGTTTCTTCATTATTTATCCTAGTGTCTAACACAGTGCTTCCATACATTTTCGGTTTTTAGAGAAAGACTATACAATAAACAGGGAAGTTTTAGCTATAATCCCAGGGTGAGGCCAATCATCAAGATGGAAGCCTAGGTGGGTTTTCCCATGTGGACTGCAGGGTTAGGATACAATATGTCAAGCCCCAAATAAGTGTACAGCCATATGGCTGCATAGCACATTAGTTTTCATTTAAAGTTTGTGACAGACTTACCCGGGACAGAGGCTTTTGGAGGGGACTGAATGTGAGCCTCTTGCCTACAGATTATGGGCCCTGGCATTTGGGGTACCCTTGAGGTGTTGTTACTTTGGCTTCGGGTCCTTGTCCCCCAGGACACACAGACTCTGGGGACCCTGTATTTGCCATATTAGCAATAGTGTCTGAGCCATACTGTTGGGACACATACTGTGAGGAGATGCTAATATCAACTCCACTCACTTGTCTGATGTCTGCTATAACATGCTTAATGTAAATGAGTCCAGTCTGGCTTACCACAGGTTCTAAGGGTATTCCACACATTGTTGTTTGTTCTAATTAACTCTGTGTTGATGTTTATGGTAATGTGTATTGAATAGTCAATGGCTAGGAGACGAACAGTCTACTCCTACTATAGTTTGTTGATGACTAGGCTGAGGAGGGGGGGGAGATCACTGTTTGTATTGTTAATTGTAATTAGCTCCTGCTATTGTGAGAAAATGTCCTGTGGTTGTACTTATGATAATGTACTGTGTGAAGCTCGGTGACCAGAAGTCTGTTCTAAAAGGTCATGTCTCTTAGTCACCTAGGCTGGATAAAGGATTAGATAATTAGCTCATGTTAATTAGGTTAGGTTTTAGTTATCCTGCTGTATATATTTGTGTGAGATCTAAAATAAAGAGGCAGTCTATGTTAGCAGTAAAACAAGTGTCGCCTTGTGCTAATGAGCGGTTGGAATATCGGATATCTGTATCCAGACTGGGAGGAAGTGGTATACTGACAGAAGCACTCAAGTGGAGTGTGGGACGTTCCGTTACAAAGTTCAACACGGACAGAGCAAAAGCTATAACATTTTTGAAGAATGTGTGCCACTTTAACAGGTCTCAAATGAAAGAAACATACATAATAACATCAACTGAATATATAAAGACATCAAAGTATAAACTAACATGATCCAGTATATTATTGCATTGCATAAGTGCATAGGCAACAAAATGATAGACGCATTATTTACTAGATTGATTGAAGAACAAACCAGGATAAAGAAAAATAAGTGCAATGGAATCAAAGAATACAGAACTAAAATGGGCTAAAAAAACTCCATACAACTGTTTATGTGTGTAAAACCACCAGAGCAAGTGGAAAAACTCTGAACCATCATCTGAAAATAAGAGGTAAATATTACCTTGAAAAATAAAGCACAACAAATTTAGGTCACTATAGATAATGAGATGCAAATAATATGCCAATGAAATGAGCTGTAACGATAAGCGGTTTATATTTCCAGGTAAAGTTAATTCCTGGAAAAACACAGCACTAAGTAAATTATGTAACAAACTATTTGCTTTGCGTTTCCTTCCTAATCCCTTTCGTTTAGTAAATTCTCCATTGACATGTTACTTCTATTTTATTTAAAACTAATAGGAAAATAAAGCTCCCCATTTTTAACCAATGAGCTCCCTGTTTTTTTCAAACAGGGTTTATTTTTAAATGGAATATGCAGACTAAACATAAGCCATACAGAGTCTGCCAAAGGTTGCATCTCCTTCTGAGAATGTTGGTTGCCTGGCTACTTCTGTTAATTTCTTGGTCACTGCCTCTGAACAAGCATTAGGCTAGTGAAGGAAAGTTAAAATTCCTGATTTGCATGTTTGTGGCAGGTCAATTCGGAAAATATTGAAGCCTTTAGATGAGCATGACAGTCAGGAAACTTTTCACAGTTTAGCAATGACAGTTGCATTACATGTGTATGTTAACTGAAGCTAAAAGCAGCACATAAAGATCAAGACCTTAATAGCTGCTATTCTTCATGTAATATACTTCTCCTTTTGCATATTGCTGCTGTTTTAATGGATAATAAAATGGTGCAGTTCTTTTAACCTATGCATCCAGACACTGTACAAGCTGTGAAAATTATCTCTTTTTAAAAGTACCTCATTAGAGCATGATTTATATTTATCTCTGAATGTCCAAGTGTTTTGAAAGTGATGGTGATGGGAACAGAGACTACTATGGCAAGGATTATAGGCTCACTGTAAAATTTGATGGCTGATTTTAACTGGTGAAGAAAACCATTGAACTCTGATCCACTGCGGCCATGTTTAGTTAGGTCCTTCCTTGACTTCAAGCATAGGAAACGACATTTTGAGCTGCACTACAGGTCTTTGACTAGCAGCACTGCCTGTTTGCTAAGGTTTAATTACAGTTTGTTCTGCATGCACCAGCTATACCATGACATGTGCCTGACAGATGCATCAGGTCTGCATTATTGAAGGGGAGTTATAAATGCAAAGGGGTTCTAAATACTTGATACTTGTTCCACATTTGTGACTCAAAGTTATGAAAGTAAAACACAACTAGAACTTCCAGGAGTAGTCCAGCAGTGACAGTCTGTATATTTCTTTAATAGCAGAAACACTAAGTATTTGGAGGTGCTTCAATGTTAGAGACTAGGGATGAGCCGAACACCCTCCGGTTCGGTTCGCACCAGAACCTGCGAACGGACCAAAAATTTGCACGAACGTTAGAACCCCATTGAGGTCTATAGGACTTGAACATTCTAAATTAAAAGTGCTAATTTTAAAGGCTAATTTGCATGGTATTGGCTTAAAAAGGGTTTGGGGACCCGGGTCCTGCCCCAGGGGACATGTATCAATGCAAAAAAACTTTTAAAAATGGCCGTTTTTTTGGGAGCAGTGATTTCAATGATGCTTAAAGTAAAAAAAAAGTGAAATATTCCTTTAAATATTGCACCTGGGGGGTGTCTATGGTATTCCTGTAAAGTGGCGCGTGTTTCCCGTGCTTAGAACAGTCCCTGCACAAAATGTCATTTTTAAAGGAAAAAAGTAATTTAAAACTGCTTGCAGGCTTTAATGTAATGTTGGGTCCTGGCAATATGGATGAAAATCAGTGAGACAAACGGCAAGGGTACCCCCCAGTCCATTACCAGGCCCTTTGGGTTTTGTAGGGATATTAAGGGGAACCCCACACCCAAATTAAAAAAAACCCTATATACTCTGAACAGCAGTACACAGGCGGTGCAAACAAGACAGGGACTGTAGGTTTGTTGTTAAGTAGAATCTGTTTGTAATTTTGAACTGGTACATTTTTAACATGTTTAGCTCCAGCCAAAAAATCTATTTTAAGCTTTTTGGAAAACCTAGGGAAGGGTTATCACCCCTGTGACATTTGTTTTGCTGTCTGTGCTCCTCTTCAGAAGATTTCACCTCACTTTTTGTCCCAATGACAAATGTTTTTTGAAAACGGGGTTTTTATGAAACAAGGATTGGTGATAAAGCATCAGTGGGAAGGAGAAAAGTTTTTCCCATATTAACTCTTACAGGAGAGAATTTCCCTTCCTAGGGGTAGATTTCATCTCACTTCCTGTTGTCTCCTTCCGTTTGCAAGTAGGAGTCGTTTGTAAGTTGGATGTTTGAAAGTAGGGGCCTGCCCTATATACTCAGCAGAAATTTGGGCCTTAGGTGTTGTTGTGGCCACAACACTGTAAGCCCTCACGGGGCCCTGCTGTGAAATATTAGATCAAGAATTGTAATTACATGCCCCTGTTGAACAGGGGCAGAAAAATTGGGCCTTTGGGGGTAGTGGTGGTGCTGGTGCCACAACACTGTAAGTCCTCACAGATACTCTTGGTAGGCGCAGAAACGGGCCCTGCTGTGAAATATTAGATCAAGAATTCTATTTACATGTCCCTGTTAAATAGGGGCTGAAAAATTGGCCTTAGGCACTGGTGCTGGTGCCACAACTCTGCAACCCTTCCCAGATACTCTAGTTGGAGCGCAGGAACTAGACCTGCTGCAAAGAATTGCATCAAAAATTGTAATTACAGGCCCCTGTTAAACAGGCTGAAAAATTGGGCCTTAGGCACTGGTGCTACAACACTGCAACCCCTCACAGATACTCTAGTTGGAGCGCAGGAACTAGCCCTGCTGCAAAGAATTGCATCAAAAATTGTAATTACACGCCCCTGTTAAACAGGGGCTGAAAAATTGGGGCTTAGGCACTGGTGCTGGTGCCACAACACTGCAACCCCTCACAGATACTCTAGTTGGAGCACAGGAACTAGCCCTGCTGCAAAGAATTGCATCAAAAATTGTAATTACACGCCCCTGTTAAACAGTGGCTTAAAAATTGGGCCTTAGGCACTGGTGCTGGTGCCACAACACTGGAACCCCTCACAGATACTCTAGTTGGAGCGCAGGAACTAGCCCTGCTGCAAAGAATTGCATCAAAAATTGCAATTACACGCCCTTCTTAAACAGGGGCTGAAAAATTGGGTCTTAGGCACTAGTGGCGGGACTGGCGGCGCCCAGAACCAAAAACAAGCTATCATCATGATCATTGAGGAGGAAGAGGATAATTACTCAGTATAACAGGATAGTCACTCAGCATCAGCATAGGCAGTCTTTGAAGGGATCTGACATTTCAAAAAAATGTATTCGGTTACATCAGCATCAGGTGCTTGGTAGCTGGTGGTGATCCAAGACTGATTCATTTTTATGAAGGTCAGTCGATCGACCGAGTCGGTGGACAGACGCACCCTGTGATCGGTTACAAAGCCTCCAGCAGCACTAAATATGCGTTCCGAAACAACGCTGGATGCAAGACAGGCCAGTAGCTCAATTGCATACTGTGCAAGCTCTGGCCAGTGATCCATCCTCAAGACCCAGTAACCCAGAGGATTTTCGGTGGGAAAGGTGTCCAGGTCAGATCTTGCCCCTAGGTATTCCTGCACCATGTAAAACAGACGCTGGCGATGGTTGCTGGAACCAATCATACCTTTGGGGCTGCGGACTAAAAAATTGTCTAAACGCATCGGTCAGACGGCCACCTTCTCCACTGCTCCTTCTTTGACTGACCGAAGCCTCAACAACACGTTGTCCAGAAACAGGAGTTTGTAACCTCGCATTCTCTGGGAAATCGTTGCACAGACCTTTCTGCAAGGCCTCCTGAAGATGTTTCATTCTCTGCTCCCTCTGCGATGGCAAGATAAGGTCTGCAACCTTACCCTTGTAACGCGGATCAAGGAGGGTTGCCAGCCAGTATTATTCCTTCTCCTTGATACCACGAATACAAGGATCCTTCTGCAGGCTTTGAAGGATCAGGGAGGCCATGCAGTGTAGGTTTGCTGAGGCATTCAGTCCGCAGTCCTCTGGGTCACTAAGGACGACATGATCCGCAGCCACCTCCTCCCGGCCACGTACAAGTCCATGTGTTTCTTGGGACTGTAAATGATCCCTGTAAATGCTGATGCTGAGTGTCAGGCTCCACCTCCATATTGACACAATCCTCCTCCTCCTCCTCTTCATGTGTGATCGGCGGGCACGCAGGAACACTGTCTGGATAAAGGGGGCCTTGAGAGCTAAGGAAGTCCTCCTCTTCCTGCCTCTGTTCTGCCTCAAGTGCCCTGTCCATTATTCCATGCAGCGTGTGCTCCAACAGGTGGACAAGGGGGACAGTGTCACTGATGCATGCACTGTCACTGCTTACCATCCTTGTGGCCTCCTCAAATGGTGACAGGACAGTGCATGCATCCCTGATCATGGCCCACTGGGGTGGGGAAAAAAAACAAGCTCCCCTGACCCTGTCCTGGTGCCATAGTCGCACAGGTACTCATTGATGGCCCTCTGCTGCATGTGCAGCTGCTGCAACATGGTCAACGTTGAGTTCCACCTGGTGGGCATGTCACAGATTAGGCGGTTCTTGGGCAGGTTAAATTCCTTTTGGAGGTCTGCCAGCCGAGCACTGGCATTATATGACCGGCGGAAATGCACACACTTTCCTGGCCTGCCTCAGGACATCCTGTAAGCCCGGGTACCTGCCCAAGAACCGCTGCACCACCAAGTTAAGGACGTGAGCCAAACAGGGCATATGGGTCATTTGTCCCTGTCGGGGGGTGGAGAGGAGGTTGGTGCCATTGTCGCAAACCACCATTCCTGCCTTAAGTTGGTGTGGCGTCAACCACCTCTGAACCTGCCCCTGCAGAGCTGACAGAAGCTCTGCCCCAGTGTGTCTCCTGTCCCCCAAGCACACCAGCTCAAGCACCGCATGGCATCTTTTGGCCTGTATACTTGAGTAGCCCCTTGAACGCCTACAGAGCACTGCTGGTTCCGAGGACAAAGCACAGGAAGAGGCCATGGAGGAAGAAGAAGAGGAGGGGGTGGAGGAGAGAGGTGTGTCACAATCATTAGTAGTGGGATTTTGGAGGCGTGGTGGCGGAACAACCTCCAACACTACTGCACCTTGTCCTGCATCCTTCCCAGCAGCCAGCAGAGTCACCCAATGCGCCGTGAAACTTAGGTAACGTCCCTGTCCATGCCTGCTGGAACATGAGTCAGCGGTAATATGCACCTTACCGCTGACCGCCCTGTCCAGCGAGGCATGGACATTGCCTTCCACATGCCGGTAGAGAGCCGGAATCGCCTTCCATGAGAAAAAGTGGCGTTTGGGTACCTGCCACTGAGGAACCGCACATTCCACAAACTCACGGAAGGGGGCAGAGTCTACCAACTTAAAAGGTAGCAGTTGAAGTGCTAGCAATTTTGCCAAGCTAGCATTCAACCGCTGGGCATGTGGATGGCTGGGAGCGAACTTCTTTTGGCGGTGCAGCAGCTGGGGCAGGGAAATTTGCCTGGCACAATCTGACGTTGGTGTACCGAAAGCAGATTGCCCACAAGTACTTGGCTGTGACACACCTAATTCTACACCTTCATTTCTCTCAGTGCAGGTCTCAGAGAGGACTGAAGGTATTTTGGGGTTGGAGATCTCAGCTGATGAGGAGCAAGGAGAGGTTCTCTTTGTTCTTTGGTGTGGGTCTTTTAGGTACGCTTGCCAACAAACTGCATGGCAGGTCAACATATGTCTGGTCAAGCATGTGGTGCCCAAGCGGGAGATGTTTTGGCCACACGAGATACGCTTGAGACATATGTTGCAAATAGCAGTGGTGCGATCTGATGCATTCGTCTCAAAAAAGGTCCACACCAAAGAACTTTTGGAATAATGCGCAGAGACAGCAGTGCCCTGCACATGCGGAGCTTTGGGGTGTGATGCAGTCAGTGTGCTGCCCTTAGGCTGGCCCCTGGAGGGCATCCTGCCTCGTTGGTGATGTGCCTCCTCCTCCTCCTCCTCTCAGGCACCCACGTTGAGTTAGTGGCCTCATCATTCCCTCCCTCCTCATCACTGGAGCAAAGCTGGCAGTATGCTGCAGATGGGGGAGCATGACTGCCAGATTGCTGTCCTTCTTGGGCACCCTCTCTGTCCGTGCTCACATTACTGCCTTCATCTAGCTCAGTATCATCATCAGAGCCTTCTAAACGCTGGGCATCCTTCTGAAACATGTACCCAACACTGCGGTCAAACAGTTCGAGGGACTCCTCAGGAGGACATGGTGGGGCTAGGGATGGAGTCACTGATGCCATTGAGCCGAGGGAAGAGGCCACATTGGCAGCTGCTTTGCCAGACAAAGTACCTTGAGCATGGGGGAGAGAGGATGAGGAGGATGAGGACGGCTTGGTCATCCACTCGACCAAGTCTTCCGCATGTTGCGGCTCAACATGGCCAGCTGCCGAAAAAAGGCCAAGCGTGTCCCACGGCCACGTGCTGATGAGGATGCACCTTCTCCACGACCAGCACTGTTGCCTCTAGACACAGAGCCTGCTTGCCCTCTTTTATTGGCTTGTGACTGTCTGCCTCTCCTTGTTGGCCTTCCAGACATACTAATGGCCTGCAGTGAGATGTAGCTGCACTAAGCTGGGATATATATATACTGATACTGCAGCTAGCAAAATCAACTGCCTGCCTGTAGTATGAGAACACCACCAATCTTCTACAGGTAGCTTTAGATGAACACTGTGCACAGGTCGCACTACACTAACTTGTAGCTTTAGCTGAACACTGTGCAGAGGACGCACTACACCAGCATTAAAATAACGTAGCTGCCTGTGGTAGGATCAGGAAAACACCACCAACCTTCTACAGGTAGCTTTAGCTGAACACTGTGCAGAGGTCGCACTACACTAACGTGTAAATAATGTAGCTGCCTGCGGTAGTGATAGGATCAGGAAAACACCACCAACCTTCTACAGATAGCTTTATCTGAACACTAGACATGTGCACACTGAAATATTTTGTTTTGGAATTTCGTTTTCGTCAGAAAAATACATTTATTTAGTTACTCCCAAAATTCGTTTTTATTTATTTTGTTTTTCGTTAAAAATTGCATTCGTCCGAAAATCCAAATTGAGGTTGAATCTGTCATTGAAGGCTTATGGTGTCTGTCGAATGTTCAAAGAAGATTCAACGGAGCAGCTAAACTGTACGACACCATACTGTATAGTTTACCTGATCCGTCGAATCTGCTTTCAACAGACACCATAAGCCAAAGTACGTGTGTACTTAGTTCTAGCTATTTTACTGCTCTTCCTCTTTGGTTACAATCAGCCAATAACATTCATCATCATCATTATTTTTATTCATCCTTTCTCCCCTACGTCGAATCTTTTCTCCCCTACATCGAATCTTTTCTCCCTACGTCGAATCTTTTCTCTCTATGTTGAATCTTTTCTCTCTATGTTGAATAATCTTGGACTAATAGAGTTAAGGTTAGGCACATTCGACCACAGGTTTGATGGACACAGATTGTTATTGTCATCATCATGTCGAATCTCCTATTTATATCAAACTGTTGTAGCAACGAAAATGAAAATAAAGCATTTGTTTATGTTGGATCTTTTATTTTTCCAATTCTGCACTTTCATTATCGTTTGTTAAAACGATAATGAAAATACCTGAAATTCGGACGAAAATGCATTCGGAGGAAAGCGAATGCACAGGTCTACTGAACACTGTGCAGAGGACGCACTACACCAATGTTAAAATAATGTAGCTGCCTGCGGTAGTGATAGGATCAGGAAAACACCACCAACCTTCTACAGGTAGCTTTAGCTGAACACTGTGCAGAGGTCGCACTACACTAACGTGTAAATAATGTAGCTGCCTGCAGTAGTGATAGGATCAGGAAAACACCACCAACCTTCTACAGATAGCTTTAGCTGAACACTGTGCAGAGGACGCACTACACTAACGTCAAAATAATGTAGCTGCCTGCGGTAGTGACAGGATCAGGAAAACACCACCAACCTTCTACAGATAGCTTTAGCTGAACACTGTGCAGAGGACGCACTACACTAACATCAAAATAATGTAGCTGCCTGCGGTAGTGACAGGATCAGGAAAACACCACCAACCTTCTACAGATAGCTTAAGCTGAAGACTGTGCAGAGGACGCACTACACTAACTTGTATCTTTAGCTGAACACTGTGAGGAGGACGCACTACACTAACTTGTAGCTTTAGCTGAACACTGTGAGGAGGACGCACTACACTAACTTGTAGCTTTAGCTGAACACTGTGAGGAGGACGCACTACACTAACTTGTAACTTTAGCTGAACACTGTGCACTACACCAACTTGTAGCTTTAGCTGAACACTGTGAGGAGGACGCACTACACTAACTTCTAGCTTTAGCTGAACACTGTGAGGAGGACGCACTACACTAACTTGTAGCTTTAGCTGAACACTGTGCACTACACTAACTTGTAGCTTTAGCAGAACACTGTGAGGAGGACGCACTACACTAACTTGTAGCTTTAGCTGAACACCGTGCAGAGGTCGCACTACACTAACTTGTAGTTTTAGCTGAACACTGTGAGGAGGACGCACTACACTAACTTGTAGCTTTAGCTGAACACTGTGCACTACACTAACTTGTAGCTTTAGCTGAACACTGTGCACTACACTAACTTGTAGCTTTAGCTGAACACTGTGCAGAGGTCGCACCACACTAACTTGTAGCTTTAGCTGAACACTGTGAGGAGGACGCACTACACTAACTTATAGCTTTAGCTGAACACTGTGCACTACACTAACTTGTAGCTTTAGCTGAACACTGTTCAGAGGACACACTACACTAACTTGTAGGTTTAGCTGAACACTGTGCAGAGGACACACTACACTATCTTGTAGGTTTAGCTGAACACTGTGCAGAGGTCGCACTACACTAACTTGTAGCTTTAGCTGAAAACTGTGAGGAGGACGCACTACACTAACTGTAAATAGTCTAGCTGCCTGACTGTGGTACTAATAGGATCAGAAGAACACCAGCAATTTTCTTCAGGTAGCTGTTCTGTAACAACACAAGCCTGCCTGTCAGTAGGAAGATAATAACAAGAACGGATCTAGCTAAACACAGTGAATACAGTGTATATATATGTCATGAAACTTGGAATACTGAAGTATTTCTCCTTTGATTCAATTTATACAGTGGGGGGGTATGCTGCCCTGTTTTAAGGCTAACCCCCTCCAGACGGCTCCATGGTCTGGAAGGCAGGCATTGTTCTGTGTTTGACCATTTGTTTATGTACTTTGATTACCTCCTGGGGCTTCTCTGTGTCATTACACAATCAGTCCTCCTATTCAAGCTATCGGACCAATTCCTGCTGACCCTGTTTCAAGTCCTCATTTGCATGGCCAAGAGGACCTAATTGAGGACTAAAGTGTACTTTACAATTGACTAATAGGAAAGTGATTGTTAGGGGCGGGGTGTTCAAACTGCTGTGTATAAAAATGTGTTGTGTGCATCAATAAAAGTGAGATTCCTGTTGGAACTTACATACAGCCTGCCTGGTGTTTGTTCTGAGCTATCACAACTGGATTCGAATGGCACATAGCTGTAGTTCGATTCCCGGAGCATCAGATGATCGAACCATCAGACGTTGCGATCTGCAATTTGATTCAATAGCCACATAGGAGTGTCAGAAGAGTGGAACCAAGTGAGCAGGGGCACCTTTCATTGGTTGGCAGCGGTGGGATTTGTTCTCCAGTTACTGGGACACTCCAAACCACCACAGTGAATGACCAGCTATGCAGACTGCAGGAAAGCCACGCTGAAAGACTTACTTGAGAGCCGTGGAGGGAACAGTGGGATCGTGCCTCCTTGCTGTGAACACATCCAAACCATCACCTGGATCCAAGGTCTGGATAGCAGGAGAGGAGAGGTACAGATATGTCACCATGGAAGAGGAATTCCAAAGGAGGTTGCGAGAGATGTGGATACAGCACAGAGGACCAGTATCGGTGCAGGTCCTGCTGGGATGGTATGATTCTGTCCGCCTACAACTCTGGAAGAAAGTGCTAGCCCTCAAGCAGCACCACCAGGGAAAAATTCTCCCCTCCATCCATGTAAGGTACTGGTCGCAGTATGAAGTATGAATGCTGTTATTGGGGGAACAACTGAACCAGGAGTGGACACCTGAGTTAAGCAGGTTGATCCGAGCAGAAATGCGGTTGGACGAGAGCTACAGAGCCCTCCAGTGGTATGTAGCTCAAGTGTGCCCGTGGACAGCGGATGACAGCCCCACGGAAGGCTTTGACTACGATGGCCTGGGATTGTTGTGCTGGAGGCTGTCCAGGGACCCTGACTTTGGGAGTGATCGAGAGTGGCAATTGGAGCACAGAGAGCGAAGACTGAATGTCTCAGAAGTGTACTGGGCACAGGAAGATTTGGAGTTTCTGGACGTTCAGGAATGGGAGCTGGAAATCGCCTACAGACAGCTGCTAGACTCTGCTCAGCAGCAGGGTGGGGCTCCCTTTGCTTGGGACTATCAGGAAATACCATTTGACAACTCTGATATCCTGGCTGAAGAGTCGACAATGTGGCAGAGTAACAGTGTGCTTTGCCAACCTGCCCCTGCAGCTATGGACGCGGATGTCTTATGGCAGATGGAGCAAGTGCTGATTGACCTTGATGAACCTGTTTCTGCATTGGATGATCTTGGATGGAGAGATGTGCCTGTCCAGCAAAATGCCAGAGAATCGGCAGTGGAAAATCTGGAGATCGCTATCCCCAAAGCTGAAGTGCTGACAACAGGGCAGAGCTCTGCTAACCTCTGCCCATCACTGATAGCATCTTCTGGGTTCCACGGACAGGAGAGGGTGAACCTTTATCCCCAGACACCAGTTGCAGAGACAGGGGATTTGATAGACTTTTCTGCTGAGGAACAACAACCTGGTGAGCCTCCAGCAGAAGAAGAGCTGTTATTAGGGCCAAACTTCAATGTGCTCTACCCAGCACCAACAGCAGTATCTGTGGAGTCGCAAGGAACTTCCCCAGCTGAAGCGCTGGCCACCGGACAGAGGGTCCAAGACCTCTGCCCCACATCTGTGGCGGTTCCAGAGGCTCAGGGTGAGAAGGAGGTGCTCACTTCCCAGCAGCAGATCCAGATACAGGGGGAGAAGGGAGAGGAGATGTTTGTCGTCCCTCCCCAACAGTTGGCCAGGGTGGAGGAAGCGGTCTTTTCTCCCCAGCAAAGATCCGTGCACCTGGAAACAGTACCACAGACATATCGTCCCAACAGCCAGATGAGGGAATGGAAAAGGAAGCAGCTGGCTCACCTCCCCAATGGCAGTTAAACAGTTTGGGAGTGGAGGAAGCCAGCCTCCTGCCCCAACGGTTAGCCAGAGCAGAGGATGTGGAGTCCCCAGCAGAAGTGCTGGCAACAGGGCAGAGTGCTGCTGGCCTCTGCCCTCAACTAACAGAAGAGGGAGTTCCTGTGGTAGTGGATGGGACTTTGGTCTCCACTGACACAACCCCAGAAAATGGTGCGACACTGAGACGGGAGGATGTCAGCCATGCTTTGCAAGCACTGTGGGATTTTCACCTACTAAAAGTGGATGGGACTTCAGTATACTACATGTATACTACATGTATACCCCAGGAATGCTGGGCAGTCGGCCCAGATCCCCAACAGCATTACGGAGTGAGACCAGTCACCCTGTCTTTTCTCCAGTGGTTGAAAGGTCTCCATGGAGAAGGACCAGTCCAGGCCTGTCCCCAGTGGCGGGCATGTTCTCCGAGAGAGGCAGAGGTTGGCTGGGTAAGTAATGCTCTGTTTGGAACAATTTGTTTGGGGTACTGTGTGGGTACAGGCATTAAGGAACTGGAACTATGGACTAACTTCAGAATAAATCCGTCTGGGGTCTCCTCCTGTGTTAGTCATCTGCCGACAAGGGAGAAATGTAACAGACCTAGCCAGGACAGAGGCTTTTGGAGGGGACTGAATGCCAGCCTCTTGCCGTCCGATCATGGGCCCTGGCATTTGGGGGAATGGTGCTCTTTGTGAGCTGTATGCTTGAGGACCCTTGAGGTGGTGTTACTTTGGATTCAGGTCCATATCTCCCCAAGAGACACAGAATATGCCATATTACATAGGGTGACCGATTCATACTGTTACCTGGAACCTTAAGACTACTTTGCCAACATCCTCGAGTTTACCCGTTCGGGGTCCCACTGTGGCTGTTGGACTGTTTTCCAGGGGGGAGTATTGTCATGAAGCTTGGAATACTGAAGTATTTCTCCTTTGATTCTATTTATAGAGTGGGGGGGTATTCTGCCCTGTTTTAAGGCTAACCCCCTCCAGACGGCTCCATAGTCTGGAAGGAAGCAATTGTTCTGTGTTTGACCATTTGTTTATGTATTTTCATTACCCCCTGGGGCTTCTCTGTGCCATTACACAATCAGTCCTCCTATTCAAGCTATCAGACCAATCCCTGCTGACCCTGTTTCAAGTCCTCATTTGCATGGCCAAGAGGACCTAATTGAGGACTAAAGTGTACTTTACAATCGACCAATAGGAAAGTGATTGCTGGGGGTGGGGTTTTCAAACTGCTGTGTATAAAAGTGTGTTGTGTGCATCAATTAAAGTGAGATTCCTGTTTGAACTTACATACAGCCTGCCTCAGATGACTGAACCATCAGATGTTGCGATCTGCAATTTGATTCAATAGCCACAGAGGAGTGTCGGGAGAGTGGAACTGAGCGAGCAGGGGCTCGTTACAATATATATATATATACACCTGGGATGTATATATATATAGATATATCTGTCTATCTATCTATCTGTCTGTCTGTCTGTCTGTCTGTCTGTCTATGTATATGTATATGTATATATATATATATATATATATATATATATATATATATATATACACAATACACTGTAAGGGCAGCTAACTGACTGACTGTCCTTCCTAATCTATCTAACTTAAATCAAATGACACTGTCTCTCTGTCTCTCAACGCCGGAACACACTAAACAGGGCCGCCGTGCAGGCGGCCTTATATAGTGTGGGGCATGTACTAAACCCCCTGAGCCATAATTGGCCAAAGCCACCCTGGCTTTGGCCAATTACAGCTCTCTCTACAGATGGCGCTGTGATTGGCCAAGCATGCGGGTCATAGTGCATGCTTGGCCACTCATCAGCCAGCAATGCACTGCGATGCCGCAGTGAATTATGGGCCATGATGCGCCACACGAATTTGGCGCGAACGGCCCATATCGTTCGCAATTCGGCAAACAGACGATGTTCGAGTCGAACGTGGGTTTGACTCGAACACGAACACGAAGCTCATCCCTATTAGAGACACTTAGTAGCATAGGTAACTTGGGTGAGCTGCAGGATTTACTTTTCAGTGCAAGAGCTATGTGGGGAAAAGCAACAATATTATCAATGCACCATTAAAACTGCAAGCCTAGTATAGAACAGTACCATGTTATGAAGTGTATTTTAACATGTAATAAACTCACCATGGTTTTAGGCAATAACAATTAGTATATACACCATGCACCAGCTTTACCATGACATCTACATGATACATGCATCCAGCCTGCATTACTAAAAACATAGCTATAAAAGCAAGCAGGGTTGATGCATTTTTGAACATTATGCAGCCTTGGATGCATGGGCAGGAGCAAGTTCTCAAGATGTATGGGGTCCTCAGCTAGTAGAGTGCTAGTAGTGGAACCTAGGAGAGGACATTTTTTTAATGGGGGGCAGATAAAAATTGGTTAATATTAATATAGTTGCATTTAAAAAGATATTTAATTATTTATTAATATGTACCTGCATTCATTTTTGTATCTGCTCTATTCACCCGGAGATTAGATTTAAGGACTCAGGTGAGAGAAAGGTTAGAGGGACTCTGTCAGGAGAGATTATGGACACTGCCATTGCTGAATTTTCCTTTGAGAATGTTAGCTCCCTAGCTGTCATGCTGATGTTTTGGCTTTAATTCTGTCTGAGTCTATGCCCTGGAACAGTATGGAAATTAGGAATACTGACATGTTTTTGACACCCATTTACAATATGCTTGTTCCAGGTCTGTGACTCAAAATTACTAAAGTCAGATACAGTTTGGCAACTAGCACTTTCAAATGTAGTCCAGCAATGACAGCCTTTGTATTTCTATAATGAAAGAGTTGTTTTAAGTATTTGTGGGTGCTTTAGTGTTAGAGGCACTTAGTAACATAGGGACACTTTGGTGAGCTGCAGAATTTCCTTGTCAGTGCAAGAGCCCTGTGGGGAAAAGCAACAGCACCATACCATTGTTAAAATGCACGCCTGTTATGGAATGGTACCACGCTATAAAGTGTACTTTAACAAGTAGAGAATTCCCCATTATTTTAGGCAATACAAATAAGTATTTAAAGCTGTACTCCAGGCACAAAAGCTCTCATTTAAATATAGTCTTCAATAGCAGCAAAGCATATAAATTGATTTTTGTGTGCACCACATACCAGATTTTACCTTGCAAAAGTAGCAGCTACATTAACATTGTGCTGCACATACCCTGCACAAAGACCAGTCCTGCACAAGGAGAGAAAGCAGCAGTGAGAGAAGTGAGACTGGATTGCAGGTGTTATTGTATCACTATATGCTCCAACCTGAGCCTCTTGATCTTGAGCTTGATGCAGAGTGTGACTGTCAAATTATTTTACAAATGTTTTCAACTAAAGCCTCATACACACAGTTCGATTGTCGTATAACCGAGCGTCTGATTTTTGTAAAAAGCGTGTGTGCAGGATTGGTAGAAGTTTTGTGAGCGTTGATTCACCATTTTCAGATCGTTCCTGATCTTCAAATGACAGTTTGGGAGTAGGCAGTTACAGTAAAAACAACACAATATAAAATTCACAAGGGACACCAACATAGTTGTATCTTTGATCTTAAAAACTCAGGGATAATGATGTTGTCGTAACTCCCCCCCCAAAAAAAATCAAACAACAACCATAATATTAATATTATTTATATCACTACAAAACAAATGCTTTTTAAAATACATTTGGACTAACTACATCACCAGCAAAGCAGCTTCATTATTATCCCATTAAGATGAGAATGTGCGCTGCATTTCAAAATGTCATCAATTGCCGCATTACGAATGTTAATTCTAGATTATGAACGGTAGTTTACAAGACCGAACTCTTCCGGCTCATTCCTTGATTCCAATCATGTGTGTTTGTACTTTCAACTTCTGTGTGACGATTTCTGTACTGACCATCCAAAAATCAGACGTTGAGCTGTCATTCGTCAAAAATGTACCAGTCTGCTCATCCGGCTTTTGTCTTACGAAAAATGAAAATCAGATGTCAAAAAGAGCATACTAATGGTAAGAATTTCGAACGACAGGCTGTCGAAAACGACAATTCCCTTTCAAAATTTGCATTGTGTGTATGGGCCTTTAAACCTCTGTTTTTACTATGAATAAAACATGGGTCCTTCCTTACAAGTTGGTTTGTAGGGTTATGTTTTTAAGAAATTTTCCTAGTCCATGCTGAAAATATTCACTTACTTACAGTTCTACAGTAAAACAACTATGTTTTCTTTAAAAGAATCTTCACAACTCAAGTTTTTCACAGCTAGTGTGATAGAATATTTCTGTGTTCAAATTAAATGAAACCAGTTCAAGGACGCTGAAAGTTGCATAAGTACCTCAATGATATATGCCTTCTAGCTACCATCAGCGAAGCAGGTAGCCCTTCCATCTTATAAGTCATTAGCATAATGAGATTTAGAGATGACAGACTCTTATATTTTAACTTCAGAGATCCAGCACACCATATATTCATATTATACCGTCCTACTTCTGTATCAAACAACTAATAGGGTATACACCCATAATGCACAGGAGAGTATTAATAGAAACCAGCCGTCTGTCCTTTTAATATCTCATCTTAATGATGAATAGAAGACATTCCGATGAGCAAACTGACTCAAAGCATTGGATACAATGCATGCTCTAGAAAAAAGGTTTCCTGTACTCTATTATAATATGCTAACCTGTTTACAGAGTTACAGAATAGATAAAGTAAAAGGATAGCTGCAGTATAGAATCAAAAAGAGATTGAGAGTAATAAGTCCCAAGACAAAGTTTTACTGCATAAATACCATTGATGACATGATTATGACAAGATAACTGATGATAATGACCGAATGGTTATGTAAGCAAAGAGGCTATTTTAATAAAGCTGAAAACACATTTGTTCTGGGTTTAACTAGACATCTTGCTATCTCTCACAAACAAAAAAAGCCTCATCCATTAAATTATTGATATCAAGTTTTTCCTGAGTCCTGTAATTAGGGCTGCACCAGTTTTTATTTTTTCAGGCTAAGAACTATTTGTAGCAATAACCATTGATCTTGCCAGAAATGCAATAGAAATTAACAAAGAGATTAAAGATAGAAAATGTTTGAAGTCCAGCCTGGGTGGGTAGACTTCAAACAGGACAGAATGTGTGTTATTTGCAGGATTACCACATAAAAAATAAATAAATAAAAACTTGACATTTTTGAAGTTTGAAGCTTAGGTGGCTGGACTTCTGGGGAAAAAATGGAAAATTTATATCAAATACTTACCGTAATTTTCCTTTCCTGATAGGCTCCATGGCAGCATACGTGTGGGTTGACCCCGCCTCCATAACTACCCAATAGGACCCCTCCCTATAGATTTCAGCTGTGGGCTCTCAGCCGTGTTTTGTAACTAGCCTACTCCAAGCATTGGGAGGGACTCCTGCTGCCATGGAGCCTATCAGGAAAGGAAAATTACGGTAAGTATTTGATATAAATTTTCCATTTTCCTGACAGGCTCCATGGCAGCATACGTGTGGGAAATAACTCACCAAACACACCCGGGTGGGCACAATGCTGAGCAAGAAAATAAATTTATTTAACACTGTCCACTGACAGCACTTTCAAACCAAAATTAATGGATGACAAAGTGGCTGGTTCAACGCAATAGTGGGAAACAAACGTATTGATAGATGACCAAGAAGCCGTTCTACATATAACTTCGGGTGCGACATGAAGAGAAGCCGCCCAGGAGGTTGAAATACTCCGAGTTGAGTGTGCAGTCACTGCCTCTGGAGGAGCCAAGCCCTTCGCTTTATAAGCCCTTTGAATGGTCTGTACTATCCAAGCAGAGATGGATCTGATTGAGGCCCATTTCCCTCTATTTTTCCCTGTAGAAGAATGAAAAGAAAATCCGTCTGTCTAAACGATTCCGTAGCTTCCAAGTATTGACTCAAAGTATGTCCCACATCAAGGGGATGGACATCTTGACCTTCTGTTGTGGTAAAGGTAGGCAACACAATTTCCTGATTTTCGTGAAAAATCGATGTCACTTTAGGGTTTGAGCCCAACATGGGAATTAATACTGCTCTATCCGGGAAAAAGGTCAGGAAAGGCTCTTTGGAACCTAAGTTCCTGATTTCAGACACTCTTTTGGCTGAAGTTACTGCCACCAGGAAGACGGTCTTGAGTGTGAGGTCTTTAACTGATATAGGATTTTCAGGATCTGTTCCAAGCGTGGAAAGAAAATCTAGAACAAGGGGAAGATCCCATTTAGGGAATCTTGGTTTCCTTTGAGGTCTTAGCCTGATAGCACCCTTGAAGAATTGGCGAACCAGGGCGTGGTTAGCCCATGAAATTCCTGTAAATGCCAAGATGGCTGATATGTGCACACGAAGGGAACTTACTGCTAGAGGCAAATCCAACCCTGTTTGCAGAAAGCTGAGGATATCCTGGACTTTTGGAGAACCACAAGGATTAGGTCTAGAGGCCATGTGCTCTGAGAACTTGGACCAGATACGTTCATAAACTCTATTAGTGCTCTTCCGTCTGGCATTCAGAAGCGTCGGGATGGCTTCTTCTGGACAACCTAAGGCTTCAAGCCTTCCCCTCTCAAAAACCAAACCCTGAGATGTAGATGAGCAGGGCATGGATGCAGGATAGAGCCTTGGGACAGAAGATCCGCCCTGAGAGGCAGAGGGATTGACTCCCGATAACTGAGGAGAGTTAAGAGGGGAATCCATGGCCTGTTGGGCCAAAACGGTATTACTGCCATGACTTCCACTTCCTCTGTTCTGAGCCTGCGGAGAAACTGGAGTATCACAGGTACCGGAGGGAAGGCATACGCCTTGTTGAACCTCCACCGATCCGTGAGGGCATCTATCCCATATGCTTGGGGATCCCGGAACCTTGAGTAATACTTGGTGAGTTTGTAATTGCATGGGGATGCAAACAGATCCACTTCTGGAGACACTCCCAGTGTCAGGAGCCACTTGAACACCTCTTTGTGCAGGGACCACTCGTTGTTGTCCATTTGAACACGGGACAGATAGTCCGCCTGAACATTCTGGACCCCTGGAATGTAGACTGCCGAAAGGTTGGACAGATTCTTCTGAGCCCAGTTCATGATTGGCTCCACCTCCCGTAGGAGGGACCAGCTGCGAGTCCCACCTTGTTTCCTTATATAGGCCACAGCGGTTGTATTGTCCAACCGGAGCATCACTGAGGAGGTCTTTATCAGATGGTAGAAGGATCTGAGCGCCTGAAAGGCCACTCGAAGTTCCAGAATGTTGGATACAGTCTTTGAGATGGCGAGTTCCATCTGCCCTGAGCCACCTCTGACAGGCAATGAGCACCCCAGCCCCGATTGCTGGCATCTGAGGTCACTGTGACTCATGTGATGGGGAGAATCGAATGGCAATTGCGGAGATTCTTCCCTTGGAGCCACCAAAGGAGAGACTCTCTCATGGATGGAGTGAGGAGGATGCGCTGATTCTTGCTGGGAGAATCCCACTGTTGGAGAAACCCTTTCTGGAATGGGTGAGTGTGCCATTGAGCCCACTTCACCATGGGAATGGTGGCTGCCATTGTGCCAATCACCTTTAGACATTAAAGAGCAGATAGGTGAGATGAAGCAAGCGTTGAATGGATCCTGTCCCGGATCACCACAATCTTCTCCTCGGGTAGCGAGATGGTGCCTTCTAGTGTGTTGAAATGGGCACCTAGAAATATGAGAGACTAAGATGGAATCAGGTGACTTTTCTCCAAATTCAGAAGCCACCCAAACTCCTGGAGAGTGGCCATTACTAGACTCCTGTGCTCTAGAAGCTGACCCCTGTCCTGGGCTACAAGGAGGAGGTCATCTAGATAGTGGTGAAGACGAACTCCTTTGATTCGGAGCAGAGCAACAACAGCCAGCAGAACCTTGGAAAACACCCGAGGTGATGTTGTGAGACCAAATGGAAGGCAGGTAAACTGTAAGTGTTGATCGCCTACAGCAAAGCGAAGGAACTTTTGGAAGTCTGCTGCCACTGGGACATGAAAGTAGGCGTCTTTCAAGTCTATTGACACCAACCAGTCTCCTAGATGAACCGATTGTTGAATCGTTAATAGTGACTCCATCTTGAATTTTTCCTTTTGGATAAACCGGTTGAGATGAGTCAGGTCTATAACAGGCCTCCATGTGCCGTTCTTCTTCTGCACCAGAAACAGAGGGGAATACATGCCTTCTCCTCGTTCGCCATCTGGAACAGGAATGGCTGCGTTTTGAGCTAATAAAGAGCTTATGTAAGCTAAAAGAACTTGTCTCTTCTCCCCTGAACTTGGAAGATTTGTTGGTATGAATCTTAGTCTGGGAGTGCTGTTGAAGACCCAGGCGTGGCCTGAGGACACTGTTTTGACCGTCCAGAAATCCCGAATTGAGGCCGCCCAAACATGTCTGAAGTGGAGCAGACGAGCCCCCACCTGACATGTTTGAGCGGGCCCAATTTCAAAAGGACTTAGTGGAGTCCTGGTTACTAGTAGAAGGCCCTTTTGTGGGCTTTCTAAAAGAGGACTGCCTGGATTTCCAGGATCTAGAAAATTCCCGACCAGGCCTATAACTGCGTGCTTCCCTTGCACGGTCGGTGTTCTGCGATCTTGAAAAGGTGCGTTTTTGGTTCTGTAAACGCCTGTCTTGAGGGAGGAATCCTGATTTACCACCCGTAGCCTGGGTAATGGCACTATCAAGCTTGTTGCCGAAGAGGGATGAACCCTCAAATGGAATACGGCACCAAGCCTGCTTAGAGGCTGGATCCGCCAACCACGGTCGCAGCCACAAGGCTCGACGGGCGGTGACCGATGACAACATCACCCGAGCCACTAGGCGAATAATGTCAATAGAGACCTCCCCCAGAAAGGCGGAGGCAAGCCTGATTTCCTGAATAGGGGAGCTCTTAGCCGCTTCTTCAGAGATACCTCTAAGAGAATCATTCACATTGTCTGACCATGCCTCTAAAGCTTTAGAGACTGCTGCTAAAGCCAGAGCGGGTTTGCACACTGTGCCTGCTGTCAGATAAATCCTTTTTAGGTCGGCATCGATCTGTCTCTCCAGCGGATCTCTAAATGAGACTGTATCTTCAAGAGGCAGAGTCACATACCTCACAAGCCTCATTAATGCAGCATCTACCAAAGGAGCTGACTCAAGGTGTTTAACCTCTTCTTCCTTGAAAGGGTATAGTTTTGAGACTTTAGACTGCATAGAGCTTTTTCTATCCATCTTGCCCCATTCTTCAAATATTATGGCTCCTACTTCCGTGAGGAAAGGAAAATAATGACGCTCCTTGCTGAGTTGTTTGAAAAACTTTCTCTGTTTAGCAGGAGAAATAACTGGTTCTTCCCAATTCAAAGCGTCTTTAACAGCTTTCACCAGAGAAGGAACCAGGGCATATTCAAAGCCCATCCCAGGATCATCTGCTTCTGACCCACTATCTGAAGGGGGAGCTGACTGGTGACTAGGTTGAGAAGACTCCCATGTCTCCTGGACTGGACCCTCTCCTGACAGGGGAATCAGTGGATCTGGAGGGGAATCATGAGGCTTTGCAGCGTCTCTTTCCTGCAGCGATTCTTTCACGACTTGCTTGATTAGCGTTTCCAGGTTTTGGTCTGCACCCTCCCTCTCATTAGCTGCTTTAGAGAAACAGCGGTCACAGAGAGACTTGCTGGTAGGAACTGGGACCCTGCATCCACCACATATTTGCTCCGGTCCCCTACTATGAGATGAGGGGGGGTGAGGAGAGCCTCTACTGTGGTCTTTAGACTTAGAGGATGAACCATGGTGTCTAGAGCCAGAGGAGGAATGCCGGTGGTGTGATTTAGACGACCTCCTTCTGCGGGAACTACTTTGTCTTTGGTCAGACCTAGAAGGGCTAAGGAAAGAAGGAAGACAGGAAAAGAGAAAGAGAAAGGCACAAAGTCAGAATAATGCCCTACACTCTGCTCTCTTCCCCCCAGCAGGCATGTAAAGAAAAATACTTTCAAATCCTACCTGCTGCGAGAGGACTGGCCACCAGGAGGCAGTGAAGAGTCCATGGCTGATGCTGGGAATCACTGCAGGTGAACACAGAGTACATCTGATATACTAGAAAGCAAAAACGGCAAGCACAGACCCATCTGTACTGCACTTACCTGGGGAAGGCTCTGCAGGTGCACAGGGAAGTCGCCGCTATGCCCACGATCATTCCCGAGCTCCGCAAGCCTCCCCAGGCTTTAAAAATTGGCGCCGCGTGACGTCATGGCCACGCCAGTAGAGGGAGCGGCGGCTGGAACGCACAGGGAACCAGCCGCTGCACAGGCAATTTAACAAAGGGCACATAGAGAGAAAAACAAACAACAACAAATATACACACTGCTGCCATGAAGGTGATACATGCTCACCACCACCTACGATCGACTCGGCCGGAACGACCATACACACACCGGGCTTTTTAGCAGATAATGGCCACCTGCATACTGCTAGGTGATCGGCCTGTGCGCCCTTTTCATTCCAAATGACTCCAGCTCTTCAGCGCTTACTCTGCAATACATTCCATACCCTGCTAACAGTCAAGGCTTATTGGAGGGATGAGACATCACATCGGTCGGCCGATACGATCGCAGGACATCGTCTTCAGGTAGGAGAACCAAACATAAGGTCCTACGGAGGAGGACAAAAAAGGAACACGGCTGAGAGTCCACAGCTGAAATTTATAGGGAGGGGTCCTATTGGGTAGTTATGGAGGCGGGGTCAACCCACACGTATGCTGCCATGGAGCCTGTCAGGAAAAGTGTGTTATTTGTGTGTGTAGGTGAAGGGAAGCACTGGCAATTCAATTAATTAATTCTGCTGCATCTGAAAAACTCTGAATACCAGGAATGAAAAGTGATTAATTGTGTAAAGGTGTGCTGATTCTATGTAAAGGGTGGGAAAACCCACAGTGATAAAAATGTAATGCACAATAATGTTGCCCAATGTGAAAACAATGAGTAAATTGGAAACAAGTGTGTGGTCTAGATTGAGGTAACACGTGGATAAGCAATATTTTTTAAAACTGTATGTGCATAATCAAAAAAATGTAAACAATGCAATTCAAACACATCGTGTATATAATCTAAAAAGACAAAAAAAACTAACAGAGTAAATATACAGTATATCAGCAGTCTCTCTCGGGTTCCAAATAGTCTATGTGAAAGCAAATCAAATTCAGCAGAATGAATGGGCTGCACTGAAAACACATCCAATTATCTAGTGAGTGCCAAATCAAACAGATGCCGATTCCAAGGTGTGTGGACCCTTTAGTATGAAGACCCGTGCTCAAAAGTAATAAAATTGGCTGCTTACCAGATCCACATAGGTCACAAGCGTGTGTGCCAGTCCATAGCTTATGGATGCATTCCTCTGCCAAATCTCAGAAATTCACAATGGACAACAGCTTCCAGCAGACCCGGATGGATGAGTAAGCATGGACGCTCATCTGCGGCTGATAAAATGGATTCCTCTATACCAGGGATCTGCAATTAGCGGACCTCATGTCCATCATGTCCATCATGTCCATCATGATGGACATAAGGTCCGCTAATTGCAGATGATGGGGCATGTCCATCATGTCCCATCATGCCTCTGCCTCTGCCTATGCCTATGGGTGTCATGCTTGTGGCTGTCAGCATTTCCCCTAAGACTGGGATTGGAGATCAGTTTGCAACATCAACCATCACATTTAAATAGCGTAAAAACAGGAACTCCAGATAACATACAGAGGAACCCCCGTGTCTCAGAAACAAAACTCCTTGCCGTTGTGTGTTATTGTCAGGCAAAAGTAAATATAAGTCTAAAAAAGTAAACTACTGCAGGTACCTTTTATCAGGATTGGTCAGCTGCAGTATATCAAATCAATGTATTTGGGTTTAGATAATCAAACATTTTTGAATCAGACAATTCAAATGAGTGCACACTGAGTGGACATTCTTTTTTTAGGCCCTGTTCACATCTGTATAGTTTAGGTGCAATATATTTATGTTCATGGAGCTTTACTTGCCTTTCAGATGCATTTTACCATTTAAATCTATGCATCATGCTTCTTAAAATGTGGCAAGCAGATTTTTTTTTACTGTTCTACACCTAAAATATGCTGGTATGAATGGGCTATTTTACTGTTTGTTGACAAATGCAGTGCCTGGACAGCAGCAATAGTTCACTTATTTCATTTATTGCTGGAATAGCTCTTAAAGTGCCAGTAATATTACCGTAATTACCATGTGTTTGCATGGTTTCTTGACAAGGGGACACAGATGGCAATCAACGTGTTGGCAGGGGCACACAGCAGCCACCCATCAATTGGTGATAAAATAAACAAAAAAATCTAATATGTGAACAATCACGCAATTTATAGAATCATGTTTCATGAATTGTTTGGTTCTCCCTATTGTCTTCAATAAAATGTTACTGTGTTTTGTATAGAAAATCTGAAAAAATACTCTCTACTCTATCTGACCTAAATACAAAGAAAGATGTTGTAGTGTATAACACAGGAAACTAAGCCAGCCCTACATGGATTGAAATTCTTGTATGGGCAGGATGGTTGTACAGAAGTTGATCTACAGGTCAACTTCTACAACCAGCCTGCCAAACTTTCTCAACTCGATCAGCACCACTGGCCATAGCTGGCAGCACTGATCAGTGTATTCTGATGGTATATACTGTATAAGTCATAGACATCAAAACAATTGTTTTTTTTCTGTATCCAGACAGGACTTGCTGAACCACACTTGGTACAAAATCAGATGAGTTTGTGTTGCTCACAATGTAAAGTAGACCTTGCTCTTAAAATGGACTATTCATTTTATGTGTTAG